>NC_071978.1:26017659-26350829 GCF_026283585.1 Hylaeus volcanicus | reverse complement strand
GATTTTCAAGTTTTCAGAACAGAGTTTCCATCAGAGTTTCGATTCCACGAACGCGATCACTTCGTTGCGCTATTTTAACGACGTTTATTTCAAGTTTAAGTGTAATTTAATTTTGTCCGGTTTTAAGCTTATGCTTCCAAATAACGATCGACACGAATAATAAAATTATTCATTGGAACATTTTTTACGTTGTGTTTTCTCCACACTTATGTTCACTTATGAAATTTTAGTTTAGAATTTTTACCTTCCATGTTTTCACAGATAAAACGCAGGTAAACCAACGTTTCCATTATCCATATTTACGAGTATCAAGGGGTTTATCGAAGTCTGTGCCAACTGCTTTGCAGCGAATTGCGGCCGTGAATAATAACACTTGATGAACGCACGCTAGGGAGGCGGTCATGGTCGTGAAGTATTGACACGAATATTTTTACGAAGCGAATTATAATTGCTTGGCAGCTCGGTCTACCCAGTGGTTATCAATTTCATTTTGTATATTAACCCGTTTACAATTTTTAACACTTCTAAAATCAACGCTAAACCTTTGAAACAACAGTTTCTTGAAGCGATTCTCAAGCATGCGAATACATATTTGAATCACCTTGCTACGATGTCGTTCCGTTATCAAACGATTTAGAAAATTCTGGGTCATATCGAGGAACAATGAAACTCAAGAAACCAGATGGCGAAACACAGAGGAGAACAAAACGACGGAATCTATCGTCAGGTGGTTCTGTTTGTGTAGCAAGCTGTGTAAAGTGCAGCGAAAAAGTATCCGCAGGGGACGACCACATAGATTAAATATTTACGGGATATTTTCACTTTTTCTCCCTTTTACGTATCCATTCTGGCGCGGGCGATGTATTTCTGCGACGAAACGATGTATTTAACATCCGATTTTCGCTCACGATCCAAATATCTAAAGTAGAATCGTACGCGATAAAACCTCGGTCACAAGGATGAAACAAAGATAAACAATGTTTTGCCCTCTGTATCATTCTACAGTGACTCGAGCGATTCACAGAGGTGCAACCACCACGTTGTTAAACGCAGAATTTTCTACAGCCTGGAACATCGTAAATGGGAGCCAGGGTTGCGCAGTGAACTGCATTTCGGTTGGCTATGCAAACATTTAAATTTTTAATTCGTTCGCATAGCACCGCGTACGCCATTCTATTCGGTCGCTGTATAATTACGTCTCTCGTTCAGAAAGGCGCTGGAAGGATGCTTGAAAAGTCTGCAATAACGGGCCACCGATACCCTTTCGTACGTTTCTTTAATGCTTGTTCGCGATTTAACCTTTTCCAAACCTCTATACAGTCCACGTGTGGCGGCTCGCATGTTAGCCAGCATTGATGGAAAGTTTTAATTTGAAATCCCATACAACCGTGAATTGCTCTCGCCATTCAAGTCGTCGGCATTGTCGTAGCATGAACACTATTGTCGACTTGGGGGGAGGCGTAGGTGTACAAAGGGAAATATAAATGTATGAGGACAAATTGTCGCGGTTGATTGGTCACGTTGAAAGAAACGGGAAAAGTCTCGATAAGCGCGTGGGGGAATAGTTTCAGAATTTGTTAACTTTTCTGGTTGTGTAATAATTGGAGCAGGATGTACTGTTGATTGGTTATGCTGATATATTTGTTTGGTTCTTTGGAGGAAATAAAAATGGTAAACACTCGTTTTAGTTTAGTAAAATTGTTCGACTGGAGAAACAGATGTATTTATTTCCAAATCTAAAATACACCTGAAAGAAGAAATGGATTTAAATGCTCATCTGGAAAGAAGTGTTCTCACTACGTGAGAATTGTTAAGGAAGAAGTTTAAAAATCGTTCCAAAAGTTTGCTTTTTTATAATATTCTTTTTTAATAAAAAGTGCACAGTAGAAGTCGGTTATAACGTTCACCAGGAGACCGATAAAAATTCCTCGAGCTTGTAACAATAGCTTGCTGCATCAATAATGAGGAAAATACACTTTCTGGTTTGTGCAATTAATTTTCCAAGAACTCGATGAGAAGATATATGCACAACACGTTGTCTACAATTTTGAAACTACGTACTCATTACTAAACGAATTAATAACAAGCATGGTTTCAATAAATCCTTTCATTCATGAATTTGAATTAATTTTTTTTTTAACTGGCTATTTTTTTTTTAGAGAAACTAAAAACTAAAAATAGAAAAACAAAAATAAAAGTCCACTGTGTGCCCGTTCCCGCATTTGCTACCTCATTTAAGTACTATTTTACTGATCCCCTTCATTTCCCTGTCTTCCAGCGCGAGTCCGTCGCCTCCCACGCGCTGCGACACTTTTTAAGAAAGAAGCCCCTCTAAACAATGATTAGCATACCCAGAAGAAGTTCGTCTGCACCGTTAATCGAGTGGTCTCGATCGATCGGGTCGTCGGTCCCGTTGGTCGGTATACGCGGCTGCAGGAGTGCTGCAGGTTCGTTGCACTTTCGGCCGCATTCGTAAAACTGCATGCCACTGCACCATCGGATCTCTCGTCTCCCCTCGCGAAGCCGTCGCCGCGATAATTGAATTTCGTTCTTAACTGTTTCGATCGCCAAAGGGTAATAATAACTAGACGTATTCGATTGTCGGTCGACGAAAAGACCAACAATGGCAAACGCGAATTTTAAAGCGTTTGGAAACGATAGAATTAAAGGGAGGGTGTTCAAATGCAACCCTTTAAGGTAGATTTCAAAAGAGGTTATTAGATTTGTTCTATTTTATTATATTTTTAGCACGGTATATGAAATTCTAATCTTGACACCTTTGGAATTTTCGATACCTGAATTAGAAATTCTAATTATATGCAATGTATTATCGCCCTATAATAAATATTTGTCTCCTCTATGTTTATTGAACAAATTTTTCCTGAATTCTACCTTAAGAAACTCCCCAGTCGATCGACCAATTTTTTTACAATTCATCCAACGAAAGGGCAACCATACAATTCGGACTACATTAAAATAGCGTTCAAGGAGTATCGAAATACAACACCCAAAGAGGAACAACCTCCTCCTCTTTAAATTGGTATATTGTTTATCCAATCAGACGTTCCAGCGCCCACGTAGAAGTTTGAATTCAACGTTTCTCCATCGGTCTCGGAGAACATTGCATCGCGCCAAGTTTAATCATCACTTTTAACGCTTCAATATAATCCGTTCGAGGAAAGACAGTTCCAAAGGGTGGTTTCGCGCGGAGTTATATCCCTGGCAGAAAATTCTTCCCGCCGTTCGCGAAACTCGCCGAGTTTCGTGGAAGTCGGAGAAGAGGAAGACTCACGAGCACTCGCACCGCAAACGATATTGTAAATGCGCCCTTTGTGCGTGCGAGGAAACCCAGGAGGGACACAGGGGATGATCTAGGAGAACAGAGAGCGAGTATGTTTATACAGGTATCTGCATGATTTTAGAAAATTTAACATTGCTCTGGTCAATTTGTGTCAAAGTTACGAACAATATTCTACTGATAGATTCTATTTCGACTCAATTGAACATTTAATTTCAAAAACTTACCAATGCACCCTAATTGTTCATCTATCGTTCCAAATTCCAGTCTTAATTAAAATCATTTTAATTACAAATCTTCCCCTCCTTCGTCACATTCAAGTTTTCCAAAACCCCTCCTACATTAATACATTCTAAACGAACCCCCTTTCTCTGTTTACTTTCCACCAACTACCAATTCCTCCCCGCGGGAAAGTAGAAACTATCTCTAAAAAAATCTGTCCGAAACGCGATATTATTAGTTCGTTTACGCTTCTCGCCGCATATTCGAGTAGATTGCACGTGCCGTGGCCAAGAATTACTCGACCAGAATCACGAAACCAGAACGAAACGAGGGTTGATGGCGGGCCTGGCCAAAATGCTCGGGAGTCATAGCCCGGGGGTCGATTAGAATGCAAACAAAACATACCAAAGAATCCAAGGATTCGGCGAGAGGGATGCCGCGAGACGAGGACAGAGATGTCTGTAGCCCTCGTTCTCGGCCGGGGGTGGCCTAAGAATGCCGGTGCACCGGCATAAGGAAGCGGAAGGAAGCAACAAGACGAAAGGGAGAACAAAAGGGATGCAAGTACTCCTATCTCGACGTGGAGAAAAAAAAAGCAAAAATAAAGCAGCCTGGAAGGAGAAAGGGAAGAACGTGTACGTGTATACGCGCGTACCTGTTTCATTCTCTTCTCTTTGTCTTTAAGAGAATACCCCCTCGAACCTACCCTCTCCCGTTGAATTTTCTTTGTCTTTCCTCCACCATCTTCCCGGGAGTGGAAAGAGGGAGAAAGGAAGAGGGAGGAACAGTCGAAGGGTGGGGTGCGTCGGTGTTAGAGGGTGGAGGAAAGAGATAGCAGGGAGTCGGAGAGGGGTGGAAATTCTGGGTAGCTGCCAGATGGCGCATTGCGCTCCAGAAGCTCGCCCCTCGAGTTTCTAACGTTTGCTGCCAAACATCGAAATTCTACCCCCACTCTCACCACCAGCTACCCCCTCTGTCTCTCTCGCCCTTGCTCGGTATGCCTCCGTCGAGCCACACGGCCGCACGCTCGGCTCTTAGGGTTTCCCAAAATCCAGGGCACGAGCGGTAGCGCCGCTAGAAGCCCTAAATTTCTACCCCGAACTCCGATTAACGACACCCATGCCTCTAAGCTGAAATCCGTACAGGTAATTGGCACCCTTGGCGGCACAGCTGATCGTATTACTCACACATACATAGAATCGTGACGCAGGAAATTGGAATATGGAATGATGAAATATTTGTAATATCTTTAGGAAATAATTAAAATTAATTGCAGGCTGTTTGATCAGCAATAATAATAAAAAACATATATAGTTAAATTAACCTGTCGAGCAACATGCGGGTTCAGAAGGAATCACCTGCTGCGAGGAAAATTGTTTTCGTATTCACTTAGAAAGGCTTTAGTTGAGTCAGGTAGTGGTAGATTGAATGCAAGTAAAATATGGGTGCATAGCAATCTCTGGCCCGGATGATTCAGAATTAATTTTAGATTCATATGAATGTATTTAAACGTGACGTAATATTCTTCGAGGATCCCGGATGTGGTTAAAGTAGCAAGTTGTTTAGCCTCGGAAGAAGAATTTCCGAAAATCCAGGGCGCGAGCAATGGCGCAGCTCGTAGTCCTAAATTTCACCACCGAGCTCGGATTAATGACACGCAGGCCCATGCTCGGAAATCCGTCCAGATAATCGGCACGGGGATGCCCAGCTGATCGTATTTGCGGACAGAGAGGTGCAAGGTTACGCCTGAAGGAAGAATCAATACTCGTAATTACAGAGATTTTTGCTTCGAGAGTAGGAGCGCGTTAATCGACCCCAAATTAAGTGGAACGCGAGGATCCACCGAAACCTCGTTGAAACGTATCCGTGTATTCAGGGGTGGGCGACCGATTTTCAGTTTCCTGCATTCATTTTCTGCTTCTTCTCGCGGAAAAACTCTTTCGAAGAAACAGAAAAATACTTATCTCACTGAATGTACCCATTTGTAGATTTTACTTAAAAACATTGTACAAATATATTGTATAATATCATTCTCGATACAAACTCGATACATTCTCCAATCTGTCTACCATTTGGTATTTCTTCTATTCGACTCGTGCAAAACGCTGTGCTCGGCGAGCGTTTGAAATTTAATATCATCGCCGCATTAGAGAAAATTATGCATTGCTCGTCCGAAAGTTCCAAGGAGTGTTTCAGTCAGACGTAGACGCGAAAGGGGGCGACAGAACCTGAAATTAGCATGTTCCCCGCACGCGATACATACACTTCAATCTTGATGGCGTATACAACCGCGTTCTCTATCAATGCTTATACGCTATTATGCCTAAACCATTCAGAGGGGAAGCGTTGACATTACCGTCGCAATTATACCTCGACAGCTAATTTCAATTACAAATAACACCGCGTCTCATTATTCTCGCATTGTCTACGAGCTAGATTGTTCAACCGATACCCCGTCTCTACGAAATTTTAGGGACTCGATTTTCTCTTGGAGGAAAAAGATCTATTGCGAAACACATTTTCACTTACGATAAACTTTATACATTTTTTCCCAAACATTTTCGTAAGGTTCATACATTATTTTTCTAATTTGTAATTCTCTATAAACATTTTTAAATCTTTAATGTACTATATAAGAAGTTATCAAGTGTATCCGTCTAAGCTAGATTTATAAATCATTTAATCCAGGTGGACAGAATTAATTTCCACGCCTACTAAAATCAATCTGGGAACTTTTCGATATCGCCACGACAGATCGACGCCCATCTTTCCGATCCCCATTTAGGCGATGGCCGTTGTCTCCCTCGGTACTCTGGGTCACGTAGACGGTGCGGCTGACACTATACGTCACTCTCCACTGGAAATGCTATGAATTCCCACAGCAATCTACAAGGCGAACGAGAAATAATGCGCGGGGTCTGACGGTCTATCGGTGATCCTGATCTTGACTGGCCTCTCGGAAACTTCTCCCAATCGAGCGATCCACTCTAATGGGCTGCCCGAGATGAATCGCTCGCTTTTATCTCTCTGCCTCCCCCTCCTTACCCTCGTTTCATCGTTTCTCTTTGGAGTTCATATTTCACGACGGATTAACTCGAACAAACTTCCGCCTACGCGAAATGCATAAATGTTGCAAACGCAGTTCCGTCGTTTTTGTTTGAATTACTGCGCTGCGGGGGAGTGTATCGTCTGAAAGGCGAGCGAAAGTGCGCGAACATCTGACGCTCGTGAGCGTTATTAGGCTCGAACTTACGGAATATAAAAAGCTCTTTTAGAGCACTGACAGATTCAATTTCAAACGCCCCGAGTACTTTACGCGATCTTTAACGAGCGAAACGAACGAGAACTCGTGCGAGTGATCGCCTTTTGTTGCTTGAGAGAGACGTCAGCTATTCGGATGAGACAATGATGATGTTTAACATTTTTTTCTGATTGGGCTCAGTGTCTAATAGTAAACCGCACACACTGCATACCTCGAAATTTAACTTCTCCTCTATTGAATTAATCAATAACAAACAAATCTCTTCAAATCTAATCATTCCTGTCAACACGAAAATAATTGACAAACGCAATTCACAGCCCAAACTATTAGATTGCTTTCTCAGGATGATATCAAACTATTAGGTTGCTCCCTCAAGGGACGCTGGTAGGAATCGTCTCACGAAAAATACATTCTGTCGGGGTTCGAAGCCCAAGTTTGATGATATGGTCGGCACCAGGTCACCCGTTAGGTGGATTTAATATGGTTTAGGAGATGCGTGGAATGCCAAGCCTGCCGCATTCTCGAGATACCCTTCCTCGAGCTTCCTTTCTGTCTTTTTCCGTTCCCTTCGAGCGAGGGTAAAGTCTTCTGGCACAGGGAAGGGGGTGGGGGAGGAAATTGTGCGAGGTAAGTACAAAAAAGAAAAGGTGTAGACACGAAGAAACAGAGACAGAGAAAGCGAGAGGCTTATTCCCTTTCTACGCTATTGCTTCATCTACTGGCCTGTGAGTTTGTAAATCACACATTTGTGTTTTTTCACACACGAATGAAGATAGTGGAATTGTTAGACGGATGGACGACGTTACGCAAGAAACAATATCATACAAGAATAAAGAGGATCCCAAACTGTGTTTACGAGGATAAAGGAGGAGACGCGAATAACGTGATAGCGGCTGAGAGCTCGAGAAAGTGAGCCAACGGCTCTGGGGAGTTTCATCCACAACTTCATAAATAATGTAAGGACTTCTTTCGGGAGGGACGCGACTCGCTCGGCACATTGTCGTTGCACGTTCGCATATCTAACAAGAAGGAAAATGGAATCTCGCTGGATGTGTGGACTCTGCGCGATTGGATCGGAAATTATTTTTAAGATCCTCTAGATTCATGAGCAGAACGTACCGTAGTGAAAACAGAGTAGGGGTAATTTTTCTCAACCATTTTGGATGGTTGGCTCGAAACAAAAGAAAGGAATCCAAAGAAAGAAGTTGCGTATCCTTTGAAGGGGACTTTCGAGGCACCAATTTCGTTGCTTATCACGGGGTCGTCCGTGCCTTCGTTTTGATGTAACGAATCGCTTTGTTCTATATTTGCCAACAGCGGCAAGTTTATAGAACGCAGCCGCGAGTTAATATCCTGGAGTGCCAAGACTCGATACACCTTTGTCATGGGACAATTATATTGGTCCACTTCGGTGTTCAGGGATTCGCGGTAACTTAGTAATTAGTGACGCCACTGTGTACGTACACGTGCTTAATCTAATATCGATGTTACGTGGAATATTCGTATTGCATTCACGGAGCTTGGAATTGCCAGTGGAAGTCGATTAATCAATTCGTCCACGACAGATTTCTTTTCGAAGTACGCGCGAAGAGAGATCGTCGGAATCTGCTGGATCCTGCTAGGTGGAATTGATGTTCTCGTCGAGGGGAATGGAAACGTTCTGCACTCGAGAAACAAAAATTTGTATGTACTTATTAGTGTACGGTACTATTTAAATATGTACTATTTCTATCGTTAGTCTCACCTAGGGAATATTCAATATTCAAACAGAACATTTATAAAATTCGATGTTTGTAAATTATGTAAATTGAAGACCGTGGCGCAAGATTTCGTAACAAATAAAAATTTTTCAACGTCAGACGACATATTTGCACGATAAGCGTTGGATACTTTACGCGAATAGCTTTCCCTGGAAAACGATTTCCTTTCAGGGCGGATAGACCCGCGTCTCATCATTTTGAATTGTGTACGACCTTATAGCTTCATGAATAATAATGGTTCAGAATTTTCCATGTATGGAACCTCTGCATTCTTCCAAAAGGAATATTTTTGGTAAAACTGTTAAATAATAGTAACTCAAAGGTTACTCGCGAATTATTTTCAATTTTATTCAGAATTAAACACTCTAGTTGCCACATTGGTTGCACATCTGGTGTCCGCGTACAGTTTTCCAATAAAATAAAGAATTTCCTGTTCTTTCCGAGGAAGCTAAACGAATTTTCCGACCAAATCATCGCCACGGTTATTAAACGGTGAACCACGCACGCCATATCGTAATTCATCCCCCGCTATGTTCGTGCGCCGAAGGATATTGTTTCGTTCGCATTTATCGGGCCTTCGGCAATTATGAAATCATACGAATGGGTGAAGTTGATTAATTTATCATCGGATAATTATAACATCCGTACGCGTAATTAGATCCTTCCGTCGATCAAGCCGTTAATGACGAAGATACGTCGGGAGCCGAGTCAAGGATAATACGACCATGACCTCCCATGGTGGTGGGTTCCATTGGCGGAAAGGAGCTTCAAGGGCGCATCAACGCGAAGCGGTAACGAATGTTCGATGCATGTATTGATTTCCGGGTTAATCAAACTCGGTTCCGACCTCTGGAAGCGGCTAGTTTCCACGAAAGGAGGATGCTCCAACGATCGATACCGAGCGTCCCCCTCGTCGCACAAAACCTGTCTTTAACACGTTCTTATCAGAGTATTCGAGCGAACACGAGGAAACGCTTGTATCAATTTTCCATTCGACGAAAATCCTCGAGGAAATCTCCAACGAGGATGGAGCATTGCTTGATAAATGACGCGCGCACGACAATGGAAACACGCGTAACTCGTTCGCGGCTGCGAAGAGGGATGCCGGCATCAATTATCTCGCGTAATCGGGAGACAAGATTAGACGGATGAGAGGTTTCTTGGGTAACGCTATTCTTCATCTGTTGGATTAATTATTTCGTATTTTGTGGAAAGCAGTAGTCATTTGGCTTAAAATCGCGCAACTGTTCACCAGGAAACAATTGTCAAAAATAAAAATGTCTCTCACGTATGTTAATCTTTTCAGAAAACCTAGCAATGTATAAAAAAAAAAGAAAAGAAAACACTGAGTACATAAAGGATGCATGAAGAATTGGATGAAGAATTAGCATACATTTAGAAGGATCAACATTTCAAGTGCATTTTTATGTACGTACACGTAAAGTGAATTATTGTAGATATCGAAGAAGGCCTTATCACCTTTGCAATGGTAAAAGGTCAGAGATGAAACGTTAGTTGAACAAGGTATAAAGGAAAAGAATGGGAGAGAAAGAGAGAGAGACTTCTGTTTCAATTAATTAAATTCGTGGCGCTGGAAGGTCGGGAACAAAGCCAACAAAAGCAGCTCAAGGTGCGTGTGCATGGTGGAACGTAATGAAAAATAAGCCATATGTCGATGTTGCTGGCATTGTTGTTATCTGCACGTGTAATGATGCATCCCATGCGTTGTGCATCGACCAAAGGGGAATAAATTTAATGACACTCCGTTTTAAAAGAGAACTCCGTTGTTCTCGTAAATGTATAAACTCACGACAAAAAATCTTTTGTAGCAGCGACTGAAATTGCGGTGAACAAGTTTTAAGCACATGGATCAAATCGGTCAGCTTCATTATTTTTGCGTTGACGTAACTGTCAAATTTCATTACGGTGTCATTGTATCGTAATTATTCTGGAACAACGAAGACGTTCTCAGTTTCCACGTCGATATTGCTTGACTATTTAGCGTGGAATAATTAACGAAGTTCATCGTACAGTTATTTCTGTAACAGTAGTTGGATATAGTTTAAAGGGGAGCTAGTTGGCGGGAGTTGCTTTGGCTTTTATGCAACTGTTCTACTGTAAGTTTCAGGATAATGTGTTAAAGTATAATTCTTACTCTGTTTTGGAAACAGAAATTCGTACTTAGCTTGACTTGTTGTAAAAGTCCAACTGATTTACTCAATTCTTGATTCGAAATGTACTAAAGTACAATAAACAACAGTTTATTGCACACTATACAAAAAGCAGCTTCCAAATCTGTTTCAACTCTATTCGAAGCTACTGAATTTTATAAAAGCAAAAAATAAATTATTTAATATCCTCTTGAGAATGGATGACGATGGCGCACATGTTGACGAAATTTAATTCTTCTAAAATACAGCTTTAAAAAAAGCTTCCACTTTGATTTATGAAAACAGCAAATTCGCGTGGTACAACCTAATGTTACTGAGGAGCAAACACAAGCGTGGCCTTTTTCTGGAAAAAAAATTTAATTAAAAGCAAAGCGAAACTGTTCCCAGCGAATTCTTTTGCTTCTTGTTTTCAATCCCGAATATTTCGTCCTGCTTTCTCGAGAGCAATTTGTTACAGCCGCGAAGAGGGTCCTAACGAAAGCTTCGTTTTCGAGCGCGTCCTGAATCACCAGCGAAAATAGACGTTCCACCGATAGGGAGTTACGCAGGGTAGAATGGTTTACGTCGATTGTTTCGTCCAATCGAAGACAACTACTAGATGCAGTTTACCGCGAAAGTTTTTTCAGAGAATTCCTCTGTTCTTCCCCCTTTTCGGTCGATTCTCCTTCGTTTTAACGTCTTCCTTTGTCGTGTGTCGACAGTGAAACCGAGGGAGTGAAATTGCTCCCTTTCAACCCCCTCTACGAATGTCTATTTTTGAATCATTGAATTTCTTTTATATTCCCATATAAAAGTGCACTGATGTTATTAAACTGGATGGAATTTAAACAGAATTTCTCTGTTGTTCCCCCTTCCCTTTTTCTTTAACCAGTTTCAAGGTGTCATTCTTCTTTCAAGCGATTTCTCTCAACTATTTATCTCTGTCAATTTTTTCTTCGAACCATCTCATCCTAAAATTTCTCTGTGCACCGCCGGAGCCGTTCCACGCGGTCGTTCGATGTCTCGACGACGGTTTCCGCGTGGCTGGGCTACGGTTTTTCGCGAATTTGAGAACGTTCGAAAAGTATACACCTCGTCATCGAAGGAAAAGCCGATAAAAAGGCAGAGTGCACGCGAGAGCAGCGAGCGATTTCGATATATTTTTTTCCTCGTAAGCCGTCGCCAGGGGATTCACCGGTTATTACTGCGAAACTGTCGTTGCATTTTTTGTGTCCGCATTATTTTCGTTTTTCCTTTCGCGGATGAGCGAAGCAGGAAGACCGGTGGTACATAGTCGCAGATTCGTTTCCATATCCGTATCGTTTTGTGTAATAAACGAAAATAATAATTAAAAAAAAAAAAAAATAGAAAATGAATAGTACGAGGGACGCGATGTCACAGCGAGATTAATTAGAGAACGTTTTTCGCTGTTTCGTTTCGCTGCACGTCGAAACGTTTCCTTTGCCAAACAGTTTGGAAAAAAATCGCTACTAACGAGAGAACATTCCTATACGAATGCCTGACAATTATTTCGACTCGCCACTTGATTCCTCGGAGGTGAAAGTTCCCCCCTGTGCAACGGCGATTCTATTTTCATTTTGACTACTGCATTCGACGTTTTACTGTAAATGTGGTTGACAAGTGTATTGGAACGATCTTATTTTTATGTGACAATTTGTTAAAAAATTAGTAACCAACTTAGCAACTGCAAACAAAATTAAACGAATACAGACCCTGAGGATAACCTTGACAATCCACGCTTGGAATCGCGGAATACTTCCGTAGACGCTGCAACTAACGAACTTTTCAGACCTGTTTACGTTGCGTAACGTTTTCAAAAGTTAACGATCCCCTTTTGCAGATGACGCGTATAAAAAGAACGAACTCCCCGTCTGCAATCACTGTCCATGTGCGACGCGTTCAAAGAACACGGAACGTCGAGGCAGGAAAACTTTTTCTTTTTAAATAAAGTGGGAAGTGACCGAGCCGAATGAATCGAATAAATTGTATCGAGTGGACGGACAGACCGAACGCCGATTCTTCTTCCCTTCGGCTCATTTTCTCTATAAATCCCGTGGATGGTACAAGGGCTGTATAATGGAGCTTCGAGTGGTCGCTTTTGTGCGAGCTTATTGTCTTATTGGCTCGCTTCGAAATCCATTTAGGAGGGCAAACGGCGTTAGACAATGGGTCGCATTCAACAAGTAATGAAGCTCGCCGATTGGCAGTCTATTCTCGGTTACTGCTCGAAACTACTCGAACTAGCGGATCCCGATTCCGTATGCTTAGAAGTCGGATTTTCCGTGGGTGGCTGAGACGGATCAATCTGTCTAGACGAGCGTGTGCGTCTCAATCATGGTGTTGTTACAATCGAACGGTTCACAGGCTATCCCAGACGATGATTTAATCCGCATTGCGAGAATTCACTTCGCGATCGACGATGTTTACGAACCGCGGCAAAATAGATGGACCAAAGTTTGGTCTTGGCGACGCCAAACAAGCGGAAAATAGTTCGAGAACAATTAGGGTGGTCCTTATCTGAATGATTTTTTAAATCTATACTACGCATCCCCTAAATATTGGGTAATCCTAAAAGTTTCTTTCGCGACTTGCATTTAGTTGTTTTGCGTGTCAGTGTTGATAAAAATAAACAACCTTATCTCTTAGAAGTTGATGTTATAACATTAATAGAGTAAACTTAATACTTAAAACTTAATTTTGACATTAACACATGATCCAAACCTTTCTTCCAATTCCCTGAAAGATAAACGAAAACAAGACTTCCTGCGCGCGAAATTCAAGCACTTAAACGCACCTAATTACCATAAAGAACATCTTATCTTCACTTTATTCGGTTCAATTATAAATTGCAACTGCAGAAAACCCAGCTTAAGGTAACGCTGACTTATGGAACACCCTGACGCGTGACGTTTCCTCCCCGAACGCGCATCGTTAACGCCGCGTTTAATTTCCTGTAAACTTAATTCGGCTGGTCGTTTGTAATCGTGAATAAGTACTCGAGTATAATTGCAACCCGCTCAACCTACTTACCGGTAATCAACCTATCGATTCGTGCGAGCGGAACGGACGGACACGGAAAGCACAAGACATTTTCGTGGCGATGACGTACGATAATGGGCGTAAGTCGAGAATGCATCGAGCGGGGGAACGCCTCGCTGAATCGGCATATTTACTGCCCTCTACTCTTCCCTCTCTCTTTGCGACAATAACCCTCGGAGGAGCTGGCAGACGGCCACGCGGGTAAACCTTTCGCGAGCAATTACAGGTTCGAAACCGAATTGTTTCGCTATCACGGCTGAAATTGCGGGAACATCGGGGAAAATCACTGCCTGTCGTCTCGAACAACCTCCCTAGTTCGTTCATCGCGCGAGATCCAACGCGATACCAGCTACGGAAAATTTCTTTGCAAACGGAATTAGGCGAAATTTTATTCGAATTGGATAAATTACATTCTAATAGGATAAATACATTCCATTGTAATAAAAATTCCTGATTCTCCATCCAGCGTGCAAGAAGTAAATGCATGTTCATTCCTCGCTCGTTGTTCGAAAGCTTTTACCCGGATAAGAATGTCACCCACCTGTGGTTGCCGATGGTGATTTGTACGTGACACTTGGGACGTCCTGATAATTTTTATGGAAATCCATAATACGCGACGGAACTGCCCATACGCGGTCGCATTTATTCAAGCATGATTGACACTATAGGTGTTCTGAATTTCAATTTTCCAGTTCTCGGTGAACGTGAAACTTTTTTTGGCGGGGAAAGAGACGTACACTATTGTTCCACGGCTTACAATGCATCCCCGTGGGACGAATCGAAGAGAATCGGTGTGATCCGATTGCCACCAGATATTATTGGGATTCATTTTTTTTCCGCGACGGTAATTATTGGAAATGAATCGTCGGGGCTGAAAATCCTACCAGGCCCTTGCGGGACAAAATGAGCAAGGAATTGTCGATTCGGTCAAAGGTTACGGCACTCTGAACTGGAACGAAACTCGGGAGAACTCGAGTACAATTGCGAGTTGTGTTTTTGTAGTAAAAATCATTTTATAACAATGTATGCGAAAATATAAAGAATTACTAATTTAAAGATTCCTTAGAAAGGATACCACGTCTGACGCTTCGACCAGTTTACACACCTTCCCTGTTGCGAAACTACCAGTGAAACGTGTACGAGCGTGTGCATTGTTACTTTATGAACCCGCGATTAAAGCAATCTAGAACACGAGAACGCGAGCTTGACATGACGCCTGTAAGGGGGAAGAAAAATTGAAAGGAACTGAATTATACCGTAGGTACTAACTTCTCTCCGCTCATTGGCCCTGTCTGACGTATGGTTGACTCGTGCTACTTCCCCACTCGGCACATCCTACTCCTGTATACAGGGTGGACCAAGTAAGTCTTAATTCTGTTATCTAACAACTTCGTATAACTTTTATACATTTTATACAAGGCCTTTTACCTGTTTTCGTTGGAACTATAGAATGCACATCCACCATTGCACCTATGGAGAAAATATGGTCCTACGAATATAGTACTCTTTAAACTCGTGACTTGTCAGACTTCCTTGGCTCACCCCGTATGCAATTCATACCACTGTGGTAGGTGAGTAAGTGCACACGTCCGTTTCCTATAAATCGCGAGCACTAGGAATTCCATATCCAGTCTGTTTTCGACAACGTTAATTACGTCAATGGAGGTGTACTTCCGGTAAGTGGTAAGCAAACGATGGGCGCAAATTGGAATGTTGACGTAGATGAGAGCAATTTACTAACAAGGGAATAACGACGTGTCGCGCAGGCTTCATATCGGCTGTCCAATAAACTTAATTTATGAAGTTTACTGCGCATTAATAGAATTTGAAAGTGATATACCGCATAAAGGAGTATATTCGCCCATCAGTTCCTATTAATTCAAAAGTTCCCCGCGTGCATACGCAAACGGTCATAATATGGAAATGAATTTGAACATAATAATCAAACGTTGGGAATAATCGAGTAATTTTGAACAGATAATCTTTCCGAGGATTCTCCACTGATACCATTCATTTTTATTAAATTCAAAATTATACCAAAATTATACCGATGACAGATTATTACCGCGAAATGGGGTGAATAGAAATGAAGCCTCTGTTATTGTCTCCAGTTGTAAAATTACAGTCAACGTAAACAACCAATTAATAACCAGCTCTATCGTCGTACAGTGTCCAGATTAACCTGAAAGTATTAGAAATAAACCAGCCATCGTATTTTTATCGATGGGCTTAAAAATAAAGCTGCGCGACGCTTCCTAGAGATGCAATCTAGCATAATGCAACCAATCCATAGCATAAAAGTCTATGGAAGCGTCCAGGCGCGAAGTCCGTCGAGTCAAGGAAACGGAAGCGTTCCTTACCATCCTACCTTTCCTCGCGAGCCTTCTCTTCCTTCCTCCGCGATGTTTTCTCAAATTTGCTCCCCACACACGTGGCCAACGTAATTTCCAAAGTCAGATCGTACGAGCGTTAATGGAGGAACGGTGTCGTCGGAATATCCGATCGTTTACGGGTATCGATTGTCTTTGTCCATTCTTTTCTCTCCTCCCGTTTCCTCTCTTTCTTCTCCGTGCATCCGAACGGAAGCAGTAAGTAACGTGCACCAATGAGAGACGGAAATAATGGGCAGAAGGCAGCTGTTGGCCACGACCCAGTTCACCTATTTTCCCTGGGATCTTTCCCCTACCATTTCTTTCGTTCATTCTCCGTCGTTCCCTCCTTTATTTTCCTGTCTTCGTCCCATCCCTGCCACCTTTTTTTCTGGCGTGACCGTCGAGAAGAAAAGATAACGGGTAAGAATGTAAGGACGTCCGGAGTTTCTTATTATTTTTTTTTTTCTCAGTACAGGTGGATCCTGAGGAAAATGGAGAGGACGGATCGGTCGGTTTTCGATTTCTGCGCGATCGTTGCCGCGACAGACGTAATTAGAGAAAAACAAAGACACGGGGGCGAAAAGCTGCAAAACAAACGGTGAAATTCAATCGTCGATGGTCGTATTTTTCTAACGTAAACGTGCTCGTGGCACGGATTAAGTGGCCTGGTCGTTTCAGGAAATAACGTCGAGGGGGTGGTCTTTTTTGGAGTTCTCTTGGAGTGCAGGAAGTTGAGGACGCATCTATGGTCATTTCCAGAAGGAACGAGTTCTGAAAAACGACCGATATAAATGTAGCAATGTGTTAAAATGAAACCATGAAGTTTTGATTAATCCCAAATTTTGCAGACTGACTTTCGATCCTTTATATTCTCATTTATTGTTAAAACTAGCCTAACTGCGTCGCGCCAGTGAAGAAGTTAAAGGAGTTAACAAAATCCAGAGGGGCAGCCCAAGGGTTCCGATACTCCTAATCGACTGTTGGCAGTGCTGGCACATGAGACCAATCGAGTTAGAGTGTTCCAAAGAAGTTCCGGTAAACTCGTATTTATTAGTCCGCGGGGGCGGGTGGAGCCTTACAATGTTTCTTCGAAGATAAATCGACGCTCGTGAAAATCTAAGGCTCTCACGGGCAGGACGTACAATTCGCGATGCGAAGTCCCTATGGGCGAACTTAAATAAAGTATGAAATTTCACTGACGGATAAGCCGTTTCGGCTGCATTTCGACGGAGAAATTTAATACGCGAAATTCCCCGAGTTGCTGCCTCGATCGAGCCGTATTCCGGAACACTCTATACTCGTGGGAATCGGAATCCACGCCACGATAGAAGCCTGGCAAACTTTTAGGCAGCCAGTAATGCGATAAAGATGCCAGGTGATGTAGATAACCGCTCGCGGGACGAAAAAAGTGGCGTGTTGATAGAAATCGGGAGACTAGACATTATTTCCAAAGAGATAGGCATTATTAAGGGGGTAAGTCATCTTGGATTCATTAGACATACATTGAATAATAAGAAAATAAATTTTAAATAAAATTTAAATTCCAAATTTTAAAGCTTAAAAGCGTTCGCTTTAAATCCGTCGAGCAAACGAATTCAGCCTGGCGATGATACCTTCAAATTCGAGGTATCGATACTGCCCACGTGGGTGCAAAATTGTCGCGTTTAATTTCAGGACAATTTACCATCGACGCCAAATAGACCCGAGCGTCGATTCTCCATCCGGTCGTACGCGAAACGCGGCAATAACTTTAGCCTCGCATCGAGCGGCTCGGAAATAAATTTATTTCAAAGATTCCTGCGGCAAATGACAAGCCAACGGGCCCGATCATGCTGCACTGGTACGATACACCGGTGGTGGGCTGCAATCGTGTGTAGGCATATAGCCCGAAGCATGCCAACTATTGGCATCTGAGTGGGAGACAAAGAGCTTTGGTTCTATCCGGGTATTGGACTATTGGATTCTCATCCCCTCTCGCTTCCACGTTCGCCACCCTCGTCTGCCGGTACCCACTGTCCTGCCATTACTTTCCTCTTTCATCCCCTTCTTCGCACGCCCTTTTTGTTTTCCTCTCACCCTCGCTGGACGTCATGGATGCGAAACTTATTAAACCAGCCATGCCACCTGTCCGTCCCTGTGTCGATGAGGATTTCGAAGCCATGAAAACTGAGGTAATGACGCATCGACATTGCGAAGGTGCAGTTCCGAGAGGTTCGTGGAATGACGCAGTTAATTAACGAAAGAAAGGATCTAGAGAGGGTACAGGCAGATAACGGAGTCGAAATTTATTTTAGGTCTGTATGTAGGTTCATATTAGACTTAGATTTTTCTTAGACGAGGAAATATATACGTACTCTATAACATATCGTCCAAATTGATCTTTGATCTTTTCCCATATTTTCGGCAAATTCATGATTTTGCTGTGAGGATTTCGCCACGAAATCGGTATTTCTACCATCTTGTTTGCGTTTAAGAAATCTGAAGAAATCCTGAATAATGTGTCCCAGGTGTTCCACGTGGAAAACGTTATCCAGGATATCCTCCAGGCAGCGAGATCGCTGAGAAACGATGCGCCATTCGATGGTGTAATGAATACTCGTGTCTGACTAGAGATTGATCGTAGTTACTTGTATTCTTTGGCTCGCGTCAGAGACAGTTCCATTTCGTGTTGGACGCGCGATGTATTTTCACGGGAAACACGAGACATTTTTCTTTTCGTTGAACGTTCACCGGCGAAGCTAGTTTATTTACATTCATCATTTGTTTAACGCCTTCCGCGGACGGTGGAGGAGTCCGCGAATCGCGAGGACAGATATGATCGATTACTTCGGAGAAATCTTTAGTCGGTTCCATCGAATCGATACCACCGAGACATTAATCCGAGTTTCTCGAACAACACCTGAGTAATATGGGATTTTTCAAGAGGTTCACAGAACATATATTTCTACGAACAATCGTACCATTACAATCGTGTCAATCAGAAGCAACAGAGCGCATGTAACTGGAACCGTATATAAATATAAACACCACCGAAGGTAGTAACCTAGAAAGAGATAAGACTAGAGACTTAATTAAGTGTACGTTCAAGGGATCTTCGCGCCATTATCTCAGCAACAAAGTCACGTTCGAGGAAACTTTCCTCCACGGTTTCGTCCCCTTTTTTGCGCAAGGAATCACGCACCTTCCAGTTCTACTCGCCGTACAACCGTGCAATTCGCCATTGCACCGGACCCCGTACATCCTGTTGATTTGTAGATACAGTTAAGATCGAGCTCCGCGGAGCCCAGGCTCTTATAATGGCTCCGCGAAACTTTACTTCCGCGCGTATAAACGTGCTCCTCGGGGATTCAATTTACTTTAGTTCCCTGTCGAAGGGAGAACCCTGTGCACCGATGACACTCGGGGAGATCGTTTGCGTTCTAAGGACGTTTAATTTCCTTTATCTTCTGGCGCAGCATTGTTCCGCGTTATGATACAGTTCGAGAAGTTTCGCGATGCCGTTTGAAAAAGTTACGAATTCGTGGGCAAAATTGCACTCGCGTGCTAAATTGAACACGATTCGACTCGAGGCACGCAATTTAGCTAAAAGCTCGGCGCGATTTTGTTGCTCTTCTCGATCTGCTCGAGATTAAAAACTTTAAATGGATGCAAGGTGCGTTCAGGCTGAGGAATAAGAAATGTGCGAGTCGATGAATTGTGCAAGTTTGATTTAGCTATCTGGCTATTATCGTTTACTTAATTTTATTACGTATATAAACGATTACAAGTATTTTTTGTACACGCGTTTTCTTGAAAATTTTGTTTCTTTAGATTGAATGGACATTATCTAGACGTAGGACGAGAGATAAAATATCTAGTTATCGACTTTTATTATTCGCTAACCCTCCATGCCAATGAAGGAAAAAAGAATAAAATCACGAACCCGTGTGTTGCCATTTTAGAAAGATTTTATATAAATAATTAACAGAAATAATATACTTCTCTTTAAGTTATTCACTTAAGCTATTCACTTATAAGCAGCAATGGTTTCGGCAAATTTGCAACGGTGTTAGCTCGTTAAATTAAATTTCGGACATTCAAGTAAAATTTCTCCAGCACGAAAGAGAACCTCGTTCCCTAGATAAACCATAGTTATCGACTTCATAAATCAGTTTGCATTGTAAATACACCCGTGGCGTGCGGCGCAGGCTTCACGATCGGACGCGCGACTGTTTAAAGTTTCATGAAGACACTGAGAAGGATTAGGCCCGCGTTGGAAAGTTCCACTTTCCAGAAGGCTTACATGCGATCTATTTGCATTTGACAGTAACTAATGTCCAGGATATAATGTGAATAATATATTGTCCCGTAATAGTGAGGACGGTAGCTCGAACAGAACAATTTTATCTTGTTTCGGGAGAACAGGCTTAGTAGTCACGAACGAAATTGGCAGGCCAAGGTTATTGGTAAAAAGATATTTAATCTATTAAGTACCGGTGTCCTACTTGGAGGATATTCGGGACATTATCTTAGTGGTATTAAAATTGAATTGAATATCACCGTGATTTGTTGAGATGACCTGAATGAAGTGTACTGTAATGTTTTTGTTGTGATATGTTATATATAGAGGAAGGTATTCGAAATTTTTTCGAAGTTGGCTTAACAAACGAGATTTAATTCTAATAGTCAAAGAAATTTGTAAAATCACTCTAAAATAAGTCCAACGACAGACTCGACAAATTATCAAGTTCTATCAAAGACAAATAATTCTGACGAATGAAGAAAAATCAACGTCTGAAGTGGAGCAAGTTCATAAGTGTTTCGAACTTTTCTCGACGCCAACCGTTTCGACCCGAGGACGAATTTGTACGACAAACCCAAACGTCCACTCTTCGAAGAAGAAACGTTTACACGTATGTGTATAGGGGTGTGTAGGTGTGTGTATATTCGAGGCACTTCGAAACCTCCGACCATAGAATCGTGCTAGCTTGTGGTTTGCGGTTGAAATCGGCCAGTGACCGCGTTTCGTGGTTCGACGTGTCGTGTAGTGCCTTTTCGCGCCACTCTCGGAAAAGAAACGTCTCATGTATGAAAAGGGTGGCCGAAGAAACACTTCAGAGACCTATTCGTATTCCCTTCCGCGAAACGAAAGCTGTTGTTCCGACTTTTGGTTAGAAACAACGGCTGAAAGAAAATTTAAAGTCTAGGATTTGATCGAATAGATCAAATTATTTTTTATTCGTTTCACGTGAGTTTTTATCGAAATTAGAATTTCTGCGCTCAAACAGCTGCTTAATATACTTAATTAACAATTTGGTTTCCATTCTTGTTTTTGAATACGATGATAAAACAAAATAATTTAGGGTAGAGAATTGTAAATCTACATTTATTTCACAGGAAATCGTAATTGAGGTTTGAAAATGTTTGTTCGTTAATTAAACACAATGGTAATTTTAACTCAACAAAGCTTTAATTCATTATATATTTCGACTCTTTGTTTTAGTAAAATTTTTGAAACCTACAAATTTTACAATTCGATTTAATTAATTAAATTCTTAACCTTTCTTAGCCAACTACGTTACTTGATTCTACTACAAAAGGAATGATAAAATACCTTCCTTGAATTATTTATTTTCCTCTTTTCGTTCAATCACGTTTCCTTCATTTCAAACAAAATGTTGAAGCAATGTGATATTTGGAACGAGGTCGATTAAATATGTACGTAATTAATTCTCGAAACCGTACTCGTAAAATTCATGCTCCCAGTTAATGAACAACGTCATACTCAAAATTAATGAGTAACATTGTTACATTAAGCGCGACGAAAACCGTAAAATGGAAAATATCGAAACAAAGCAGACCATCTTGCCTTGGTACATTTCGAAATAACAAAAACTCTGAACCACAATTACGCGAATAACAAGCATTGTTAGTCGAATCGATACAGTTAACTGTTGTCGGTATAAATTACGAGGGCGATCAACGATTCGTAATTAATTCGGATCACTTGACGGCGGTGTTTGAGTTCCGATTAAATGTGTAAAGTCAAACGCAGCTTTTAACAGACTGGTACATTTTGTTTTCCATCCGGTTTCTGACTTTGCACATTGTAACCGGCGAGCTTGTGGTTCGATAAATCAATATGACGTATTGCAAAAAAGAAAATAAAGGAAAAAACCCACGGTTCGTGTGGTTTTTATTGAGCTTTCACCCATTTTTCTAGCGCGTGCAAACATTTTCCAAGGGCCATAATACAACTCTAAATGTGGTTGTAACTTCAACTTTAACTGACGTTTCTGTTCTACGTTTTCGGATGACGATATATTTATAGCATGTTTATACCATACGTTTGAAATAAATGTTACACTTTTTAATTAGACAGTTCTGGAATCCGGAAGGAATCAATCGTAATTTATTTTCATCAACTGAAACGTGAGAAAAACGTAGCTTGAAATTAATTTAGTAAAGAATTACATCCCAATGAACAAGATCTATTAAACTGATGCACTGGTCAATCTGGGTTTTTTTTCGTGAATGTGCCACGAATTTGTCGCTTCTCGTTGGTGCACAATTTCAACCTAACCCAACAGTTGCGAACAGTTTACGAGCAATTCATGAGAAATTCCTATTGAAGAGATGGCTCGAAATAAATACGAGAAATTCGAGCGTTTACGTTCACCGAATTAATTAAAAGGGAACGTTTCACTCTAGATAACGTCAAAGAGAACCTTGAACCGAAATTCCCTTTCAAAAGAAAATTCTACGAACTCGCGACAGGTGAAAAATTAATTCGCGTTAATTTCAGCAAGTGCGGGTGGTCAAGAAAGGGTCTAGTTTATTTCGTTTGGCAGCGAGGAACTCCGAAAGGCCTCTCAGGGTTTCCAGTCGACGAGGAGAACCAGATTTCCATCTAAAAAATTATTGCCCCACTTTTCATCCCGTCGGCCGATTATTTAATAAATTCGTCACGTCAAACAAATTTCCCGTTCCGAGGTAATTTGATTGCACGAAGCAAAGCGACGAAGGTGCTCGGTTAAATTCTCGTTCGTAAAACCCTTACCTAATCGAGCCGATTAAACGAGCACACTGAATCCAATGCTTATCGCATCGTGCCAGAGCTTTGTTTTTTTACAAATGGTACGCTTCAAGTACGTTCGATTGACCAAGCCCAAAAATTGAACAAAGAAATGGCCCATTTGATGCTTTAAACTTTAATCGATCATTGTCTACCGTTACAGAAAGAAACTATCGATTAGTCTGTCTGGTACAATTGTGGTATAACTCTTTCGATTTAGAGTATTTTATATATTATCGACGAATTAAATTTATTTCAAGTGACCTTGCCACGTAAATGAAAAATTTAGAGACCTATTATTATTACATTTTTCGTCATTCCACGGCGTAAAACATGCGTGTAAATTTAAGTACACCGTTACTGCAACGCGCAGTCCATTCATCCAAAGAGATTCTCGCATTGTTTCGTTGTAGTCGGTACAAACATGAGGCTTTTCTCTCCCAGCACTGTGTTTACTTTTTACAGTCTTTGCCGTTACATCGCGAATGCCACTGGGCATAAAAATGTCACGTTTTTTACTTCCACTTCAACGCCAAGGGTTTATTTCCGTAGTCAGCCATTGTTTCACGTATCCTCAACTTCTTTTCCATCAAGAATTTTCTGAGACCTTTCCGATTACGCGATATACAGCCCCAAAGAGAGGGCTATAGGAACGTTAGGGTTAGGTTTCGCAACACCAATTAGTATCGACGTTCTATCCACAGCGATTGCGTAGGACAAGGAAGAAATACTAACTTTCGTGACATGTTACAGTAAGAGAAATATCGAATCTTTATTTTTATTATAAGAAAGATTTAGTACCTCTGATAATTGCACGTTAAAAATAACATACCGCCACGATATGAAAAAGTAATAATTCTTCCAAATTTCACTTCAAAAATATTACTTATTTAAACATAATAATTCCAACGTGTAACTGGAAAAAAGAAAC
Source organism: Hylaeus volcanicus (assembly GCF_026283585.1). Classification (NCBI taxonomy): domain Eukaryota; kingdom Metazoa; phylum Arthropoda; class Insecta; order Hymenoptera; family Colletidae; genus Hylaeus; species Hylaeus volcanicus. Next base: position 26,326,720 of record NC_071978.1, on the reverse strand, counting down.
GCGAAATCGTGTATTATCTACGTCAAGCGCGACATCGAAACACTCCTCCGTCGATGTGTTAAACCGATCAAGAACCATTAGTCTGAGAAGCTTGGAATGTCCCTTTACCATTGCTGCCGCAGTCAGCCATCAAAGAAGCATGGAACAAAATTACCAAGCCGAAAGACGTTCCGTCGTCGGCCACGTATCTCTCGCGACGACGACGACGACGTTGCATCCGAGTGCATTATTAACGTTCGAGGAGTAAGAGAAGCGGTCTTCCCGGATATAGTAGTCGACGACAGACGGCGGTCGGTATAGCGTTCGGCTTTCAGGGTAATTAAATGGGCAGCGGGGGTGGGTGTACCGTAAAATGTGTCGGGAGTGCGAAGGTGGCCACCATCCACGTTTCCTCTGTATGCGCGCACGCGGAAGCATGTGCCCCGACACAGAGGGAGAAGAACAGACGATAAGGGTGGTAGCAACAAGGGTAGGAAGAGGCCATACGATGGCAGGAAGGAGACAGGAATGTTGTAAACGTTGATGGAGCGCCAAGCCCATCACTCTCTCGCAAATCTGATTACCTTCTCCGCTGCTTCCGGTGGTGCACGTTCGCCAACGTCGGCCAGCTTCCACGAATATCACCTATGCACGTGTGCACGCGGACAGGAGTGCTCCACGTGTATGGAAGGCCGCCCCGGTACGGTTAACCGGAAACCTGCTGGACGACGACCGTCTACGAAAATCGAATTCGGTAGGAGGTTTGTCTCCGCCATTGATTTCCGCTTCATTTCGCCCACATAGGGCGAAGCAACGGGAACAGAGGAAACCGGGGGCAGAGAGAAATTCCGTCGATGTGACGGTCGTTAAATGAAAATTGGGTTCGCGAAAAGGTGGCTGTTCATCGGACGTTGGATGTAGTTTTTGTCGCTATTCGCGATAGTTGTTGTTAGGATTTGTGGAGATCCTTCTTGGATTATGCGCGGAGCAAAGTTACTTTGGAAAAACTTATTCGTAGATGAAACATTGTTTAGGCTTAACAGTATATTCCACATTTTCCTTCCAATTTTAAAAATCACATACCCACCCTAGACACGCTAGAAAATATTCCTGGTTTCGTATTTTCCCTTCGTCACAAGTAACACTCAGCCAGGAAGGAAACGTTCGGTTTCCATGGGTGAATAATGCCACCCAGGATACGTTCGTTTCCGCAGGTAGAAAAAAGAACCGTTTAACTCGCTTAAACGCGTCAGTTTGCTCTTCGCGTGTACCGTATCTCGTCGATATGCTTTTTTGTTCCCTTCAAAGAGCCGAATGAAATATTCACGTGGGAAAAAGTAGGATGCGAGAACGATCGCGGCCGTGTGTCCTCGTTACGTGCCACGTACATTACCAGCGTACTCAAATTATCGGAGCTTTCACGCCTCAAAGAGAGTCAATTTCGATCCGACACGACCGTGGTCAATTTCAAAAGTGTTTACAGGACGCTGCAAAGGTCCGCCTCCTCAGGGCAATTTCCTCTTCGTTTTCCGGCTGGACGTGTGCGTGTACGTCTGTGTGTGTTTCGTTTAAAAATGTGTGGCAAATTGATCCTGTACACGGAACGTCTTTCAGGCCGACAGTCTATAGATGTAACTAGCATATAATGAAATTTCCAGTGTTCGATCCTGTACTGATCGATGTATTCAGCGTAACCTACGCAATTCCATCGGAGATCTTAGGGGACTATTTCGCGCAACATTTGATTCTATTTTGAACAGCGTCGATGACGTTCTAGCTACTATTTCCGTTTCTGTTATTATTATCCTCGTTACATTCCTGCCATGGTTAATTGTCAACATAGCGCAGGAATGCCTCCAAGCCTTGAATTGTTTACCAAGTCGCTCCTCGAATATATCGTAGGAACTCGCGATGGCTTATCGACAGTATTACAATAAGTGCGTTGTTGTTGTTTTTTCTCCCGCTGTGTTTTCATCGGTTGAATGCCAGCAGCGAGAGTCTGCAGCGTGCGGCAGCCAGCAGAGAATTTATTAGCTGCAGTAATCTGGATTGCTGTTTCAGTTCCATGCCGTTCGCGGGCAAGATGAATGGCCCCGAACGCATCCGCGAAGATAGGGCAGAATGTTACATTCACGATTTACACTTTTCTGGGTTTTCCAATTGCTTTTTCAATTTCTCCGGCCGCGACTGGCCGGTTTCATTTTTCTGCCGTGGACAATGGTAATTCCCGGTCGAGTTCTCAGTCGCGGGGATTCCCATTGAAAATTATGCGCGAAGAAAAACGCTCGGTACGTAGCAGCGATACGTAAGCGATTTCGTTGAGCAACTTGGGAAAAGCAATTTATTTGGAAAGGATTACACCTGAGCCGGATGTCCAATGAAAAATTCATTAAGAATTGTCACTGACAAGCTTGTATTTGTGCAAATTAAGGGATGATAAGTTCGTGCAGTTCCGAACGAGACGTTATTCATCTTGATTATAATTGAATTTGGTAAAGTAACGTGTGAAAAAAATTTACTAAATAAAAGGAGAAAGAAATGCACAAAGAAGCGTCGCTTTTTATTCTACTCCGAAAGAAGAATTTATGTACCTGAAAAAATAGTGAAATTAAAAAAAAAAGTACAAGAGTTCTGAATGCAATAAAATTGAATAATTTCAGTCATACGAGAACGTACGCTACATTTTGCTTGCCAATCACAATTATCGGATCGTTTTAATCCATAATTGCCACTCACAGTGTCACAATTCGCGCAATTCATCATTTCGTTATATTGGGCGCTTAATCGTTCAATCGAGCGAGTTGTCTATCGACGATTAAAAAAAATATTCAAACGAATATTTTGCAACCGACCTCGTGGTCGCGATTTCTCTGTCGACAACTTTTTTCCCCCCATTTACGCCGTTTCACCTGCATCGCATCCCCAGCAGCCTCGATGCCGCAGCCCAGAGAGAATTTATTAATCGTGGCAATCTGAATGGCAATTTTTCTGATTCCCAGACGTAAATCGTTTCTGCGATCGATGCTGCATTCATAACCAAAGCTCCAAAGAGACTTTCACGAGATTCACTTAAATCAATTTTACGTTAATTAAATCTTAACAGTTCCCTGGCAGCTTTCTGATCTTTCTCGCATTTCCATACCATCTTTAATTTAGCATCTTGAATTTTAGGCTTTGATTCAATGGAACGATGTACCGTGACAGCGATGATATTCGGGTATGCGTGCACGATATTAATTTCGTGGGATTTTGCAATGGTATAGGTTGTAATATAGACTTCCACAATATAATCAAGGAAAGTGTACCGTTACTAATCGTACCCGCTAGCCAACTTCTCATGTCCGCAGAGTACACACGGTTAATTCCTCGCGAAAGGACTTAGCACGATCCAAATAGATCTCCACGTGACCAACGGACGGTTAACTCACAATCAGTTTTTAGAACAGCCCCACACGCGGATGTTTATCGCGTCGCTCGCAGACCGCATCTCGCGAAATTAGTTTTGTTCTGTTCAATTTTCAGCGAGTTTCACGCTCGCAAAGCAAGATAACAGAGGCATAAAAGAAAAGGAGACGAGTCGAGGGACCACGAAGCTCTCGCCAACCGGCCGGGAGTTTTTCTAAATTTAATCAGTTCAAAGCCACCTGAAATAGCGCGCATGAAAGATTCAATCACTTTGCAAACTGTCCCCGAGAACCAATGCCGTTCGCGTCGAAGGAAATATTTTGTCAGCACAACGAAAGTTAAGCTGATGGTAGTCCGTACGTTTTGTAGTCATCTTGACTGTGCAAACTATAATACCATGCTGCAGAAATCGCTTAGAAATCGAATTGCTTGTATATATTGTAATTCGTACTTTACTGTAGAGTTCTATAATATAATCGAGCAGATTATGCTGTCACCAATCGGACCCTCGAAATGCCTATTCGAGATATTCTTTCCAATTTCGAAAATGCTCGAGCGCATTCTAAACGTTGAAATTTCGGTGCTGCTCCGAATGTATAATTAATTTCCATGGGATAATCAAAGGGAAAGCCTTCGCGTTCGTTTCGATTCGCGGAAACCCCTCGGAGATGTTTCCACGGCCTTTCCCTCGTTTGTTCAAAATGAAACGGTTAATTATCGGCGTTGTTAGAGTTTCTAACGATCTCGATGAAAGGATCCGAGTGAAAGCCACCGACCAATGTACGTACAACGAGAACTCCGAGCACCTTTTGTTGATAGGCGAATAAACTCCGAACTAATTGCGCTTCGATTCGCACTGCGAAGTCGATCGAGTTGCGTTTCGCTGTTGGATTTTCCAATAAAGAAGTATTAATTCCGTTGTTTCTCTTTCACGGATGAATGGCCCTTGCGCCGAGCAACACCTTATTAACGCCACCTCATTGGAATTAATCGGTACTCGTGAACCGATTGGGATTTATGGAAATGTTCGATATCGAAGTCTCGTTAGGAAACTTTCCTTTCCCGATTTTTCTTCTTAAGATTCTCAATCTTGTCAATGCGCGTTCCACGACGACTACAGCAGCACACTATGTAAATTTACGTGCCTCTAAATACGATACAACATACTCGAGGCAACTTTGTATTTAAAGGTAGCGTGCGTTAATATTAACGAAGTCGCCAAAAGTAGTCCAGGGACCTCCGAGTCTTACGAGATTACCTGGAGATCGCGTACACCCAGTGCATTCACCTAGGACGTTCGCTCGGAAACAAGGAACCTGGGTTTTCAAACGAGGAACACAGCCAGTGAATTCGCTAAGTGGCGAAATCGTTCGTTAATTAAATCTTCCTCGACCCGGTAGCCTCGCAGCTTAACGCCACGCTATGCTCCCGCAACTATTTTAACTTTACACAGGATTTTAGCGCCACGCTTAAACGCTCTTTTATTGGCGAAAGAGGTACGCGATCGTAAACATAAGCCCAGGTATGAATTATTCTCTCCTTTTGTCGACAGAATTCAATTTGCCGCGACGTGAAAGCGCGTTATTAATTCTTTGACGAAAACTGAACAGCTAAGTGCCAGTTATAGATGGGCAAAATTGAATTCGACTGATAGTCAAGTAGCAGGTTCGAAATTTCTATCATGCAGAATTTTTGTCAAGATTTCAATACATATTTGAATTCAAAGGAGTCTAAAGTGTCGTTTACACGATATTCGCGTACATTAAATTCCATTTTTTAACAATCGGTTCATTCGCTGTAAAATTATTATAAGCGTAACGAGTGTTGGAATTATAGTCCGATTTCGTTTGCACAACCCATTTGCCTTCTGTGTAAGGTTAATTCAATTTATACGCATTACGCGAGGGAACTTCCGAGTAAGGCACCATAAACTACGGGATAAATACCAGCACGGTAATGCAAAAACGAATGTTTATTCAACGAAGAATGAATGAAATTGAAGTACCTCTTCGGGAGCAATTCGTGCTTTGTCATGAATTCTTTGCGTTTCTCGGTTCTCCCTTCTTTGTTTTTCTTGCACAATTGAATTCGACGAACTTCATCAAGTGGAATCAGATTAATGCGTGTACTGTAAGATCACGGAAACTAATGTTACTTCTTAGCCAGTCATTTGCGCTCTAGATTATGTAAGACATCTTACCTATTGTCAACACGTTTAAACGAATAATCTTTAACAGTAGCAATTAACCTAAATATTCATTATGACGATATCCTCGACTTTGTATCACCCAGTCTTTTTGGCGTGCTTTCAACAAGTTTGGTAACGGTGTCGACATACTTTCTGCGTCGAGTGTACCTGTATATTGATTGTGGTATTCCGAAGACAAATTTTCTGTCTGCAGTCGCCTGATTCTCCATTCAGAAACTGCTCGTCGTTTAGGAGTATTCGTTCAACGAAACATTATCTCCAAACGATCGTAATAATATATGGGGTACCTGAAATAGAATTGTTCGCTCCTTTTGTCGGACTAATAATAGCGAAAACTACTTCAGCTTCGGGACAAGAGTTTCGTTTTACTACTGGACTATCGTGTGCTCGAATTGAATCATAAAAAAAAAAAATACAAAATGATGAATATAATCCTATTTTTGACGATGGTTACAAAAGTATATTTTAATTTCCTCAATTCGTACGGTTATTGTCAATGAAAAAAATGATTAAAAATTGAGATTTTACGATTATTTGTTACGTGAAATAAAAATTCTTGAAGCAATATCTTCTTCAAAAAGGATGCAGTTGCGCACAGATTGATTTTTTCAATCGACAAAGGTTACACGGGATCTCGAGCTTTTTAAGATACTCTGAAAGAAAAATCTCGTCGTTGATAAAGTTCATGGCTGGCACGACTATCCATGAAAACGAACGAGATCGATAATGAAAATAAATCGACAATGAAAGTCTCTGTTCAAAGTCGAAGGACAAACGACACGCAAAAAGGAGAAAAAAGAACGAACAAAGCGGAGTCACGTTAAATTAAACTTAACTCCGTATTTATCGAAAACTTGCTCGTAATTATCTGATAATTGTTCCACCGACGTCGACATAATTAAATCTCTGGACGCGACCGGTTTAATCGACCTTTTATTAAATTTTAATGGAACGGAATAACAATGGGTAAACAAAAAGGAGAAAGAAAAATTACCGACGACAAGTTTCAGCTGATAAATGAGCAGACTCTGGGATCTTGTGATCAAATTTTATCATATCGTTTCGTGCTTCAAATATTAATTTGCGAGAAAAGGACACGCGACTAGTTTCGTTTGATACATCAAAATTTAATTGTGTCCATGTACGTGATTTGTTTACGGTGTTTTCATATGGCGACATTTAATGGGCTATAGATAAACAATGGAGGTGTTGATAAAGAAGAGATAATTTCTGCGTAGGGAGAACAAATAAAATTCGCGTAATAAAATGTTAATATAACAAAAGAGCAAGATTTCATTTCGATTGTACATAATACACTTAATTAATATTTTTGACAAACGTAAATCTCCTTTATCCGTCGCGAATAAAAATTTCTTCCATTCGTTGCTCGAAACTTATCAACCTAGACGAGCATTTAGCCCCCATCCCTGGTTAACACGTGTATCGTGTATCGTTTTCCCGTGCTCAAGAGGGAAATACCGTTCCACGGGTGGCGTTTTTACCTAGAAAATTTCCGCGGATAAAAATTTAAAGTTCGTTCTTGCCCAGGTATCCTCTCTTCATTCTCGCTGTTTTTCCGCGCACGCATTAATTATGCTCGCGGCTTTCAGTAGAGCATTTCACTCGACGGGAGTTCTTGCGAGCGCTGAACTCTTTTTCTCTATAAGCCAGGGGTAAATGAAGTGGCCATTTCCCCGAGATTAATTGTACTTTGAACCGTCGGGAGAAAATCGATGTTAATTGTTTAATAAATGTAGCGGTTATTTGACATAATAGCTCCCGCTTTTATCCCGCTGACACGAATAATTAACGCGATTCCCGCCCGGATGGTATATTTCATGGAAACGTCAGGTTGTCTGCAGTTTAGTTCGAATGATCAAAATAATTTTAAAATGAAGGAGCTCGTTAGGGTAGTTTATCTCTTAATTTATACATTGAGATCCGGGTGGGATACAATTTCCGTTGTTCGTTGAAGTGTTTGCATATCAAAGATTAATCTTATTTTGAACATTAAATATTCATTTATTTATTTTCCATAAAAAAAAAGACAAAAAGGAAAATTTTAATTTTATTCTTCTTTCGATAATTGTTGGTTCCTCACATAAATATACATTAACGTTGCTGCTATTGTTAAACAAACACGATCACGGAGCTTGTTCTATCCGATAAACGCGAAAAAGTCGATCGGAGGCGTTCGAAGCGTAGGAAGATATTTCCATCGTAAAGGAAAACTTACCCCCCCCCCCCAAGTATCGCGAAACCATAAAACTTTATCGTTGTTAGACGACACTTGTCATTTTACGTTATCCGACCTTTCGTCGATTTCACCGATATCAACTCGTTAGAATCGACGATGTCTATTAATGAAATCTCGCGAAGCACTGGGGGAGCGGGTATTAAATTCGATCGAAAGGAATTTGTAATCAACGATTATTAACGGATAAATAATTTAACGAGTGATACAAGCGACAAAGAGAGGAATTTACCATGTTCAGAAGTAAGTCGAAAACATAGATTAAATTTCTCCTTTAATATACTTCACTTTGGGGAAAATTAATTTTGGTATCGATTTGTTGCTGGCCCCTATTATCTTTCTATTTTAGTGAAATTATTAATAATTTTATTCGTTCAATAATTTTCTATGAATATTCGTTAAAAATTTTACATTTATCGTAATTCTGTGAAACCGTTAATTAAAAGTGGCTGCCATTTTTACGAATACATATTCACTCGTTGCGCAATTATTTACTGGAACGAATTCCATACGTTCCCATATTCGAGAGATTAACGTAACCGATTATGCCCGAATAATATTTATAATTTTATTCCTGGTTATACCAGCCTACGTGCATGCAATAATTAGCGAAACAACACGAATACTCATTTTGTCCTCTTAAGTTCAGTCCCGTGCGTGGCCTGGGGCGGTCGCGTTTATTAGCATGAACGAGCTGCAGTCATTCAAAAACGTCATCAATGACCTAGATACCGTGCATCGCTGAAGCAGTCGTCCAGCAAACAAAATATTCCGCTTTCAAACATTTTCCCTTCTACAAGAATATTCCGAATCAACGTATAGTACTACGGAGAAGTATTATCCTGGGTTGATTCTCCGTATTAACCATGATCGCGGTTATGTAACGTACATAATTACAAGTGTATGCAGCAATTTGGCTTAGAGAAGCCCCTAGTTCAGTTTATTGGAAATGCACATATTACAATATTGTCTGTTTATCTCCAGAATACATTGACACACTTCGATCTATGCTCGATCATGGAAGTGCGCGTTCGATACGATCAATGATTAACCCCTTGGGTACCAAAATTGGAGAAAATCTATCGAGAAGAAATTTAAACAAAGGTTTCTTGGTATTAGGATTTATTTTGTTATTATTAAAGAGATTAGTTTGGTATTATTGACTTTTTTTTAAATATCACTGTCACTGATTCCACGCAATTAATATTCCCAAGTATCCCCAAACGACAGACAACCTACCACGAAAAACTAACGATAGCTAATTGGATAACGCCCAGACGTTACAAAGTAACCGTGGTCCGCGCGTCGGTACGTGATCATTTTATATTTATTTACCTTGGTATTCTTCCAACGCGCGATTCCACCCCACGCGAACGATCGCCAGGCGCGCAGACGTTTTCCCTCGAAAAGCAGTTTCCGAGGGTTTATCAGGGGACAACGGAGTAATACGCCGCTTACGTACTCGGCATACGTATGTACGTGTTCGTATCGTATGAGAAATCCCGAGGAGGGCGCGTCGAGCCCATGTACCATCCCACACGTACGTATCCGGCCATATGCATTTACTCGTCGCGTCTCGTATGTACTTATACGCACACCACCGCGCGTTTAGTGTACGCCCGGTATCAAGCGACAGGTGAAATTGGACAACGAACGTGGCTTGATGGTAATCACGAGAAGCTCGATCGCGCGATGCCTCGGTCGTCAATCGAGATCTTTCGAAATTGCCAGTATCACGTCATGCAAAGCTAGGCGTCGACAATGCAACCGCGATTGCGGTCGTGCGTTAAAGGGGTGAGGGTGGGAGACGAGAACGGAGACGTGAAAGGGGATCGAGCCGGTCACGGAAGCGTGATTCGCGAACCTAAATTGATAATAGGATGGAGAACCGAATATAAGACGGTAGGCATCGAAAGAAAATCGATGGGAGCATTTGTTGGGTAAAAGGAGATTTTTAGGGTGAGTTGGTTACAGAAATGAGGTTTAAGAGGTGGGAGGGGTGTCATGGAATGCTGTAAAGTTTAGATTTGCAACCCTAACTTGATAATAGGACGGGGAATTAAATGTAATGCGAGAGGGTGTCAAAGGATCGATGTGAATAATTGTTGGGTGAAAAGTGCAAGACGATAAGTAATTATGTAATAGAAACATGTGTAGAGATATTAAAAATTCATTTCCAACACGGAATGTTAAACTGCTCCTATTATCGAAAATACGTCCCCCCACTCATCGATAACAATTACTGTTATTGTCGTAATTACTATAGCCCACGACGACCACGAGGAGCATCTATAATACAGTCTAGGCGTCGCTCCCATTGAGTAAATTAACGCTGCCTTCGTAATTAACGTTCCATCCTACTTGGCGAAGTGATGCGGTGCGCCTTGCGTCGATTGGTCAGCGATAAACCTAATCGAGCTATCACCTACGTGCTCACGAAGCGTCAGAATGTATTATTAAATTGCTCGGCAGCCTTAACAATGGATCGTTCTATTAGAAAATTAATTAACTAAATAATCACCTCGATTCCTTAAACGAAAAATTGAGGAACACGATTGTGGAATTCTCTAGGATTATTAATCGATCATCAGCCTGATATCAGCTTGAATCGCCGCATTAGGCTAGAGAAATTCTCCCATTGTCACGCAAAACAATCCATTTTGTGCCGAGTACTTTTTTTTTTTAAACAGAAAAGGTTACATTTTAAATCGCCAGAAGACCGTGTCGTCGCGCAAACAAGGTAGACGAGCGTAATAAAGCCTCTCCCACTTTGAAAACCGTCTTATTGCCCGCGACATCATTGGGATTTCTGGAACTGGGATTTCTGGACATCCGTACACTTCCTCTTAATCCGAAAATAGTTCGTTGGAACAATTAACTGCGGCAGTCTGACTTCCGAGAACTCCCAGGAAAAAATGTACCTCGATGAGAGAGTCAGACCTTTACTTTTCTTCGACGTATCATTTTCAATAAAGGGAAAGATTAGTCTTTGAAGATTTACTCTTCCCAGAAGAGGGAAGATTGAGAGATGTACATTTTCTTTGTAGACAAATAGTGAGTTCACTTTAGAAGGGCACAGAATTAATCTCTACGCCTAATAAATTATTTCTCGATTTGAATAACATATAAACAACGAAATCGTGGACGTCACACGGTGTACAACTATCTCTCCTGGGAATTAGCGTCGCGAAATGGGGTAACTGTGAGCAATTTTGCGTTTAGTCTGGCGGACAAAACTACCTGGGAACAATGCACCTGCATCGAGCACCGAAAGTACTCGTGTCACTGCAGGGGTTTCCAGATTGGCTGCAGTGCAGAGATAACGTTATTGTACCTAACGTTCACGGGGAATCGCAGTTCCAGGTGCAGTATACGGTATAATAATTTCCCGAGGTAACGCTTCGTTTCACGGAACAAAACGGATCGTCAAGAACGGCGAATGAATCGGATGAAGGAGTGTTAAAAAACAACTCCGCCGTGGTTGACGCGATTACGAGTAAACAATGGCTGATTCGATTTACTCTAACGTGCACTGTCGGGGAACAAAGAATAACAGAACCTGTATGAGGTAATACACGCCTTTCACGAGGGCATAAAATTGCTCGATTGGAATTGCAGTAAGGATTACGCTCGGCGGTTGCGATTGTCACGACTAAGTGCTTGGGTTACAATTAAACGTTTAATTGGGGAAATCTATTCGTCGAGACGGCACTGAATGGAATTTCTCTTGCCACGATACATGGTATACCGAAATTAGACCGGAGGACAAATTGAAGGAACTACGCTGACGATCGACGTTATTTAATATTCAACTCTATTCATTTATCATTTGATAGTCTTTTTATAAATTAGCCCAAGGATTACCCAAGAAAGGCTTATAGAAAATAATCGTTCGTAAAACAAGAAAATTGATTCATCTGCTCTTCTGAATCGTAATTGAGGAATGTTAAGAGGTGTCCTTTGTTCGGTCCAAAGCATCAGTTACAGCGTTTCGCAGCGGATCTGCTAATAGACCCTTCATTATGGCAATTCAAGCAAATTCTGTTTTAAATGGCCTCTCAAATAGAAGCAGCCCCCATATATTGATCAATCCCCAAAGCAAACCTGATACGTTCATCAAACAATCCTAGCTAAACCACTTGTCCGAAATTTTTATTTAAAAGAGCCCCATGGAAAGCGCTAAAGTTGCTCTAGAATTTCGTCAATGTATGCTAAACATAATGAAAAGGTGTACGCTCTTACTCGAAACGAAATATTTGTACTATCGTATTAATTAATATTCCACAGGTACGACACAATTAGTACGTATATGATTACATGAGGTATGTTATATATTACATGTATAATTATTTACATACAACAAAATACACATACTAATTGCATCGTATAGTTAGAATATTAATGAATGTGCATAATATTAATACAAATAGATTCCAATCAATATTCTTAAATTGTCCTCGTCCTCCTATCAGGTCACAATGTCCAACTAAATTGGATGCTTGAATTGAAAAATATAAACGCCCGTGCCTATGAAAACTCACCCATTGATCCTCTGTGTTCCGTTCCGAAGGATTCGCCGGCTTTCAGGCACTTCGTGCAAACTCGAGTCGCATCGAATGACGCGCGACGCTGAAATCGGCTGGTGACGTATGCGAGTCGAATATACCAGGAGTGTATCAGCGCCAACATCAAACGCGATTTGTTGTGTTTTGCTTTGCATGCAAAACTGCGCTCGCAGATAGAATTCGCATCGAGGGAGCCGAATCACCGCCACAGAGGCTTCAGGATTGGCTGCAACGCGCCGATAACGTCATTACATTTCTCGCGGTCGCGGTCATAGGTATCCCGTCGTGGCGGATGTTTCTATGTATCGCAGGAATAATAAAACAACGAAGAGAAAAAATGTTGAGGAGAATTTTTTGTACGTCCCTCTGGTGTCGAGAAAGAAATTTTTGAAAACCTACCGGCTGTGAATTTGATTAATTGTAAAATTCAAGCAGTTCTATAGGCGACTTTTAAGGGTAACGTGTTATGGAATAATATCCGACAGTTTCGAAACAAAACACTGTTCTTTATTATTTTTTGATTCTTGAGTCGTATTCGGAATATATAAATTAGAATCGAATACCAGGGTCTCGCAATTTCCTGCGTACATGATAGATTTTCGAGATACTTTTTCTCCATAACGAAAGGTCGTGTAAAAAATATTGTAGTCTCCACTTGGAATTTGTTTCTGCACGAGGTATGATCCCATCTAGGTTAGACGACTACCGAGACACTCTTTATGACAGCATAGCACGGAACTATGCACAGAATCCTGAAACTACGTAGGAAAGAGCGTGGGTCACGTTCCGGTTTCTAGTCTGACATTTTGCACTGACCCTTAGCCACAAGATTAATTTTACGGTTGAAGGGCTCGATTCCTAGATGTGTTGCACTCTCTGGTCAACCGACCGCGCGTGATTGCTATATTAAAGTATGCAAATTAACCCTATAAAGATTCCGGGCTACCATGTCCCTGCGTACCGTAAATAATATTTGTGGTAAGCAGATTGTCACACAAAATCCAAGTTTGTCATCGCGTCGCACAGATTTATTCCAACTACGGAAAGGTCCGTTGAAATGTACGAGAAACGATTTCTCGTTACGCCGCGGCCACGACGTACGTCTGTTTCAGAAATTCTTACATTTCGCGAAACCGTGGAGTGCGCGCATACGCGAGTACGTACCTCACCGAAGGCTTTCACGTTTACTATGCGATTTGATCTCTGGAATCGAGTTCGCGGAATTCCCGCGATGGCACTGATTTGAATATAAGATTAGTTTCGCCGGCGGCGAAGTTGATTTGGAAAAATTTCAATTCAATTTGCCGAAGACTCCGCTCGGTGTTTCACATTTAAATGAAGATTTATGTTATGCTCACCGACAAACATCGTTCTAATATGTATGGAGGTGCGCGCGGAAGAAGGAACGGTATCAAACAAGAGAAAATTCCGAATATCGTCACATTCGTAATTTGTACCAATCCATCGAAATTTGAATTTTGCGAGCTTCGTGAAAGGAGCGCATTATTTAAATTTGTAGGTGATTTATCGATACACCAAGCTTGAATTAAACGTAGTTTATTTCTTTTCAAATAAGTGTTTTATTTATTGAGACACATAGAGCATGTCTATTAGAATGAATGTCAATAAGAAAGAAAAATGGTTGCATCCAACAGCTTCGTTAAAACAGTGCTTTTAGTCGATAATCACACGTAAAACTGCGTACGCTCGAGAATGCGGTACTTGATCAACCGAAAGTCCATTGAACGAGCCTCGTCGGACGAACTGTAGTGAGTTTCCCCGTTTTGCCCGCGGTATAAGATTATCAGCGTGATAATTGGTCGTTAATTGGCGTACTAAATTTGGCTTGGCCAATACAGCGACCGGATGAAACAGACTAGGATATATAATGCCAATTATACTCGGCAACCGAAGTTAATGTAGGCCGGGGATGTTAATGGGTTAATACCCGGTGGGGTCATGAAACAGGATGAACAATGCCCCGCATACCGTTAAGTTCATGAAAGTTCACGAAAGCGGCGCCCCAGGCAGTTTCGTGCAAGCTGGTTATTCGCGTTCTTCCCTTATGACACCCGGGAAACAAAGTGGAGCGCAATAAAACTTGGCCGACCGAATCTTCATCGATTTTCACTGCGATCGCGAATTCGTGCTACGAGGTGTTACTGTATGTACACGTCGGAACACATGAGTGGCTTTCACTCGCTTCGATCGATTGCTCGATGGGCTATTCGTTTTAACTTTATCTATCTCTATACATCGTCCAAATTCAAGACTGACTTCTCAGAAATAATCGAGTGCAACTGGAAATAACAAAAGAGTGTTTGTCAATTATGTTCTATCCAGCAATATAATAAGAATGCAATGATCTACTGAAACGCATGTATGGTAAATATACATTGAATATACCATCGTACAAAATGAACCAATGGATACACGTTTTAAATATACAACAAAACATACAAGGAACCGTTAAAATTCGTCGATTTTGAAACACTTCTGCGATATATTTTAATTCGATCGTTTATAAATTAAAATTCTTTCGCTATCCATTTCATTTTCGTGCTTCCATTAAACGACCCATGCCAATAATATCGACTATTCCAGAATTAAATTCGCGTAATCTGACGCATCTGACGTCGCCGACAATCTGTTACTTCTCAAATAAAGGGAAAAATCCTGGCGTGCGCGCGACACACTTCAAACAATGCCCTCGATTTCATCAGCGTGTACGAGATGAATCGCATTAAACGCGGAGATGCGCCAAGGGTTGAAAATAAATAGCAAGTTCGCGGAACGATATCCGTGATCTGAAAGATAAATATCGCGAATGGGATTGGAATACCCGTCGTTCAAACATGCCTGTTTAAACAGCCTTGATTTTCCAGCCGTCAACCGTTTGGCGACTCTATGGCACGCGAGTTACTATATCACTGGGCCAAGTTTACCGCGAAAGATAGCGCTGGCTCGATATCGCTTATACCCGCGGAAACGTACGTTTATAAGTACTTCGATAGTACTTGTGTTTAATTCTACTTTTACACAGAAGAACAGGAGAATTATTATTTATATGGTGAAACAGAGGATTTGGTCTATAACTTGTAAAAATTGTGTAGAAGAATCGAAAAGGACTACTTATAAGAGGAAAAGAAAAATAATAATATAAATTGTGTAATAAATTCTAATTCTCCCTTTTCCACCTTATCAAATATTTCATCCTAAATCTTGTTCTCCTTCTGCCATCCTTTTCTTTTCTCTACTTCTTAAAGATAATACTGTCCGTGTTTAATATTTACTTCTATCTTTTAATTTCTTTTGCTCCGATCCGAAACATAGAAACTAAAGGAACTTCGATCTACGAATCAATATCAACGTACAAACATGCCGACTAAAGTTCGAAACAGCGAATCAGAAAAGTCTAGCAGAAGAACAGAACGAATTCTCCTTTTTTCCGTGTCGCGTTAAATCGAAACCGTGTAAAAAGAGAATCGAGTGTAGACGTTTCTAGACTACCGCTGATTCAGGCCACGTATCTGGCATTAGGACACGCTGGATCCCGTGGCCAGCAACGATATCGGACGTTTCCTCATTCTACTTTCCCATACGAATGGAATCGACGGCCATTAACGTTGCATGTATGCATGTACCACCGTATATTCCGTATCCACTGGGGATGCATTCACGGCTACTATGTGGCCACTGTATGATCGGTTACCAGCGTTGCGTACACGCGAAAATAGCTTTTCCTGGCTGAATTAAAAATCATAGCGCGATACGATAACCCGATTCAATTGCCGCGACTTCCCTCGTTTTAACCGATAAGCGGATTCGATTATACGCTATGCAACGCCCGAGTTTCTGGAAATTAGTATCTTGACCCCATAACGCAGGGATTATCTCCGTTCCCTTATCGCTTGAACAAGATTACCTTCTTCTTAGAATTAGAGTCCTACGAGAGTGTCCTAATAAGCTTAATTTTCGCTGGTGTACGAAGCACCTACTTCTGGCTTGGGATGTGAGTCGAAAGCACCGTTTATGAAACCAGACGAGTTTTTTTTCTACGAGAGTTGGTTCAAAGTAGACGAAGAAGTTCGTTTAAATGTGATGAAAAAATACTTTGGTTGATACGTAGGTATGTAAATATCAAAAACAAAAGAGAACCAATCTTTCTCGCGAAACTAAACAATTTCTACCTGGAACACTCTTTCCTATTTTTAAAAAACAAATCGTGTATCCACGAGCTCTCATCGATGGTTAATCTTTTGTATCCACGTGCATGTAACTGTTTACACAACAATGGACCACGCGTGCCTGGAATACCAACGCGACAAAATAAAAACAGATCACGGTTTTCGATTTTTAGCGGAGGAACGATTGTGCAACGTTTAACTTCTATTGCTCGTATAGAAATACTAGCCACCCGCGGACACAGAACGCTCTTTCGCGACCCTTGTTATTTGCAGTTTCTGTTTTCACGATGGATGTTGCTTTGACGTATCCCAAGTTCTTCTGCGTCGTTCCACGTTGAAATCGTTTTGTCCGTTTGGTTTTTCTTTTTCGTTTTTTGTTCGTTTCAATAGAAACGTCAAGGAACAAAATGAAACTAAATGTGCGCAATCACGTTCGAAGTGATTTACGCGTCTAAAACGCGTCTTTGATTTCGACGCGTAAAATACGATCGTGTAAATAGTAACATGTGTAAATAGCGGCGTGCAAATACACGTGAATTTTTCTACACGTGCAAGCACTATCGTGGATTATATTGATTAACAGTCCCCAGTCGCCTGCGTCCCTTCTTCGCTTCCCTCGGAAAAGAATGAAAAACAAAATACGCGAGGATCGCCTCGGATAAATGTATTTTGCAGGAATTAAATTCTCCGTGTACCCCGGAAAATATCGATGGCTTTATATACCTGCACGCCCATAACGGAGTGCCGGCATTATCACGAATTTGCGACTGCGTTTTTAGAATTTTTCATCACCCCGTCGAACACGCTACGACGAGCATTTTCCCTTTTTTATCTCAAATTAATCCCGACACATTTGACACTATTTTCATGATCACGATCAGTCCTGTTTATACTATTATTTAGTCGCTACCAATGTGAGATAATTTTATATATCACTCGTCGACAGTAAAAATTCTGTGAAAGAAATATCATATATTTCGTTGTATAGCCGGTAGATCCCAATAGAAAATTCTTATTGATATTAAAATTCTTTGACGGCGATAAAAAGCATAGAAATATTAATTCTGTCCGTTTCTGAGAGGATAATTTTCATTTGAAAACATCGTAGTTAATCGATCTTCCTGATTAACTGTACCATGATCTCGTCCTTCATTCGTGACTTGAAATTACCTTATCACTTACGTTCCTCTAATATGAAGGTCTGACATGCATCGTTATCGATACCAGGCTGTACAAGTTATGAATAAAAAATTAGGACGCGCTCTGTCGAATCATCGATCTTACGTCCAAACGTAACAGGGGGCTTTAGACTGGTATTTTTCAACGTAATCCTCGGGAAGTACGATCTCTGGTACAACACAAATTGCCTGTCGTGTAGTATACCTTTTGCTGAGCTTAGATACATCGGAAGAAATTAGACAATAATATTTACCATCTCAATAATTATCATTACTCACGGAACGATACCAAATTACATCAAAAAATTATAAAATTATATCCGCGCCATTTACGGGTCTCGTGATTAACGGATAGATGATTGGACCGAGAACATAATGGTTACGCGAAATGTCGTGTAAGGATGTGAAACGACGAAGGAAATCGAAAAGTTGTGATTCTTGGGAGAACGTAGCGTTTGCTACGACGGAACGTCCACCTCTGAAGCGCAAAACAGCGCAAACGATATTTATCCGCGCACTCTTTGTTAAGCCAGCTGCGCCCATTTCGCGAACACGTACACACACATGGGTTTTGTATATACGAGTACAGCTGGTACAAGGTTGCATACCTAAAACGTGCTCCGCGTCATAAGCTCCCAGTCTACTGCACCGCGTTTTAACTGCTCCCACCCTGCACATCTGGATGTATACGTGGACATCGGGGTTAAGTAGCGTGCTGGAAAAATTTTTCATGCCAAACTTTCTTGCCACTTAGCGATCCAGATCTATCCGCGGGATTTACACGCGGTCGATGAAGTAGAGCTATGTCGCGTCGGGGTCAGTGCTAGGGGTCAATTCACCTCGGCAGGAGTTGGGTCTTAAAAGTAAAAGTAATCTATTGATGAACGAATGTTGGTATTAAAATCCACTCACGCTTTTAAATTTTTGCTAAAAACATGAAAAATATTAAAAATTTCGAGTGATTTATTTTCACGTTTTCTTTACGGGAACCTTTTACGAGAACTTTCGATCTCTACTTTAAAAAATTAGCTTATTCTATTATATAGCGAATCGCTTTTAATTTTTTTTTTTTTTTCTCTTCTAGATACATTCAGTGAAAATATTTGCAGCTCGTAACAGTATATCGTACACCATAATTTCCCGCATTTAAATATTTAACGAGTTTCGATAGCAATTCGTTTCGACTGATCGCGAATCGAGCTGAACAAACAGCAACGAGCAATTCATCGTATCGAGTGTTGGAAATAACGAATATTTTTTTTCTGTAATTTCATTCGGCAATGCTTCGTCCTATTAACGTTAGACTGGAATAATGATTTTCGTCGTGACAAATGTTCGAACCTATTATTTTTCGAGCAACAAACGTTCAGTATGGATTACATTATCCATTATTATTAAGAAATTGTTACACTTCGTTGACCCGTTAGGATCAGCGTTCCCAAAGCTTCGTTTAAATATAGAAGTGTCCATAGACACGCTTTGCATACAAATTGAGGGAGGATAATTTTGAAATATCGAGCAAGCTATTATTTAATCGTTGCTAATGACCTTGCAGTCGATGCGACGTAAAGCCTCTACTTAAAAAAGAAGCTATTATTTAGTTCAACGTCTTCACGTGCACGTTTTTGCAGTATTGCAATAGTAATATTTAATATATCTGAAATTATTTAATATTATTAATTATATAATACTTATGTAATATCAACTATTTTTCTTCTAAATCGTGATTTTTGTTCGAATTAGATATATTTGTCTGTCTTTGGATTTGGGTAAATTCGGTTGAAATATTTATAGGTTCTATAGATCACGCTATAACGGAGCCGAAGCGTTGTTAAATAAATAATGACTTGCTTTAGATTGTGAAATTATCATAGCTTAAATATAGAAGGCCGGTTTTAATAATTTGCCACGTGCAGGAGATGAACATCACGTATCCAGTTCCGTTATTGCAGTTGTGTGAATATCAAATTTGCATTATCTAGCTGCCAGACTAGCGCAAGACTGCAGACAAATGTCTAAATATTTCTCCCTGTGTTCATCACATTGCGAAGTCATTATTATTACAAAGAATAGTATTCCTAGAATATTATACTAACATAGACTAACATTAATTCTAAACAAACTAAATAATACTTCTTACACGAAAACTGCTGATAAGTCGTCCAGATTGATGGTAATATCAACCTAATATCACCGTTTATCAAAGATTCCTGAACTTCTCCACCCGATTCCACAGTAATTTTGTTACCCCGACCCAATAAGAAAGAAAAAGCGAAATGCAGTTTTCCTCGAGGTGGAACGAGGTCTTAAATTCGTCTATTACCGACGCTTTTACTTTACTTCAACCCGCGCAGGACCAAGGCCGGTATTTTTCGTAAATATTCCGTAATTTTCCAAGCGACACGACCAAACAGCCATGCATCTCTCCTCTTTTGTGAATCGCAGCTGCATGCGAACGAGCCTGAGCGAGACGTCACGCGACGGTTCTCCCGGGGATGAGACGGATTTTCTTCTTTTTAAAATCATTTAGGTCGCGGCTCGACAGCGACGTACTCATGCTGACGAGATATCGAGTTCAAACGACCCTTGAGCTCAAACGTTCGTCGATCTACCCTCCGATGAGTGTACACAAGGCAGACAGGCGAAACAAAAACCGGTTTTCAAATCACGAATCGGCTTTATGCCACGCCCGATCGAGTTTGAAATTTAATCAGCGTACATGGAATACTCTCTCTCTCTCTCTCTATATATATATATATGTGCCCCGTTGTTTTGCATTTAAATCGAACCTTATTTCGAAGAATGTTATTACGTTCCGTGTAACCGAACCAACCTCTACATTTAATTCGAATATTTCAGAAGCTTCCCTGCATCATAATGTACAACCACCTATTGCAATAACATTAATCCTGCACCAAGCAACCATCGAATTCGGTTTAAATAATCTGTAAGCCCCCCTCGCATCATGAAATTAATTATGCCAGCATACGCAGCCAAATATCCCAGCACCATCCAGGTTCCAATTGTGCTTCCTCAAGTAACGTCAAGTTCGCGAAAGAGGACTGCAGAATGCTAATAAGTAGGAGGCGCGGTAGCCGTGCTTTGCGGGGCGCGTGAAGGCAATTAAATTAAAAAATTAAGCACGGGTTATATCTCACGCCGCGTCGTAATTAGGCAAGGTACAACATCGCGTCTTGCTTGCTTTAAGGTCAGAAAGTTTCGCGTGCGTTCCCTCTTTTCTCTTTTTTTGTTTTCTCTCTCTCTCTCTCTTGAATATCGATCCCATCTTTTCGTCGAGCGGTAAACTCCACTATTCCGCAAGACGTGTGCTTACCTTTCGGCTCTCGGTTTTCCAAGTTCATTGATCGAGATAGAGGTGATCCTCGAACGGTGCCAAGATGGAAATGAAACTACGAGATGGAAGAAATCTGGAGAAGGTTTGGAACGGGAGCGCGGTGGGCAGAAAAGATCCAGACGCGATCATCCGTCGCGACAAACTTCCCTAATGACTCCGCCACGCGAAAGTAACGCGCAATTAACGAGACGACGTTCTCGGCACCATTTCGTCACATAGCGAATGAACATCGGTTTAATGTCGCCTTCTGGGGAATATTTGCTATTTGCACGCCCCCGTTATATTGTCATTAAGGGAAGAAACCATCTTGAACAGGTGAAAATCATAAGTAATTATCTCTCATATTATTATTTTATTTAAAGAGTCTAAACAAAAATTATTTTTGTATTGTTCCTTCAATAGAAATGATAATAATGTGGTTTATGGAAAACTGTCGCGACGTATTGGTTCCTGTTAATTTATTCATGCGTTCAGCGTTACATCAACTATAGCATATAGATGGTTATTTAGCGACAATGGTTCAATACTCCAAGTAGAGGGGCATAATGTGAATCAAGTACTATTGAAAATCATTGTACCTTTCAAAAACAATATTATCTGACGAATGTTGCTACTGTCATTGAAATTCTCGCTTGGGTTGATTACAATTGATATTAATTTTGGGATTCAGAGTATTTGATGGTGTTAAGCATTTTCGATACGCAAATTGTCAATTGCATTCGTCAGAAATCGAAGGACTCAATTTATTAATTAAATCTGTAAAAATATGAATTTGTCCGAATATATAATTCTAGTAATAACAGAGGATTACTTCGACAAGTAGCGGCTCGTGGTCTTCTTTCATCCGAATCGATTCGATATGCACATTAGCCTTATTAATGTA
Organism: Hylaeus volcanicus; assembly: GCF_026283585.1. Lineage (NCBI taxonomy): Eukaryota > Metazoa > Arthropoda > Insecta > Hymenoptera > Colletidae > Hylaeus > Hylaeus volcanicus. The sequence goes on along the minus strand of NC_071978.1, from coordinate 26,304,705 downwards.
TACCTTGAACTTCACTTTCAGGAATTGTTACAAACAGTCTTCGTACTTCCATGAAATATTCTTTGCAACATCGAAAGAAAACGAACTATCCCGCGCGATGATTCGATTTTTATCGACGTTAATAATAGATGCGACTCGATACTTTCGCGAGAAACGTCCAAGGAAATACAATTTGCGCGTCGATCGTTTAAATATTTCATCAAGAAATCTCCACTTCTTTCACGAAGTATTATCCGCTATCACTGAGTAAACGTTCAAGATTTCATGAAAATTTCACGAACCATAGTCACGCTCGAAAGTCTGCAAATATACAACAAACGCGTTCGCGTCAATGTGACCTCGAACGTTTCCGCTGCTGGGAAAAGTCACGATCGCGTCTTAGGGATCCAGAAAGCCGCGAAAAACGCGTCGAAAGACGTGTTGCTGTTCGATGATGAAAACCAGTCAGAGATGAGTAAAATTCTTAGCCAGGTACAAGTTTCGAGTAGAGAATAAAAGTCGAACGAAAGTTCATCCCCTAGTCACGGAATGGAAAATAGAATTAAAATGATAGAATGCAATGTATCACAACGAATGCAAGTTTCCTTCTCTAGTATTTGAAATTTGCGACAAAAAATAAAGGTTCACGAAGGTAAAATTTGCACAGAGGTTCTGCCTTCTTTATTTCTTATTAAAAATTTCAAAGCTCGAGCGTGTCCGTAGCTTCTTCAATAAATAAAAAGACACCTTATTTTCTGACATGGTATTCGAAAATACCAAAAACAGAACCTTTTTAAATCGAGTAGTCTCCGCGAATAAATCGCTGCGGGTCGCTTCCTTTATCAATTATTCCAAAGAAAGCCTCAGCGGCGTTCGAGAATCAGCCAGGCCTCGTCGAGGCGCTCTTACCGACCGACTCGCGCACGAAAAGAAGAATATTCGCCACGAGGTCACGTCGCACCCCCTTTTCCATCCCGTTACATTGTGCGCATTTACGTACGTGCGCGTGTCGCGTCGCGTCCCGTAATCACCCCATTTCACGGTTAATCAGCCGAGAGGCCGGAAGAACGGGGATGGCCAGGCTGATGAAGAGAGGAAGACAAGGGAACGAGATCCGTAGACGTGAGAAAGACACAGAAAAAGAGGCCATCGATACGAAAAAGTGGTGGCAAACAGACACGAAGCTAAATGAGGGGACTTGGTAATGTCTACGCCAGGGGTCATCGAAAGCTGTATATATTGTATATCGTTACAGATGCAGCAAGGGGTAACAAATCAAAATTTGAGACAACGAGGTAGTTGGAGTTGACATGATTGAGGTACTGGTGATGTCTGCACCAGGGGTCATAGGCGGTGTATATATGGATATTGCGGTTACGTTGGAGAACAAGAGATGAAATGTTGTAAAAGGCAGAGAATAGAAGGCTATTGATATAATAGATTGGTAAGAAATTTAATTTTGGGACGAAGACGCGATTGGTGCACTCGTGATGTCTGCACCGGGCCATAGAAAGGATAAGATGCATGGGATGTTGGAGATTTATTGGTGTACAGTGGATATTTCGTCCAAGTAGTCGGCAGATCGACACGTCTGGAGGTTTTGTCTTCCTTTTCTTTGAAAAATAGCACGATGGCCCAATAATTAATCAATGTTAATATTAATACATAGATCACCTTCGATCGAACATTGGAAAATGGGGTCCTAGATAAAGGAATAGGTACCAAATTGAAATCTGAGATCAAGACATCACTGATGCATTTCGCAAGCGGTCATGGAAGTACACATGGGTACTGTGGGGTACTGTGGTTCCAGTACAAGGGCATGAGACAAACTAACGCGGAACGACGAAGAAAAGGAGGGCACAGATACAGCAAACCGTAACAAACCGAACTTGAAGACAAAAACATAATTAGAGCACTAGTGATGTCCGCACCAGGGGCCACAAGGAACTATACACATCGCTATTAAATACCAGAGAAAGAGGCAAACTGGCGCAGGAAGGAACACAGACACGGGAAAAGAGGCCACGGTTACGAAAAGAGGTGCCAAATTGCACCCGAGCCAAGGCGGGCGAAAAGACCAATACTCTCTGTCCCTAATGACCAACGGTACATCCGAATATCGCGGTTAAGCACAGATCGTTCAAACCGACATAGGAACCAAAGAGACCAATGGACCGTGGTCGCACACATACAAACATAACAGATCAAACCCCCCCGAGAAACGTGAAATCGCGACGTCCGCAGTGGCCACTGTATATCCGAATAATCGCGGTTAAGTAGATGATAATACCAATATCGCACCTGATCAATTAAGCTGGTAATCACGGCGAAATCACTGGGCCAGGGGTACCGGCACGCGTTTCCACCCCTTTCACGCCGATTATCTCGTGCACGGTCCGTCGTTCGATCCTGGGTTCCCCTCCGCGAGCAGCAGGGCTGGCCACATTTTCTTTTATCGCTCGTTACGCTCGCGACGGATTGATATAAACAGGTGGAGCCTGTCCCGAGGGAACAGTCCGCCGGGAAGGATGACCAGCACGGGGTCGCGACGAGCCTTCGACCCTCGCGAGTCTCGCTCCTCGCACGACTGACTGCGAAGCCTAGAATCGAGGCTTGCTTGCACATCCCTCTAACCCTCCCTCTTCCTCCTTGCTACCGACGTGGAAATAGAGAGGGGGTTTCTACCCCTAAGTGGCGCCACGAGCTTGCAAAAGCTCGCCCCTCCGACGGTTCGCTCTCGCGCTACCCCACCATCGAGCGCTGCTCTTATCTACGGGGTGGCGCGCGCGGTTAAGCTCTGGCATTTCGGGATCTCGTCCAGCACACGGTTAGGGATTCGGTGGTAGGTCGACCTGGCGGTTTTAATTTTGCTTCGCGGCCGTGCCACGCGCTCGTGGAATCTTCGTTTCGAACTCTGACGGCTGAGGTATTTCTTTTTTTTTTCTTTTTCGATGTCGCTCGCGCGGGGTTCGTTAATTAATTTTTCCGAAAGAATCGGGTTTCGAGGAGTGGGTTTCCGGTTCGGGGATCCGCGGAAAGCGCGAACGTTTCTCGGTTTTCTCGGGGCGGAGGGGGGATGAAAGAGGAGTCTGTTTTTATCGTAACCTTCTATTTAGAAGGGTTTTTATAGTCTGGAGCGTTGATTTTTGAGGTATTCTTTACAATTTTTTTTTTTTTTTTTTTAAATGCGTAAGTCTTAAAAGTTGTTGTAGTTTTATTCATATATGTATATCTTTTCATTGTTTAATTGATTTTTTTTTTAAATTGTGGATTGAAATACTCCCTTAATACGATATATTCTTCGAAAAGCTTCATCATATATTTAATTTATTGATTCTTCGATAGAATACTCTTCCAGCTATTTTGATCGTGCGGTCAGCTTAATATTTCACGCTTGCTACGTTTTCGAACGATAAATCTTTATTTTATTTTCAGTGGGCTAGTGTTGATGGTGGTTTCAATTCTGCTTTCTGGGGAAGACTTTAACCTCCTTTAAGGTTTTCGACCTTTCGCAAAACGTTTATTTTACTCGTTGCTTTTAGTGTGATCTTTGTTTCACACTTTACGGTTTCGTACGCTTTCGAGAAATAATTCGTTCATAAATGTTCAACAGAATCTGCCAAGGAATGTAAAACTATAAAGTATAATACAGCGTATCTTAAATGTTCATTGAAAATAGTAAGTGTCCACATATTTATGAGCAGGGTTGTGCCTATTCAAGGCAAAGCTCAGTAATGAAATTGTGTGTGTGGTCATGTGGGGCCTCCGCCTTATTTTTTGTCTTTCCATTTCATTCAGCCTCCTTCGACGTGTTCCTTTCTCTCGGCTCTTTCTTCCAGGAGCAACCACCTGTAACCCCCCGGAGACAGACGTTCGTTTCAAACTGCACGCCCTCCCGTTCTATCTTCCCTCAGCCACCCCTTTAAACTTACCCTTGACGGCCTTTCTCGCTCTTCACCTGATCGACTCGATCGCCAATCGTGCCAAACGATCCGTCAAAGGACGACGCTTCGATTGCCAAACGGACCGATTTACGTCAAAGTACACAGGACACTTTCGAAATATTTTTATGTAACTGATTTTTTTTACTGATCGTTACTGATAATTTGCGAACTGGTCCTCGGGTATCGTAGGAATTATTTCGAAGCTACTCTGAGTTCGGTATCTTTCTCCGCTTTGGATCTTTGATTCAAATTCTGCAAGCTCCCTTCCGTGGATTTCAGCAAACCTTCCATCAATTTCTCTCGGCGGTCCGTCAAAATAGCTCGTGATAGGTTTTCGTGTGTTTTTATCACGTTTATTTGTTATCGTGTATCTTTATTATCGTTCCTGTCGTCGTCGTGTTCTGAAAATAAGAGACTTGATTTTTTTTCTTTGACGCTAACGGTTAGTGGATTTTTTTATTTGAATATTTAACAGTTCTCAGATTGAAGAAACTAAATAAAATTAAGTAACGCCGTACATTTAGAGCTCTATATAACGCAAGTTGTCATCGTTAAAATTTCTGGTGCAAGTCATTAGCGAATGAAAGCTTATACGTTATCGAACAGCCATATCGCGTTTCGACTGGTAACGAAAGTACGAATTGCAATTAAACAAAACTAGAATTTCGAATAAACGGTAGATGTTCGCGTGTTAGAAAATCGTAAATAGGATTTATTAATTAATGTAGATAGAAATGCTGTTTCCAACATTTCCAGAACGAACATTTTTCCAAAGTTTGGTCAAACTTATACGCGCACATGTTTTATTCGCATGCCTCGCGAAAACCACCAATTCCACCGAAGTTTTCTTGATTGACAGCCCCATTACTCGTTCCAAAGCTTCAAAGTATATATGAGCACCAAACCCAGTCGAAACAAAGACTACGATATTTCGGTTTCCTCTTGGTTTTCGATCCGTTCGTGCTACGGTTGCCGTTAAATCGAGAGAGAGAAATCCGATAAAAGTCGCAATAAAAAGTGCTTGATTCAGCACGCATACAAAAATTGGAAAAATTCTGATCTGGTGCATCGCTACGTTATCTCGGCGAATCTATAGTTTCGACCATTGTATCGCAGATAAAACCGCGAAACAGAAATCTCATTTTCAATGAAATGTATTTTCAGCAATGATTTCAGTTGATTTTAACGAATAATATTACATCTCTTTGAAAGATTTTTCAACGTAATTGAATTTAATGCATTTTTAATTTTCAACAACGCATTTGTTTTATTGAATTCTGTATAAAAAAATGTAACTTTCTATCTGTTCATTCTTTAAAGCCCATACGTCCTCTTTCATTCGATACCCACTTGCTTCGTATATTCTGTGAAATTCGTGTATTGTAGGAAGGAAAATAAAAGTTTAGACTTATTCTAAACTTTCACTTAAACGAACATGTAATAAGTATTGTATATTCAAAAAAGTAATTATTGTTTCCTTTGGGGGAAATTACCATAATACTGGTTGGTAATACAGGAATACCTTGATAATACTGTATTTATCAATACTCAATCATGTAAGAAACTTCCATTTCTTTACATGTTTCCCACATATGGTACATGCACTTACGATGGTTGTATTTAAATGAAGAGGTCGCTGTGAAATCATTGATTCTTTTACAGGGTCGGTATTTCAGTTCACGCTGTCGATTCCTGTAAAATGAAATCAAATCCTTAGAAAACGCATGCGCACCCAGAATGATGTAGAATGATATTTTCGCGCATGCCCGTTAGAAATGGTGTACTTCTGTACGAACTGCTTAGGCATAAAGTTCTCACTATTGATTAAATATATTCTTTGTTTCTAGTTTTATTCTCAGATTAAACGCATTCATTGATAAACATGCGCAGCTCAAAAGACGGACACGTACATTAGTATTGCCAATCGTGTTGGCATTACAGTTCAACTAACTGAAACTCAATGCAAAAGTATAATTCTATCGCTCGTGTCTGGATAACTAAAATACAGTATGTATATTTGTTCTGTTATCTTGTCATAATTATTTTATTGTGAATACAAATATACATGCTTGATAATATTATTAATTCACTGTGTAAAATTCAAATTCTATTCTATCGTAATATATTACACATGTATACGTAATTCATAATAGATTGGTGTTTCGAAGCAAATAAGTATATAAACGCTAATCAATCGGTATATATCGACGATATATTATCCCCATTAATTCTCAACTTAGGTAATGCAATATTTAACAAATCGTTAATTTTACAAACTAGATAGAAGTACTTGTATACGTATGTACTTTTTCTTTCGTTTACGCAAAATCACAATTTGCAGCGATCAGAATAAATTGTGTACTTTGTGTCCATTAATTGCAGACCTGGGCACTTTCGGAATTATACTATTTCAAATAAAATAAATAATGATATATATTATCAAATAAATCTTTACCGTTTTTCAAAATTAGTTAAACTATTTAACGAACGTTACTTCGAGTTTTTTTGTTAAATTCGAAATGAAAAAATAACGGAATAATTCATTACTCGAAATAGCTATTACTTTCATTCCAAAAGAAATTATCGCGAATACTTTTGTTGCTTCTCACTTTCGTGTCAATTAAAATTTGCCCATGTCCGATTAATCGATAACTCTCTCAATTGTGTAACATCGAAATCTCAGACTGCATACAAATACAAAGGTCACACGAGTACATATGTACTTAAATCCGTCTTGCGTTCGCGACGGTGATCGAAAACGCGTAAACTACGAGACTATACCAATTCGATATCAATACTTGGTATTTTCGTTAAAAAATATTTTCCGAGCTCATGTAAAAAAAGAAAAAAAGTATCGATTAATTTTAAAGAGTATCAAGTAGGGAGTCTAGGAGATCCAGCTGATTCTCGTCCCAGCCCGCGGTGGCGATTAGCAAACCGGTTAGATCGTCTTCGCTTAAACTAACTTGCGTGGAATCGGGAATTTCTGAAAGACAGTCTGAAATTGGAGGCGATACGCTGCTAGGCGGAGTCTCGTAGAGCGTCGATAAACAGCTGATCGCCGGCGCACAATTATTTTGTCCATTGTTTATTATCATCGTCGTCACCGGGGTTTGCTTCTTCGATCCACGGATTCGTTGAGATATCGTCGCGCGTCGTTTTGATTTCCTGCCTTCTTCCATTCTTTCTAAATCTAACTTCCAGAAACCACCCTTTCCTGGTTCGTCCTTCGAGCGTGGCAGCTTCACGAAACACTTGTTCAGTGATAGATTGTGGCGGATAGAGTTCTATTCGAAAGTAACGTTTGAGTTAGCGATTATTGATTAGGCACGTGTGATCGACGAAGAGTTATCGTTAAAGGTGTGTAGCACTGGTTGCCTGCTATTAGGCGCGAGGAAGATGCTCCCGATAGCTGACAACCAGAATTGCAGAGCGACTGACGGATCGCGTCTAATTTACCCTAATAATTTTTTAATCTAGCATCGTAGATACCGGAATATTATTACTTGAAGCATCGTACCTGCCATGCCGGATCGGCGTACTTGTAAAATAGAAAGTTCTCTCGAATCCATGCGTAGATGTTCGAGAGGGATACTTTATTGTTGTTCGCACGCATCGCCAAACATATGATCGTAGCGTAGGAGAATGGTGGTTTTGCGTCGGGGTCGCTCCGATACTTCTCAGCATTTTCAGCTAGATCTTTGCAAACAAAAGTTACATTGAAAATTAGTTTGAGCCGTAATAGATTTTTTTAAATGAAACAATGATGTTTCGCGCGTTTAAGCTAACTTCTCCCTTAATAAATGAATTCTGAAAATCTTCAACGGTGAAAATTAAGGAAACAAAATTAACTGTAATATATTTAACATTGACAAAGCTACGAAACACTCGCGAATGGATAATTGTTACCTAATTCTGCCTTAATTAGAGGCGATAGTTTTTTCCTCGCTTGTCTGGTCACAGGGGGCGGCGATGGAGAACAGGGTGGCGTTGGTAAATTAGAAGCACTCGTAATATCGAGCGATTGCAACCACGTAAGACTCGTCAATTCCGCTTCGACACCGTAGTCCTCGCTGTGCATATTCTCCCTGATAACTGACGAATCGCAATCCGTTGGTATCTCGATGTCAATCACCTCTCCCTTCATTTTCGTTATTTCTCATCACATAAATACGCAACACGTGGAAAAAACCTGCAGAGAAGCAACGAAATATGAAGCAACCCGCGCGACGCACTGTTACGCGTAAAAAAGACAAGCTACCAAGCAATCACGTTAGTGAAACTTCCTTCGCGAAAACCTAGCTTAACCCTTAAAGGTGTCGTGACCTTTTAAATACGCAAATTGCGTCGCGTCTACCGCCTTTCCAAGAACAATAAAACATTTTAACCTCTTGAGAGACGAATTTTAAATAGATTTTCCTTTTCTTTCTCCAATCGAATATACTCAAAGCAATATTGTATCAGTATATCGATTTTAATAGATGATCCCACTTGTTTTAATACAAAAACTCATTCGATCTATATAAACGTAACTATTAAACGTAAAATGTTGGGAGTAGTTGTAAATGGCAGAAACAACGCAAAAAAGATGTACGATGCAGGTAGACTATTATGATGGCCGGTGCGGCGATAAATGGACGATAAAGAAACACAGCTTTTGCGTCTATTACAAATGTTTGCACGACGTTACTTCATGAAAATATAAAATTGTTTGGTTAGTACATACAAACATTTCTTTATTTATATTTCCAAAACTATCAACCTTACAATTCAGGTTCTCCTCGGTGGCTTACGCAATTACGTGTATGTACTTTGATCATATCTAATAATTCTCCATTATTATTATTTGATAGACACTATCGATTGTTACCATCGGGTCGAAGGCTTTGTGAAACACAAATGAAATCATGCTTGTACCGTTTTGCTTATAATGTTTGCTATTCCGAAAGAAACAATTCACAGAAATAAAACGGTTTTTGAAGTCCGATTCGAATTCATTTTAATGAAGAAAAAATGGAAGTGACGTTTAACGGAGGTTTGCAACGCGTGTAAAAGTTAGCGGAATTTTTTCCCAGACTTGGTCTCATTGATCGATAAAAAAAATTGCTGCATCGAATTTCAACACTCCGCGTATGTAAAGTCCAAGTTCTAAAGTCGATGTACAATATCGTGAATCACACGAAGGAAGGTATCGTAATCGAGTCCTTAGGAAATGATTGCTAAAGTTTTGGAGAATGTTCGATTACTTGTCGAATAGTGTAGGTAATAATAAAAAGAATGCTCAATGGTGGAAATAAATACAATAAAAATTGAAATGAAGGATTCACTCGCGTATCGGTCGAATTTATTTAACACTAAACCTATCACGTCCGAACAAATGACAGTATTCACATTTTTGCGTAGTTTCTTATATAAAATATATATAAAATACCCTACAATTGTTTCGTGGATTATTAAATTAGGTAACAAGTGAAACACATTTATGCGTTCAATTGTAAAGGGTGTCTTTAAAATAGGTGCAAATAAAATGTCGGTAGGCTTAGGGTTGAAACTCGAGTCGAAACCCTTTGGTGGTCAATGTTTTCGAGGAAAATGTAACTTTTTTGTTTCGAGTATATTCAGTAACAAAAGAATACTTGCTGATGGAAATAAACACACTAAAAAGTGATCCCGAAACCTCCCCCACGCGCATCGATTATGAAATTCCCCGAATTCCTCTAATACTCAACGATTCTACGCCTTTCGGGGACCAATGCTTCCGACGTGAATTTAATTTTCCCCTTTTCAGTATATTTACACAATGCTCGACGATATACACTGTCACGATTTGTCGTATATACATACGTTTTCACTGGCGTACACCGTAAAGTGTCTAAACCGCATGATCGTTCGAATGAAACTAGTAGTACATGGTAGCTGGAACCCTGATAATCCCCCACTTTGAATGTTGTTTCTTGCCGTGAACCATTGGTCGTGGTTGCCGCGCCGGACAGGTGTTGGCTCCCTTTTGCAGGTGGACCATATGTACGTACGTGCTGTTTAAACCTACGGTTCCAGTCCCTCTTCTAATTTCTCGGACAGTAAACACGGGGAAAATTCGCCCTCGTGTTTCTTATTCGTGGTGCACTCACCCCTTGTGCACTACGTCTTCGCTTTTCGTTCTCTGACTTTCCTGCCGATTGATACCAATAGATAAACGGAATAATAAAAATTCTGTTTCCTTTCAGACCTTACGATAACATACATATAATGTTTAGAAGTCGATAATTGTCTGATGTACAGGCCCTGGCAAAAAGATACGTTACCCTGGTTTTCATGGTTTTAACGGTTGAATGAATGTATAGAATTAAAAATGTTACTGTACATACGTGAATATAAGACTTATATATTTCAAGGGTAAAGGTTTATCTGAATGTAAATTAACATATTTCTTATAAAAGATTGGTTTACTATCGGTAGAGTGGTCGTAAACGATGAAATGATAGGAGAACTTCTGCGTTCCTCCCTGTAACTCTATTGTATTCGGCCGAGTTAAGGAGATATACCTCCCCTGGATGTTGCAGGGATCGTAGCGCAGATTAGCATGGGGCCCCTTGGTCTGTGGGCCCCTCGGACAAGTGCCCAAAGTGGCCACATATATTAAGACGGCCCTGTTTGGGCGGAATAGTGATTGCCGTATCATAAACCCCCCGACAGCGCGACGCTCGGAATCGACCGTTCCAGATGCGCAACCCTCTGGGCCCGACTTCCCTGTGACCTTACACGTCAGGGTTCGGCACCCCCTCGCGTGACTAGATGGGCGGGAGTTGCAGCCTCGATAGAATCCCCACGAGAAGAATTCACCTGGTCAAGTGGCTCTGATTCGCTCATTAAGTCACCGCCCCCCTCGACCCAATATCATATTTTAGTTGGGGTCCGAACCTGCAGACACCATCGAGACACAATTCGGTTATTCAGATTTGGCACCTTTTCGGAGCAAATAATTCGCGTCGAACTCGCATACTCCGAGAAGTAGCTCGCGAGTATGCTGAATAATTACTGCGAGATCTTAATTGAAATGTGTTCGCGTCTAAATGGAAATATTGGAATCGTTATCGAAAAGCACCCGAGTTGGACCGGTCGATGAGAGGTAATTATAGTGACAAAATGAAGATTTTGTTTTGGTGAGGATATTTGTTGAAATTAAAGATAAGAGAATTTAGTGGCTTATAGTTGTTCATGATTGCGATGGGATATGATATATCGAAACGTTTCAATTTGAACGTGCTGTGTGATTCTTTTGTCCGTATCATTAAGGGGGGTTTAGATTCATTAATTTTTCCACCGCGTAAGAAACAACGACGAGAAATTCAGTCCACTTGGAATGCCATGAACTATCTTGCGAACTTTTAGTGAGATCGATTAAACTCTTTTTCCAAACTACAGTTCGGACTATAAACCTATTAATTTGCAAATAGAGTGAACCGTATAGTTCCCAGACTAGTATACCTTTCTTTCACCTAACAGCAGGGAAGAATAAGAAAATAAAATAGATCAATTATCTCTTAATCGCTATAATAAATAGTAAAAGATACATATATAGATTTTAATATTTCTTTTTAATGCTGGTAACGATTAAACAGACCATTTCTATTTTTCATTACACTTCTATCAAGGGTCTATTATCGTACCCTCGTTTACATTTTAACAAATTTTATTCATCGGTATAGCCACGTGAAAATCCTTTTTTTCTATAATTGGTACGATAACTTAACGTTGGATCGTCAGAAAGCAACAAATCAAACAGATTATTAAAATATAGTTTCGTCGCTATCGTCCACAAAAGAATCATAATTATTCATCTATATTCAGGCATATTTTTAAATAATCAAAGTTCAAAATAATAGCTCCTTAACAAATAGCAAACATTCGTATTAAAAACCGTGTGCAAACTGGCTGTATTAATAAAAAAAGATTATTAAAAAGAAACATAACAAATTTTATTTGTTATTTCAGCACGTATACCATTATACACAAAACCATTGACGTTTCACAATTATTTGTTATGTGAAATAAAAATTTATAAAAAAAAAATTCTTGTTTTCTTGCAAGCGTACAATAATAGTTCCATTAATAAATAGCCTAACATATGTATCAAGAAGACAGTTGAAAATCATTTGCAAAGTGGAGGTGTATACATAACCCAGTCGTTCTTGTACAGGTACATTCATTGATCGAATCAGGGAAGCAGTGGCCGTCACTGACGGATATCCCGACGCGTAAGAGAGGGAAAAGAAGCGCAGCTATTCGACGATGTCGAGTATGGCGTGTTAAATTTCAGAGGTCTGTATATTATTGGTCGGCATCCTTGGGGATCGTTAAGGGAAAATCCCCCTGACGAAATACGCGCGAAAACGCAGACGCGGCATCACCCTCTACGCAGCAGCCATCGCGTGGGCGTCATCTAAATATTCGGCCAACCCTCTTTTCCTGGAATCATGGTAGAGAATTTTAACGTTTAGGTTCATCGATCACTCCAACCAGATATTATCATCTCAATTTACGTAAATATTATCACGAATAGCAAAATAATGACTTAGACAGAGTTGAATGGTTTCAAATGGAGCACATACTAAGTTATTAATTTCTTTGTAAGTGGCTGCGTAGAGAACTTACGAAAATCATAAACATTTCTTTAAACGAAATTATATATATTTTACTACACCAATCGGTACAGCTTAATATTCGCTACGAAAAATAATTAATTCAACAGATATTTCAATTTCAGTCTTGCTGCGTAATCAACCCTCTAGTAGACCACCCTGTACACGACACATTTTCAATTATTTTTCCGTGCCATTTCAATGTATCTAGAATGTGTTTCATTAACCCTCTCAGGCAGGAGTGTTTCGTTAGATTGCACGAATATTTTTCACACCCTTGTCGAAAAGGAATAAGGAGATTTATTGGGGAAGAAAAATAAAAATTCAGCTCTACGTTCTAGCAGTTTCATGCCGTTTATGTAGTCCAAGTGGAAGTATCTACCTGCACGATCAATAATCTCCTGGGAACATCCGTTCCCCTGCTGGCATACCCAGCTGGCTACCCCTGCAGTAATGGTAACACCAGCAGCACCACCAGTACCACCAGCACTGACAATAGTAGCACCTGCTACCCTCCCCTGGCCGTCCAGCCGCGTCAGATTGTGACTCATGATCACTTTCAGTTTTATCAACATCTACTAATAACAATTGCCGTCGGACAAATACTTCCTCGACTTGTTCAGGAACAATGGCGTATATGTTTACGTTTAGTTTTTATAGGTAGTACCTTAAATATTGCATCGAGGTAATAATGCTGTAGTAATGCTGGGAAATCAAGAAACATTTCTGCAAGTCATAGTAAATTCGCTAACGTTAACGTTGATAAATTAGAAACAGTACGAATAATATTTTTAATATTTTAGCAGGGAAATAATCGTTGTAGTAACGTTAGGAAATCGAGAAACGTTTGTTCAAATGTGTGTCGATTCAGAAATATTAACGTTGGTAAATTAAAAACAGTGTAGATGGTATTTTAAATATCGTAAGAGGGGAAATAATCGTTACTATAAATTTGTTTATATTTAAGAAGTTACAGAATTATATACTCACTGAGTATATGATTCCTTTGAACGACACAATATTTAAATATTAATTTTAGGACCACGCCAAGAACAACGCCAAGGGTCAAGGTCGAGCAGTTCCAAGAAGAGCTGGAGATAACTTGGTCTCAACCTGATGGACATCGCTATATTATATTCAAATAAGTATGAGTTTTCGAAACATTAATTTTGGGACCCTCTGCGATATAAACTTTCATCGGACGTCTTTTTGTCTATAAGATAATGCTGCCTGAAATTCATCGTACGTGGAAATAAGCAACATGTGTGTTAAATTAATCGGTATACTTCAGGTTTTCCTTGAAAATCGTAAACCGATTCGAGGTCGATCAGTTTTAATGTGCACCCCTAAGAAATGTTTATAGGTCATCGCATGAGCCATGATGTGGACGCATATCAATGGGCAACTAAAAAGGCTAGATACCAACCCCGGGACGTTACAAATATAGACTCGAATGTGAGTATAGATTTCAGGAGAGCGATGGTGCACTCATGAAATATTCAAGGAAATTGATTCCGACAACTACAGCAGCAGTAGCAGCGACAGCGACACTAATGTAGTTAAAGCAACGACGGTAGTAAAAAAAAAAAAAAGGACGCAAAAACAACGTGTCAGAAAGATAATGATTTGTTCATTAATTGGACCAAGAAAACATTCTTGGCGATACTGGCTCGATGACGTTTTTGATTAAAAACGTTCTCCATAATTCTCTATTACGAGTAGAGTTATAAATGATTGAATATAGAAGCACTGAATTCATTTCTAAACCTAATAACTGAAATAAAATGTATAAAAAGTGTTGCTTATATCTTCCTATGTAATCTGACGTAATTTAAATCTAAGATCGTTTTATTTGAAAGATTGAACTCACTCTAAACATGAACAGGGGGTAGTCAGTCAGTATCGAGAATGAAATTGTGCATAATTTAGTTCGGAGAGTACGCACACCGCTTTCTTTGTGCATATTTAATTTGCAGTCAGAGGCACTTACGGTATGTTTCATGAATGAAACAAATGAAGAAAATGTATGCACTCCGCGTGTAGTTTAATATACTCACCTTGGCGATTATACTTCTTCGATTCGTCGAAAGGGAGATATCGCGTCTGAAAATATTAAAAAGCAGGAGAATTCGTGAGAATTCAATCAAAATCAGACGTACGGCTATATCTTTGTGATTAGAGGGGAGCAAACTAATTTAACAATAAAATTACTTAATTCTCCATTACGATAGTTGTCCTCAAAAATTACTCTAAAACCATTTTGTTATTAATTGAATGGTTGTAAGATAAAATTTGAAAATTGAATGGTTGTAAGATAAAATTTGAAATTAGCCGGCGTGAGTGTTAACTGAATTTGCTGATATTTTGTAAAGAGTTTAGAAATATCCTTCGTACCATGATTACAACCACTAACTACTGCCACCACCATTCTACCACCATTTCCTTCCCCCAAGAGAACGATGCCGGTACCATAGGTATAAATAAAATACCTTACACCTGTATGTAAATATACACTTGTGGAGACTATCGATCAGGGCCAGTTCAAGGGTTTATGGCGCCTAAGGCAATACTAGTGCCATGCTATCAATCATGGGTTAAGTTTAATTTTTATAGGTATTATGTCATATGTATATTACGCGTATGCAAATAATTTTTTTTTATTGAAAAAACGGTCTACTTTGAATACAGAATTCTTTATAATAATATATTCATTGAATAAATAATCAAATCATTTATAAATTTATTGTGATTTTCACCGATCGTGTTCATGACACTTCTATCGACACTCGCATTGTTGTTTGTGTACGTTTCTAAATGCGAACGAGTCATGAAATTTTGAAAGCGCAGGAAATCTTTCATCATTCACACGCGTGAAGAAATATTTCAAAATATCGAGTTAACGCATTTACCTAATTACGGCTGATAATTGTTCATAAAAACTACGTCCAGATAAATAAGCATGATATTGTCCGATAGGTATAATCTCTTTAATGTCTGCTTTAACAATAAAGACATAAAAAGTTCGGTTACATACGTAATTTTTATTTTTCTCCGTTCGAAACTGCCGAGGTATGCGTTTATGAATCGTTTGAGAAATTCTATCTTGTATACATATATCTATTGAACGTCGGTTCAAAATTTGTAGAGTTAAAACGTTAAGTATCATAATTTGTGTGTACATGCACGTAACTATAAACGCAAGTTACGTATGCCCGCCTCCGTATGTACACATACGTACATACATTGGATGCATACGTTACACGCATATCAAATTTAACGAAGGAGATTTTTAGCCGAAATTATAATATAATGTATTGTTTATAACGTGCACTAATCCAAGGTTTAATTTATTGAGATTTATTGGAAGGATTGACAAATTCAGACTACAACAGGTATTACAAATGATAACATGAGACCATAAAAACAAGAGAAATGCGAGTCAAGAAAGTTGAAAAACTAGATTACCTCCAGATTCTTATTCCTTATACCAAATATTTAGGATTAGTCATTCTCACTGTCGGGATTTCATACGAAGTAGATAACGATTCGGTTTTATAAACGTGTTGTCATAGTGTGATTTAAATGAGAAAGCCGATTTAGAATTTTTCAACCTATGCATTATTACTCTGTAAATGTCAACTTGTCATTAGAACACTTCTAATCGCTATGTATATAAGAATTCTGCGACACGATAGTTCACGATTCTACACAAAATTATTTATTATCAACAATGATTGATGTTGATTAATTTTACTACCTACGCTAGATAGGAGTGCAAATGACCTGCTCATTTACAATAAATTTAGAATTTAAAAAATAATAGAAATTAAGGTAC
Organism: Hylaeus volcanicus; assembly: GCF_026283585.1. Lineage (NCBI taxonomy): Eukaryota > Metazoa > Arthropoda > Insecta > Hymenoptera > Colletidae > Hylaeus > Hylaeus volcanicus. The sequence goes on along the minus strand of NC_071978.1, from coordinate 26,288,302 downwards.
AAATGTGGGTTTTTTAAATATTTTTTGACTTAATGCCGATTAGTTGTAAAAGGCGTCATTCCCCTGAGAGCCATGTTGTCGAGTACGCCGCATATATACGCTGCAACATCGACTGTGTCTTCTTCCGCTTTTCTGATAAAATTGTGTTCTAATAATTTGTTGTATTTCGGTCGTTGCGTCTCCTCTTTAATTAAACTTTAAGAATAATAAGATGAGTAAGCATTGTTTAGTAATAGATGCGGTGATAGAATTCATAATTATTTGATATCAAATTAATTTACCATGTATTCACAAAGTTTACGAAATCCATAGTAAAATGGTTTCCATTTTCGTTTGGAGATAATCGCGGCGGGTCACCTTGAACCACTTGATAAAGCTGTTCGAACACTGAATTCCATTTTGGATATGGAAAATAACCTGTAGCTATTTCCATCAATGTAATCCCTAATGACCACACATCGCTTCTAACATCATAACCTCTTGCACGCTGAGGGTCTATCCTTTCTGGCTGAAAGATTACATTCAAATTAACTGCTTCGGTAAATTAGTAGAATTTTCAAAATACTTTTCATTCAATTTGTTACTTTACATACAGCCATGTATGGTCTGCATCCAGCGTCTCGTGTGCGCGCAATAGAATCTACTAATTGTCCTGATATACCAAAATCGCAAAGTTTTATATTACCATGTCGATCTAACAGGATATTGCTAGGTTTTACATCCCTATGAATTATTCTTAGCTTTTCCTTAAGGTAATTCAATGCTTTTACTGTAGCAACAGTAATTTTTCCTAAAATACGTTCTGGTATTCTTTCCTTTAATACCTCGTGAATAAACTTATAAAATATATCCAATGAGGTGTCCATAAGTTCCATGCAAATCCAACAATCGCCCTAAATAAAACACAACACAGTGTTAGAACACATAAATTTAATTTTTATTTGTCCTATAGACTTACCTCTTTGAATAAAGCTCCATAAAACTGCACAATGCATGGGCACTCATTAGATTTCATTACAACTTCTAAGTCCATTAGTAGTTGCTTTTGTTCTCTTTGATCCACTGTAGAACGAATTCTCTGCAAATAAATTTAAAAAAAAATTGGAGATTCTTGATGTGGGGATTCCCTTAACAATATTAAAGTAAATACCTTCACAGCCATAACAGTATCACTTATTCTATGAATCATCTTATTTACAGTGCCAAATCCTCCTCGTCCTATTTCTCCTAGATCTTGAAGATCTTCGCTAGTAAAATCATATACCACATTTGGAGATAACTGCAATTTTCCAGTACTTTGCATGGACTGACACATTCGTAGTTTATCCCTACAATGTTATGTATTTTAAGCATATACACGTGTTGTAATATAATTTTGTAATTAATATATTTTATTGTCATTACCTTGCTTTATCAGGGAGGTCTTGTGAAACTGTAGCACGTGGTCTCAGTGGTAGTTTTGGCAAAGATAAAGGCAAACTTGGACGAAAAGATCTATTATTAAATATGATAATAACTGTACAAAAGATATCATTTAAAAACTATAATTTAAATATTTTCATTTCTTCGTTTTGGTTGATATCTTACATTGGTGGACAAGCTGTAGCTCCAGTTGAATTGGAAATGGAAGAGTTTGTTGAATTAATAAATGACATATCACTTCCTTGTGATTGAAAACTAGTTTTCAATTGCCTTCGCTTGTCTATCATAAAATAAGCACAAATATTATTCCACTCAAATTAAGTACAGTAAGTTCTTGACTTATATGATTAATTTGCTATGGAAGTTTTTATTTAAGTTGAATTGTACAAGATCAAAGTACTGTTAATAGAAAGAAACATGCTGATTGAAACATTTAAATTAATACAAATAGGTATTCCTGCTAGGACTGATTTATCTTTCTGCTCACAATAGTCTTTATTACAAAAATTAATCAAAGTGATTTTGTAAATATATACACACATGCCCTATACATATAATAAATCTATAATGGTAGATACCTATGTAATTTCATTTTTCTTTTTAAATAATTGCTACCAGAACACAAAAATGGCTATCAGCAAATAGTGGTATAGAATATATACAAGAACATAAGTTAATACACAAGCATTCAAATACAAATCCACATAACTCGAGGCCTTACTATACATACATCAAATATAATATATACATAATTTATACGTATTATACCTGACATGTCATTCTGAACATCGTTGATAGGTCCAAACTCTAGACGTAGAGAATTAAATGATCTGGTGGAACCTAAACGTTTACAACAAAGTTACTAAAAATATTGATATTATTCTAAAAGTAATTCCAGTATAATTTATATTTATCAACAACCATATATATATATGCGCGCGCGCGCGTGTACATGTGTTCCTCACAATATGTGTATGTATGCGTGATACAATGAAATTATATGACTTCCCAACAATAAAGAAAGTAGCATGTAGGTTATGTAGCTAAAGACATTATTAAATTTATCAATAAACTTTCTAACATTGTGACTCACTTTGATTCGTTGGAATTGAGAAATTCCCTCGATTATCTGTCATTTTGAAAATTCTCAATGCCTAACTACTAGAAGAAGAACCTCTTATCGAAGGCACTCCTCTCTTAGGAGACCTTTCTGCAAGATTTTAACAATGTAGCATATGTGTTCTGCTGCGATCGCACCATTTGTGCAATTTCGTTATTTTTCAAGTTGCACGCACGGAAATACGGATCTCTCGCTACCCTTTAAACACTCGAATAATCGTAATTAAACTTTCTTTCTATTGTGAATATCAAATGCACTTCACCATAGACCTGTCGCGACTACTTATATACTTGACGGCTGCGTCGGCGTATGCATACGTGCTATTCCGTATAATGTGTATGATAATATAAAAGAAAGGTAATGGTATGTTCACATCGAGTTATGTTAACAATTCGATACTAAAAAGAGGCTTTTGTGTTGGATTACGCATCATTATTAATTTATTTTCATTTTGTGTAACATTTGAGCAGTGTTCTAGAAGAGTTTTGAAGAAATTCGCAAACTATCATATATAGTTCTTTTTTTTAGCATCATTAGCGCTAGTAGTACTTTTCACCTATAGTCTGTTCGATAAGAAGAAAAATATAGTAAAATAATGCACGTGTTTGTAAACATGCCTTTATGATAACTGCAGACACCTTCAGGGTTTCGAAAAATGAAAGTTAGTGTGAGCACAAGGTAGTGAATACTCTATGGTGCACGGGAGCACGTGTCTGTCATTCATATAATTTATAACCTGTACATAAATTGATTAAATAAATTGAGTGAACTTGAAAACCTAATAATATGTTTATAATATAGCAGCAAAAATGAGTCATACTATTCTAAAAGAAGCGTAAGTTACTTTTTATTATTATTGTAAGTGTACTATAATAATTAATCCATTTGGTTCTATAATAACAAAATTTGAAATATATTAAAATTATTCAAGTCTATGAGAGCTTCTCAATTCTCTTAATTCTCTTGTTGTTGATTACTTTGGCAAAAATTTGAAGAATTCTATTTTTAATTGTATATGAAACTAATATATAAATTACACAATTTTGGTTCGTGTGTTTATTTATTTAATTAGTCATACATTCACTTTAACATATTTATATTCAATTCTAGATTCGAAGTTGAAGCAAAACATGAACCATTCTATACAGGAGGGAATGTACAAGTATGATAATAATTACAGTAGTTTTCCTTTTATATATTTTATATAATTAATTGAATAATTTTCTGTTATAGTGGAGTACAGATGGACAGTACATATTCTGCCAAAAGCATGGCACAGTTTCTGTATTATCACTAAAGGAAGGTATGTCAATAGTATCTCATGTGGGACAAAGTGATAATGATGAAGAGAAAGATGTGATTAATACATTTACTGCGTTCAGTAATGATGTAAATATAATTACACATCACAAAAGTGGTCTTTTTAAACTGTGGAACTGGAAGGGTAAGAGAAAAATAAAAATAAATTTTTAATATATATTAGAATGTTCATGTTGACATTTCATTTTACATAATTCCTCATTGGACAGTGTAGAGTAAAAAACATACTAACATGTAGCATATCATTGTTTGTTTGATGGATCAAACTGCCCCATGCATATGCAGGCCTCATAATTGTATCCAGCATGAACATATTAATAAAAATTATAATAAGACTATGTATAGTTATATTTATTGCATTGATTAAACAATATATTTTTAATATAGATAAGAAACTGATCAAATTATGGAAGTCTACTCACAAAGGTCCTGTATTTCACATTGCTCATTGTAATGAAACAAATTTAATGGTTTCTGGAGGCAGTGATGGTACTGTCAGATTGTGGGACTTACAACATCACGCTTGTACTCATAATCTGAAAGGAGTTCAGGGAGTTATCAGGTACATGAAAAATTGTATAGCATCCCAGTTTCCTTGCAACTTTCTCTTACATTCAAAGTGCCAGTAAGACTTAACCATGTCTTGTGATATAATTTCAGTATTTTAGCTTTCCATCCGAACATTGAGAAAAAACTTGTCTTTGCTGCAGGCGATGATTTTAAAATTCATGGATGGGATATTACATCTGGTAAAGAAGTAGTTACTCTTTCTGGGCACTTCAGTAAAATTACATCCATATCTTTTCACACTGATGGGAATTCTTTAGTGAGGTAATATGATACAATTTTTATATTTTTATTTTTGAATAAACATATTGAATTTATATATAATGTTCCTTATTTCTGTATAGCTCAGGAAGAGATAGAGTATTAATTTTATGGAATATTTCAACTGCATCATCAGTACGTGTTTTACCAGTTTATGAAGAAATAGAGGATACATTTATTTTATCCAAGAATGTATCATTACCTGTACCATTACCCAAACAAAATGAAGATGCTATTTATATTGCTGCTGCAGGAGAAAAAGGTATAGTCACAGAACTTAGATCTTATAATTTGTCACTTTTTATATCACAAATTTGTATTTTTATAGGTATCGTAAAAATATGGGAAATGAGAAGCGGTAGAGAAGTATATGCACAGAAAAATTCTATTTTATCAGCGGCAAAAGAAGGAGAAAATCTTTCAATTACGCACTTACTTTCTAAAAACGATGGCGACACTTTTGCCGTCGTTACCGTTGATCACAATATACTTATGTATTCATTAAGAACGTTTGAATGTTTAAAACAGGTAAATTTCCTTTATATTTATATTTTGTTAATTTCTGTATATACATTCATAATAACAGACCTATGGAATTTTTTGCAGTTAGTGGGGTACAGTGATGAAATTCTAGATATTGTGTATCTTGGGGATAGTCAAGATCACATAGCTGTCGCTACTAACAGTTGCGATATAAAATTGTACCATGTATCAACTATGAATTGTCAAATATTATGTGGACATACAGATATTGTCTTAGCCCTTGCTACGACACCTGCGAATGCGTGGCTACTTATATCTTCAGCAAAGGTAAACATCCTTGAAAAGATAGCTCCTTTAAAAGAAAACGTGAAGATTGTCTTAACATAGAATAATGCATTTGTTAGATCTTCGATATTTCGCATTTTATAGGACAATAGCATTCGTATATGGTTGATGGATAAAGAAACAACAAAAGCATCTTGTATTGCATCCGCTACCAGGCATACTGCTTCTGTTGGATCTGTTGCAATTTCTCAAACATCCACTAAATTTTTCACTTCCATCAGTCAAGATTTGTGTCTTAAATTGTGGAATTTACCACAAGATTTTGAGTCAGAAGGTAAATGTAACACTTGTTATTAATTACACTGTCCTGCTTCCATGTTCGCATTTAAGTCAAGAAATTCTACATAGTTCACCTAGTGGATACAGCTAATCAAAATGGGTGTTAAGTATGTTTCTGTTATTAAATTAAAAAAATAATACTTTAAATATCCAATGATTACAGACATGCATTCCGTGAATGTAATTCATACAGTATTGGCTCATCAAAAAGATATTAATAGTGTAACTATTTCGCCAAATGACAAATTAATTGCTACCGGATCTCAAGATAAAACAGCAAAAGTGCGATAAGTAAAATTTTATAGAAGTTACAAATAAAACTGTCCTTCAATTTAAATTACATTTGTGAATGAAACCATCCTAAATGTTGTAGTTATGGTCGAGCAATGACCTACAATTACTTGGAGTATTTCATGGACATAGAAGAGGGGTATGGTGTGTTCGATTTTCTCCAATAGATCAAGTACTTCTAACAACATCTGCAGACTGCACGATAAAGCTTTGGTCACTGACAGAACTGAACTGTTTAAAAGTAACTTCCATTATGTTTTACTTTAATTGTATTGATTGAAAGTAATATCAATTAGCACTAATGACTGGTTACATATTAGACACTAGAAGGCCATGAATCGTCAGTTTTAAAAGCAGAATTTTTGACACGAGGTATGCAGTTAATTACAGCAAGTGGAGATGGTCTTTTGAAACTTTGGAGTATCAAAACATCAGAGTGTTTGTGTACTTTAGAACAACATGAGAGTCGTGTGTGGACAATCGCTGGTAGATACTGCTTTATTAATTGCATTTTTTAACTTTACTATATTTATTATACTATATTCCAATTATAGTTAGGAAAGATGAAAAGACCATAATCAGTGGTGGAAGTGATTCATTAATAGTTATTTGGAAAGATGTAACCGAAGAAAGAAAAGAAAAAATAGAATCGGACATGAAACAGCTTGCACTTGAAGAACAGCAATTAGCAAATTTACTTAAAGCAAACAAATTAAGTTCCGCGTTAAAAATGAGTTTAAAATTAGAACGCCCTCTGCAAGTTCTCAAAATTATAGAAAGTGAGTTTTAATGTCATAATATTAATTTATATTAAAGTTTATTAACTATGAAATTATTTCTTCATTCTTATTATTTTTATATTACATGCAACAGGTATTTTAAAAACAGGTAATTGTCCACTTATACCAACAATTAGTGAGTTACAACCTGTGTACAAGGAGAAACTACTTAAATGTGCTTCTACATGGAATACTAATAGCAAAAATTGTCAAGTTGCTCAGGTACATACTACATAAAAATTAAAGTTCTTTTGTTTTTAATAATAAAATCCGTCAAAAGTGTGCATATATTTTATTACAATTTCGCTGTTTTATATTTGATAGGTAGTTATAAATGCCTTAATAGTGGAATTGAAACATGAGGATTTTGAAACATCATCAACCTTGATGCTGGAGTCTATGATACCATATACTGAACGACATTACACGAGACTTACAAAATTGTTGCAAAACCTTCATTTGTTTACTTATACGCTTAATCGTATAAAACCACATATTGCGTCCACAGATTCTAAATGACCACGTAATATAGCGCTGAGTATATACAATGTATAAAGTGACTTAAATGTGTTCATCATTCTGAATATAAGTACAGTCTATTGTTGCTAACTTTATATTATGAGCACAAAATATTTTTTTTTAGTAAAATACTGTAATATAGATAAGCATGATTTTGAGAACATTTTATGTACTTGCACACACCACTTTATGATGATTCGTTTGACGACAATTTAAACTTACGGCACTTCAATTATACTCTATGCTCTGCTGTAACACACCAACGTGATATAAAGGATTGTTTCACTTATTTCGATGTACTCTTTTAAAATTTTTCGGTAGTTTCACAACAGAGGTGCAGAACTTTTTGTAAGTCCAAGGTACGCTTGCATATCTAAGTTGTTTATTAAGTGTTTTAAATGCTTATAAGCGGTTAGCACCCACCGTGATAATGTTATCAGCAATTCTTTACCACAACTTATTGAACGCCTCTTTGCATCAGCCACAAAATTATTCTTCATGAAATTACCATATTTTACTTTTAAAATTGTGAAGATATACTCAGCTTTATAAATGAACTCCAACTCCTCAATACGTGTTACGAAAAACTATATACTTTTCTTCGAAAATTTGGTAGTGCTATCAAAAAAGTAAATGAAAGATGCAAATTTATCATGAGTCACTCTGTACATTTCGTATGTTTACTACCAACTTAATGTCACATGCAGATGTCTGAGTATCACACTGTAAAAGAATCGCGAGTGGGAGTAGTTGGGTAATATCTGGTTTCCAGTGAATTAGTCTGAGTTTATTAGTGAAGCAGTCATGATGGAACTTAAGATGATCTTAAGAAAAAGAGTTTGTAATTTTGTAATTTTTGTTTATCTCCTACAAATGTTACACTTAAATACATCTACTATGTGAGTTACATTTTTATTATAAAATTATTGAATTTTATTTAATGGTAACAATTGCTTTCATAGTGTGCATTAAGTATTTAAGAATGAATTTAAATATTGTTTGTGCATTACACGAAAGTACCGTAAAAAAGTTTCTAATTTTCTAATATATAAATTTGTACATAAGGGTTTAATTAATTAAGATTAGAGAAATACATCAAATATACTTTTTATTTTTATTTTCCAGTAACATCATTAAGATATAAATTCTAATAAAGTATACAGCTGTAGTGTTAGATATAATATCTTCAGGCATTATGTTTATCATAATAAGATATATCGTATAAAATTACAAAATTAACATAACAATTCCTATGATAAACTTAATAATAATATACATTTTCATGTCATATTTTAATTACTAAATGACAATTAATACATGTACGAGAAAAGAGTTCATTTTAATAGCACAATACAATAATGATACACATAAACCTAATATGGTATGTAACATTTAAATTCTAACTGTTCTAGTAAGTTTAATTGCAATTAAATTAAATGATTGTATTATAAAACTCTGCATCAAAACATGTATTTCTTTAAAAAATAAATTTTAATACTTAATTTCAATAAATAATAAATATTTTAATATTAAATTTACTTAGGTAGTATAGTTCGTTTTCAAATACAAAATGTAATCAATATATTATGCAGAAAGAACGAATTATGTTCTGAATCATGATGCAAACCCTATGAAGAAGAGTGTACATAGGCATTGATAACTTGTACAAACATCTGCACCTTTGATGTTATAAATTAATGTGTTTATGTAGGCAGATAAGATCAAGATGTTGGAATTGGTGTTCTCTTGTTACAGTTACGAAATTGTATTCGTTAAGTTTAAAAATTAATTTTTTATCTTCATAAAACTAAAAATATAATTAAGACTTTCATGGTTTGATGAACAAACTGGTCTTAATGCAAAAAATGATGTACATCATATATAAGTACATAGTTCTACTAAAAAAAGAAAATATAAAAAACTTTGATACGTGTATAAAGAAATCCGCTACCTTGAGGAAAAAATAATGTTTACCACATTCATTTTTCAGAACTTCCTGTGTATTGTTTTACAGATGTTTCTTTATTTTTAAATACAAAAGAAATATATTTAATAACTTCATTTCAACAAATTCATCCTGTGCATATTAAAAATCTAATATTTGATTATTTTAAAATTCTCTAAACTGGCTGTAGTAAAAAATTCCTTTTTTACTGTGAAGAGTCACATGCTTTACATTATGTCACCTGCATTGTTACAAAGCAACAATGAACCATTCTTATAACATGGTAACGTCTGGAATTTTAATTCAAGGACCTTCTTTTCAAGCAACGTTTTTTGTTAGATACTGTATTTCTAATTCTCAAACATTGATTTTTCTGTGTCATTACATATTTTTTTAGAAATTTTAAACATGTATCTGTACCGTTTTTAATTGCTTGGAACAGTACAGATTTTAGAATAAGATTATTACCATCTTGGAAACATACATTTCTAAATATATAAGATGGTCCGTAATTTTTATAGATTGGGAAGTTGTCCAATGTTAAGTAGCGGCAGTTCTATGACACAAACTGAACTTTTGCAAGAATTAACGAACGATTGCCGTTATGATAAAATGAGTAGGCCTTTTGGAGAACCTAATGCTACAGATCCAATTAAAGTATACACCAGAGCATATATTTACACAATTAAATCGAATATGGCCAAAACACTGGTAGCTTGAATTATGGTTACATTATTTTTTTGTAATAAAAAATGTACTTTGATATGTATTATATATCAATAATTGTATCTTGTGTGTTATACATTAAACAAATATTTTTGCAGCAATTTGATGTACACATGATGTTGCAATTTAGATATTTGGATACCAGATTGAAATTCTCAGAGATTGCTCCATATTTAAGCCAAATATATGGTGGGCAGCTTGCACATGATTTAATCTGGACACCTTCTGTTTATGTTTCCAATGAACGTAGTTCAGCCATAATGGGAAATGGTGTTAAAGATTTACTTGTTTCCATAGATCCATCAGGCATGGTTGTATTGAACACTAGGTATGTAACTTTTTAAATTTTATAGGATATTTTAAGGGAACATATTATGGATAATATGACAGTAACAGTCTTTCACTTTTGTATATACTACTTCTTAATATATTAACATGGAGCAAGATAACTGACACTCTGTATAATATAACGATATAATAAAAATAATGCTTGTATTGTTGTAGGTTACAAGCTACTCTTAACTGTGGCCTTCGCTTGGAAAAGTTTCCATTTGATGTACAGGAATGTCCACTTATTTTTGAAAGCTGTAGGATGTTACTGTTGTTCTACTACAATGTCAGCTATTTTACTCTACTGTGCTCCTAGGAATGAATGGAATTTTTACCTACAGGGACACACAATGTGCATGACATGGTGCTGTATTGGGATGAAGAACCAATCATACTTGCAGATGAATTGCATTTAACTGAATACAAACTTATTGACAAGTGGGTTAATACATCAGAAGTGTTTTATGCCACATCTCAACAACATTATGGTCATTTTGGTACATACTTCGTTTGATATGGCAAATAATGTTTTAAAACTACTTTATGTAACTATTTTCATATTTACAGCTGGCAACTTTAGCACAATTAGTATAACATTTAAACTTTCACGTGAAATGGGATTTTTCATGATGGACTATTATATACCATCTATATTAATAGTAGTTATTTCTTGGGTATCTTTTTGGTTGCATATGGATGCAAGTCCCCCACGAATAGTTTTAGGTAAGTTTGATTATCATTTCTGTATCTTTCTGTATTAACAAAAATGAACTGTGATTTATTTTTCTAGGAACAAACACTATTTTAACATTCATGACTCTTGCATCAAAAGTAGAAAATTCTTTACCGAAAGTTTCGTATATAAAAGCTAGCGAAATATGGTTTTTAGGTTGCACCATATTTTTATTTGCAGCAATGGTTGAATTTGCTTTCGTTAATACAATTTACCGGCGGAAGTATGATATATTAATTTGGAAATGTATTACTTTTTATATTACACTTAACCATATGATTATTTATTCTGTGTATATATATTTATACAGGAAAAATGTACCATTAAAAAAAGTAAATAGTAAATACATACTAAAATCGACACTAACGCCAAAATTGGCACGGAAACAATTTCAAAAAAATACCACAGGTCTGGAACGATCGCGTTCTTGGTCATCACTCGATAATGCAAATACTATTGGACAAGATTATTCAAGTCAAAATTATCTCACTGTTCACGTGAGTTAATATTTAACTATAGTATTAAAACTTTCAGACAAAATTAATTAGTCAGTCACCATTAATTAAAACTATTTTTTTATCAAAAATATTTTTCCATTACAGAGCTTTCCAAGTACTCTTAACATTCCCTCTGTGAAAATTGATGAAGACAGAGATCAAGAATGCTCCGTAGAAAGCATTACTTCCGTTAATAGTACTCCACCGGCAAAACCTTTTTCACGAAGAGCAACTCTTGCACAATTGCATAATTTTACAACAATGACACCACAAGAAATTGCTCAATGGATTGATAGACGTAGCAGAATAGTCTTTCCTGTTGCTTTTATCATATTTAACATTCTTTATTGGTCTTTTATCTGGATATAAAAATCTGGTAATAAAATTAAATATACCTGACCGGTTAAATCATATATTTTTTTAATAGTTGACGTGGAAGTTATTCAAAAATTTAAAAAAAGAAATGTGAATTGTATAATTTACATTCATTTCGTAAATTCAAATATTGAATTTAAAGTGTTTATTTCTTCATTGCGCTTTTTATATTATTTAGTCATTGTTTAGTTATGTAATATAACAAAAGTTGTTTTATACAACACAAAGGTAGATTTCGTAGAGATTTAGTGATGGAAAATCTACTACAAAAAGATTTTGGTAAGAATGCGTGTATTCAAACAGTCTGTATATATATGAAGCTATGGCAGAAAAGAGTACTTTTACCTGCTCTATATGCAGAATCCGAGGCACGATGTACGGTAAAGTGAAACTATTTGTTTTTGTATTTGGGAAGCAGAAGATATGTGTCTACAGATTGGAGCAAGGGGGTAGAGATAGAAAGAATAAAGACAATGTTGGTGGTCTTAAATGGCCATTTAATGTAGGTTAAGTTTCTACATTTAATAACTGACATCATAATCATTGCATGTAAAAATATGTAAATTCACTTGATGCCACTGTTATTGCACCAACAAAGTCAAAAGTATTTTTTGTCGCCAGTCATGTCTTCATTGTTAATAGTTTTCCTATAAATAATAATAAAAATGTCAAATAAATCATCAAAATGTATAATACAGTTCCTACAGGTATACAAAGAATATCTACGCGTGTGCAATCGTAAACTTCCATCATATACCATCATCATCATCATCATCATGTATGCATGAGTATCATCCATGCTTTCATTTCTTTTCAATATTTTTTGTAATTCTAAAGATCTAATTTATATTACCATGTTGAATCCTCCACCAGAAATTTATAGAAACGTAAATTTGCGTCACTAATAGTAGCACCACAGGGTATCCTATATAAAATAACTCGACGACGCCCAATATGTTCCATCCAGTACATGATGATCACGCGGTCATATTTGCCAACAATTGGTTTAGATGATACACGATTAAAAACAATAAATTTTTAATAATAAACAGTGCATTAATAATAACATTATTGGTATTTGTTAGAGAACTATAATCAACAAGATAGTATCGAAAAAGCTTTATTTATGACACAATCTCATGAGGACATATAAACAGAGCGTAGCAATATATGTATATGATGCAATTGTATGTCAGGATTATAATTACAATGCAATTCTCTTCGTAAAAATGGTTATGCATTAAAAACCCCTAATTCTTTTAGCTTTTCTTGATGCATTCATTATTTACATTTTATATTTTATTATGTTCTTTTATGTCATCCTACATAATTGTCTTCAAGTACATAGAACTAATCAAATGTATAGTACAAAATGTATCCTCATGATTTGAATCAAGAAATTAAAAAGTTTCATTTGAATAGAAGTCACAGATATGTTAGTGTTATTCCTATATTTTTGTACACTATGGATTCTATTTAAATTTATTTGTATGTGATATTACATTCTGTCGTTATTATGTTTTACATTAAGACCTAATTATTGCGTTTGAGGTTTTCCTAATACATTATTCTTAATTTCTTGTAGCAAAGTATAAAAATAAGAATGAATTGTAATTACTCTGTAACAGTATTCAAAAAGTTCAATAGGAGTTCAGATTATTTTAATTTTTTAAAGAAATAGTCAGTTATAATGTAAGTGTTAGCTTATTTCTACATTTCAATATTTATATATATAATCTTAATCTGGGAATGCAAAATGTTAAATAATTATTCTAAATAACTTCATTAACCTGTATCATACATTTTAAATACATACATTAATTTACTAATAATTATATGTGCAAAATAGGTATAGTTCTATACATATTCTTCATATGAGCATGTTACACAATAATAAACAAAGTCTTTTAAGAAATTTATATTTTCATGCAATATATATTAAGAATTCAGCCTGATTTGATCAACCTTATTACAAAATTAATGACACACCATACATATGTTTAATATACAATATATCTTATACCTTGAATGATTGATTCAAGAAGCTTTCGTCAAAGTTCATTACATTCCTTTTATGAAGCTGTTATTAAAATAGTGTTTTTGTTCATTTTAAATATTGTAACATCAATTTTACAGATCTATTGAATCACAGAAACAAATGTTGTAATAAAAAGGCATGAAACATTAATTAACTGAATATAATTTAGTTATTATTTAAAACAATTCAAGTTTATTAATAGTGTAAATAGTATTCCTATACTACATTGCACTTAAATTCGAATAATTTTTCATTTTTAATAAACAGGATAATTTACTAACACTTTATTACAATACAGTAACTATTATAAATTGACTTTTTTTTTTAATCACAACGTAATACAAGAATATTAATATGTATCAATATTTTAATAGCAAAATTTGTATACTGTATGATCAAAATCCTACATACACGATCTATATAACACATGTATTTGAAAAGTGACACAACTCAACAATAATTTATAAATACCACCAGGAAGAAGTTAAGTAAATATTTCTCTAGTAGTCACCAGAAGTAAATCATTTCAACTCGTGATTTTGTGAATGTGTAGACAAAAGTGATGTTTATGTAGGTTTGATTAGGTTTGTACCCACTTAATAAAACTTGCATTTTTTATTTATGTCACGTTTCAAATATATATGCGATTATCTTTATTAAGCTTCATATCGATGTTTATGTACCATCTAATATTGGTTAATTAATAGAATTAATAAAAACGAGTTTTCCTATTTTGCGAGGCAGATATAACCTTATTTAAAAATTGAAAAAGTTGTAAGTTGTGATATTCTAAAATCCTCAAAAGTATTGTATATTAAATACATCAAATATTACAAATGGACAGTAATATAATTTTGTTATTATTAAATATCGCGATACTTTTAATTAATTATTTTTAATAATTTTGGAAGTATTTAAGACTTTGATTATACAAAATACTTACACTTACAAATACTTAGGATGTCATTTTACGCATGCATGCGTATAAATGATAACTGGATACGCGATAAAGAAAATTATGTTAGTGACATACGAGAAAAATATAATTATAATTTCTCCATTAAATGCTTCAAAAGATATATAATGATATTGTAATAATTCACTATACTTCATTTGAATTAAATATGAATACAATCATTTTTAAATATTGAAATACAAAGAGATACTTCAAATGTATTAAGATAATTAAGAAGACTTTGATTTGCAAATTCTTAAATATATTTATTTAAATCGTTTATTGTAAATTCTATACAAATGTATCAAATTCTAAAAAGTATTAATTCAAACTAAACTTGTCAATGCAACACATTTTTATACTTTTGGGTATCAGTAAATACATAAACTAATTTGAAAAGAAGACAACTGACATGTATCACAATCTGAATAACAAAAACACTGACAATATTAAAAGGAAAAATCATTATCATTCGTATTATTTGTATAACACTTTAATATATTAAAAAGTTCCTAGTTAAAAAATCTCGGAAATTATGTAGAACGTTTCTCAATAAATTATTCAAATAAATAAAATTTTAAAAGAAAATGCAATAGTTTTACAATTTAAGAAAATATTAACATCTTCCTATTTCATTATTGAGTGAATTGGAATACAGAAAAATAAATTTTAAAATTAAATTCATGAAATAAATGAATTACATTGGAACATTTAAATAGAACAATAAGAATAGAACAAAATACAAAATAATTGAATAATAAAAATGATATGCTTGTGAAATATTTTCAATTGATTGATAGTATACTATAGTAGGTTTGCAAAACTTTTCTTGTTTACATACCTTAATTGCGAAAGTATAGATACAAGTAATGTATACTTTTATATCCAAAATTTAAGACAGAATAGCGATACTACGTCTAGGTCCACCTATACATATATTATCTAAACTTGACCATTTCTTATTACCAGTACGCAAAGCTTCAGTTGTGACTTTGTCTTCATAAACTCTGGACATTGCTTCCAATTTCTGAGCTTTCTCTTTACTGAGTGGTTCACTAGGAAATGTTAATTCGTTTGCTTCTGCAAGAGTGCGAAGATCAAAATAGTATTTAGCATACACGCTTGAAGGAACATTTATATTGAATTGTAGCATTTCCAAAAACTGTCTTTCTAATTCATTCCTAGATAAATATTAGTTTATAATTAAAAATTATTTCAATACACTTATTTTTACCATGATTTGCATATAAACTCACATATCTTCTACAGTAATGTCTTTTAGAATTTGACAATAATCTATATTCCATACTGCCTGATCATCCCAAACTTTTGATGCTAATAAAATAGCTCCAAGTACTATCCTTTTCCAATTAGCTGGTGTTATATCTATTTCTGCATAAGTAAGTAAACGTTCCAAGTAAACTAATGTTATAATGGCACATTCAGCTGTAAGTTGAGCAGCATTAAATAATGTCCTCACAAATTTATAAATTTGTTTGTGTTCTGGGTTATATTTATCATAATCTTCTGTAACACCTTCCCTCTGCAAATTAGTAATTATAATAAGAAATAATGACAATTTGTCCTGTATATTCTTTCATTTCTAAATATATCAAATGTATCTATAATTGAATTACCGTTAAAGGATGAAGCTTTTCATCAAATATATCAATTTGTCGTTGTGAAGTTCTATTTTTAATGTGATAGTAAACAGCTAAGGCAACACATTTCACAGTATTTTTAAGATTAGGTTGTGAAACAGTACTACCATCTAAATATATTGTACTGCAACTACTACTTTTCTTTAAAGGCCTTGTATCTGCAATTTGATGCTGACTCTTTTTCCTTACCATACCATCTATAGAAGAGATATATTTTACAATATAAGTTAGCAAGGAAAATTCAATTCTTTGATAATAATTATATTTAAAAAATGGAAAGTAAAGATACATACTTTCAATAGCTTGTTTAGATCGTTCCATAAAAATAGTACCAGCGCATGGATGTAACGACGGATCAGAATCCCAGTCTTCTGGTTCACGTTCACTAATATGTTGTAAATTATTAACGCTAATTCCACCTTCCGGCAGATGTTCCTCAAGACCACGGGTAACACTTTCAGATCCTAGATCTTTACGGCCGACTTGCGGACTAGAATTGATGCAGCAACTATTTTTATTTCCCATTCTTTCATGAGACTCTTCGTTGTTGCTGTTTTTCCCCAATAAAACTTTATGAAATATAAATCAGGCTGTAATACTCTGTACCACAGTGATTACATGTATGATTTAATTTGGAGTTCATCACAGTGTATCCTTTATATGTTGCTGGTAGATGACAATCAGCTGATAGAACCAAGAATGATATCAATATACATCTCTTTTTCAATTTTATCCACATAGATGTTTAAATGTACCACGTACAGTCGGTACGAATCATTCGTATAGATTTTAACGTAAAAATTCAAGTTGAAAATTGTGAGCACCACTCTTAAAATTTACTGTACCAATAACGTAATAGGTGTTTGTTGTATTGTGTTCGAGTTGAACCTATGCCGGTTGATTATCGTTTAAATTTCATTTAGTCAAATTTCGTTTCTGTTCATGTATATGTGCTTTTATACGTTCCCTTCGTTGCACGTCATTCTCATTGTTACTGCACGTTTTAACGCGATTATTTCAATATTTTTATATGATTCTGTGAACACCGCCTTTAGAGTTCTGTTTTCATATGGCATATTCATACATAAACTATAATACATACCTACAGTAGAAAAAAGACCCTCAAGATTTACGTTCTGTACAAAGAATGTACATCCTATTTTTATTGGTTTAATAATAAAAAGAAAAGTTCTATTCTCTCGAAGCGATAGTGATAGGTTGTTGTAGGATGAACGAGACTAGGAAAAAGGAAATAAGAAAAGGCATAGTGTTTCGTCCCGGGACCGCCAAAGGACTCATCGGTAAAGTTTGGGTTAAGTCTTTGCCTTAGACGATGGATACTCGATGGTTGATGGAGAACTGTAGAGGAGAACTGCAGAGAATCATGTACAATAAGTATGCATACGAGAGAGTACTTCGTATGCTTTGTATACTATATACAAAGATGTATAGTATGTACTAGTATACTATATACAGGATGAGTCACTTCCGTTGTTTTCACTTATGGCAGCCAATGGAAAAAACGAATTGATTTGGTTACTTAAGATTTTACTATATATACAAATATCTACAAAACTAATTACACGTTCCTATTTTCTACATACATTATTTATTAATATTAATTATTTCTTAAAATACATGAACAGTGTTCCAAAAGTGTATCAATACCCTCTTGATTCCTAAAATTTGTTTTACAATTCTGAAGTTTTTGATAGAGTAGTTCTGGATGCACTCTTGCTAATTCTTTTAAACTATCTGAAAAAAATGTTTAACATAAATGTAATCTAATAATATTGTACAATCTTAATACAAGTATACTAACCTAATATGACACTTTGAAATTCGCTGTCTGGGTCATCTAAATATATTATAGTAGAAGTATATAACATATCTATATGCCCTTTGTTAAAATCTAAATTGTAATTCTTAGGTATAGCCTTCCAAAGTTTTACTAAAGCTTCTAATGATGCTGATCTAATATCATCACATCCGTCATCGAGTCTTTTTAATAGTACAGGATAAATTTTATGTATATAGTCCTCAGTGAGATGAAATCTTTTTCTAATGGACATTACCAAATACATAGCTCGTAAGGAATAAAATCTACTTTTTTTAGAATTATCATCTGTGAGACTAATTAAAACTGGAATTATTTTGTCAAGTTCCAGACAATTATCTTGTTCATTCAAACATTGTGTTCCTTTCATCAATAGAGTCTTTTCATATTTTTCTAAGAAAGCACATAAACATGATACTGCAGCAGTGCGTATGGCTTCAGCAGCCCTTCCTACAGTCCAGATTAATCCAGGAAGTATACAGTCTTCCAGAAATTGATTACAAAATTTTGGATCCATAATTTTATTTGAGGAATCTCGATTAAAATAATCTGATAATAGAGTGAAATATTTTAGTCTCATCTCAGGGTCAGCATCATTTCCCATGGTACTTTTTAGAATTGCTAAAATAATCTCCAAATCAAAAGTGAAAATTATTTTGATGTGAATGAAAAATGCACAAAGAATTTGAGACCCAGGGCTATGTATAGTCCATGACTTGTAGTCAGAAAATGATGAAATTAAATGCCCAATATATTCAGAATAAAGTTCTTCAACAGTATTAAAGGAATTAATATTTGCAAGAGTATTTAATAATTCTTTTGCTTCTAGTTCTATAGAATGTTCTTTTGTCATGGATAGGACAGTAAATATTGCTATGAATAAATCTTTTGTTATAAGCTTACAGTCCTAAAAATTTGTAAATATGTTAAGTATTAAATAGATAAATTTTAAATGTATAGTAGTTTATAAAATGAAAAGCAAACCTTTTCGCATACTAAAAGTAGAGAATGGCAGCAACAAAGTATTTGTTTTTGATATGCTCCTTTCTTACTTTGACAAATATGTGGTTGCTCTAAAAATTGTCCAATCTCCTTTAATAATGGAAGAAGCGCAGAACGCTTGCTACCTTTTAGAATTGCAGCAAATACTCTTAAATGTCCTGTAGATGGAGTATCTTCCAGAGTAGGAAGTATTAAGTGGCAACAAGTTTTTGGTTGCACAAAATATCCCAAATATTCTGCTGCTCTCTCAATATTTTCTACAACTCTATCATCTTCATCATTGCAAGCCCTATTATACAGTTTGTTAATTACAAATGCATGAAATTGAATGTCACTTTTGTAATGTATATTTAAAAATTCGACATTTACCGATACATAGGTGGTAAAAGTTTTTGAATGTGTTGTGTTACATCTTCTTCCACATTCAATATGAATACGCAAAGTAACTGGGCAGATCGTACTCTTATATCTGCCATCCAATTTCCTAATTCCAAACTAATTCCATTTATCAATTTACTGAAAGTCTGCTGTGCTATTACACGACATCCTATATTTGGTCTGACAACTACAAAAGATTTATAATAGTATAGATAATATTTAACTGTAGTTAATATGTTCAATATACCATTAGGATAATGAGAAGGATTGTCGGTAAGAAAATCCATTTTATCTTTGAATTTTTGGTCATTTTCATTTTCTTTCATGTATAACTGTCCAACAGCATTCCAAAAATTTGTAGCTTTTTCTCTGATTTCTTTGAGCTCATCATGAAGGCCTGTTAAAAGTAGTGGAAGGATTTTGTGCCACCAATTATATCGATCCTTTAGTTTTAAAAGCCAACAACCTGCTACCTCTATTACAGCTACATATAAAAATGTAATTATACTTCATAAAGTATAAATTAAATTAAATAAGAAATATAAATAAGAAAATACCTATTCTAACAAGCCCATTTTGATCAAATAATTTTTCTGCTAAAGGTGTAGCTACATCTTCTATTAATTTACTGTTTCCATATTGAATTAAATCTCCTATTGTTATAATGGAAACAATTCTAACTCTAAAATGTTGATGTGTAAAATTACTTAAAATTGGCTTCACAAATTTCTCAGATTGCATATAAAAATACTTTGATAAATTCTTAGCGAATTCAGATATGCAATTACAACTTTCTCTTTTAATTAGTGAATAATTATCCACTATAGTATGTGTTAAAATTTTTACTAAGTCGTCTATGTATGATGCCAATAAGTTATTATATTTTAATATTATCTGTTTTAATAATATAATACATTTCAGTCTAACTTCCTCTGATGTTTCTATTTGCTCTTGAGAACCCAATCTTCTTGATAAAGTTGGAAGCAAATACATAACATATTTATCATTAGGCGTTAAATTAAGTATAAATAATTTGATAATTTCCAATGTTTGATCGCGACATATTTCTGAAGAATCATTTAAAAGTCTCAATAAAAACTTGTTCACAATATCCCATAATTTTAATATTTCACTTTCAGATTGTGGTAGTTCTAATATCTTTAGAATTTCTATTAAACCTTGTATTCTTCGTTTCTTCTCATCCGATTGCAGCGTAATACAAATCCTCGAAAATTCGAAGTTCGTTGTTTCCACAGACATCTTAAAAACATCTACAAATTACGGTAACTTTAAGTACTGAAAGGGGTTTGGAACTATCTCCATGGATTGTGTATTTCCATAGCAACATTTTTATTGATTCACGTGTCTTAACTCGAATGTTTAGTATTTAGTTTACATTTAAAATAAGAAAAAATAAAAATACCTACTCTATTTTATTTTTTAAATTACATTACTATTTTACATTCTAGAATCTTTAGATTCAAGTTTAAAATAATGTATTTGCGTTCTTTGTGGTTTGAAACATGTATATAATGTTTTTGAATATGAAAAAAAAATCTTGTAGATTACAACACTGGGTTAAAAGTAATATCAAAATATTTTAACTAATCTTACACAAGCTCCACAGTTAACTTACAACGTGTGCAAATATGAGATGCATATGTCAATATATCTACAATACATACATATACGAAAAATTGATGTCATATTAATTTACGAAGTATATTCTAAATATATTTTGCATATTAATATACATATATTTTCCATATTAACACATGTCATAAATGCATAAAAGTCGTAGTTCAGTGATAAATGAAGATTGTTGGAAACTTTCAAATAATTCTACTGACTTAATCTAAAATAGACTAGCATGTTCATTCCTCTGTAAAACAATGAACAAAATGTAGTAGATATGTCTTGAGTATGGTCCCTGGATACAGAAATTTAACGTATTTAAACACATTGTTTTGACATATTTCTTAATCTTCCAAAGTGACATTTTTAAACAAATAAGACATGGACTCCTTGTTGTGAATACGTCTAATAGCTTCTGCCAATAAAATACTGATATCAACAGTCTTTATTTTTGGGCACTGCATCTTTTGGATATCATGAGGAACTGTATTTGTTACAACAACCTACAATAACAGTTATGTAATATTGCTTGCATACATAGCAATCCTTAATTCAATTTTATAAATAATGTCACTCTTAATTACCTCATCAATTGGAGACTCTTCTATTAATCTCGGAGCATCAGAGCTTAAAAGACCATGTGTGGCCAAAACATAAATTTTACATGCTCCCCTTTCTTTAAGGACTTCTGCTGCAGCTACATAAGATTGGACATCATCTATCATGTCATCCTGAATATAAATAGTTTCTCAGTTTTATATTCCTTAATTTTGTTGACTTGACAAGGTATGTAAGGTTTCCCTTGCAAGTTTACGTACCACCATGATGGCTATACGTCCACCCACATCTCCTACTACATTAATTGGTGGTTTTTCTTTTGCAGGATGCATTGGAACACCAACTCCAACCTCCATTGTTCTTGAAGCCAAAGCAGGTGGAGAATAACGCCCATCATTCATGTCTGATTCTGCTTCTCTCTGCTCTCCATGAATCACTGCTATACCTAAACGTAATCTTTCTGCATAGCTAGTTGCTTTTTTTGCACTGCCAGGATTTCTTGCAACTATCACTGAATTGTGATAATCTGGAATCTAAGTAAATATGTAATTAAATAATTACAATTTAATACAATAGTGCCCAAGTGTGCTATTTACATACAGATTCTTGTATATACTGTAATAGAAAAGGACTGGCTCGTAAATTGTCCACAGGAACATCAAAGAATCCTTGTATTTCTTTCTGATGTAAATCCATCGTAATTATATGAGTTAAACCACTCTTACATAACATTTTTGCTAATAATTTAGAGACTATACAACCACGTTTACGCATCTTGCATTGTTTAGAGTAAGGTAGATATGGGATAACTCCAACAATGTTTTTTGCAGAAGAAGTTTTGCAGGCGTATGCCATGATCAAAAGTTCCATTATGTTATTGTTCACATCCTTTGTTCCAGTCTGAATAATGTAAAGATCCTTACTACGCACAGAGTCTCCGATTTCAACCATTGTTTCGCGATTTGATTTATGGTATACAGAGCATCCTCCATGCTTAACACCCAATCGACTTTGAAAGAAAAAGATTACATGTAATATAAAAAAAATACTGAAGATGCACGTTTATGAAAACTTACTTGGCAATAAGATTAGCCAGTTCTGGATGAGAATTACCAGCTATAAGTACAATATCCGAAGATACAGGTTTATCCATATTACGTACTTCTTGAAAAAAATCAAATGATAAAAATAATTGATGTAGAAAATAATAGACTTTTATAAGTGATATACTTTATGTTTTAAAATGTTAAAGTTCTTTTGCCATTATAGCTTAAAAAAATGAATTAATGCAGTTTAGAAGGTGCATTATAATTAACTAACACAATAAGATATTCTATCTGAATAGTACCTTATAACTGAGTTACGATACTAAATTCTACGTTCATATTTAATTACGTACTATGTAGTGTCTGAAATACTAAAATCGATTATTCATTTGTATACTAATGTATGTTTGATTGTATCGATTGTATTCGATTAGTTATTTCAAACAGAAGAAGAATCGAATTTGATATAAGTTCAGTAAACTTTGTTTAATCTGCATCGGTTTTATAACTGCTGATAGTAGGCGTATACAGTTCAGAGTTTAGATCGGAAAACTTCCAACTGAAGTCAACTGAAGTGAGTCGAGGATTTCATGTAATACCAATATTTAAAAAAACGATGAATCAGATACTTGTTCATGCTGCAGTAGCATTAGAGAATTTCCCTAAACATTTTTTTTTATTTCCATGTAAATTGATGAAGAATGAAGTAGTAACACTAGCATAAGTGACTCCAAAGTAGGCTGTGACACTAGATATTGAAGTGTTTGATGCAGACATGAGCAAAGTGTATAATATTTTTTATCGTCAATAATCAACAAAAATGAAATTTAACTGAAACTAGTGATTTTTAGGAAAATTCAAAAGCTAGTAACTTGTCTCTTTTTTGTTGGATGCTACATTGTACTACTGCATACTTCATGACTGAACTTTGAATTTTTAAAAAATATAAAGTTCTGTAAAATTAGTGTATTGTGTTTCTCTCAGGTATTAATTTTCTGTCCAAGTATTAATATTATTCACTATATATGAAAAGCTTATATAATATGAAAATTAAGAATGATGAAAAGGCATTTGATGAAAAAACTAAAATGTTACTTAATATTTCCTTTATTAGAGACGATTTGAAAACAGTTTATAGTACTTTTTTATGTAAAATTTCATTGTATTTAAGATTTATTTAAAACATCTTCAAAATTCCATGCATTGATTTTGTTCAAAATCTAATTAGATCTTGCGATGAAAATATAAAACTTAAATATAAAATTTTATTGAAAACAATTCAGCTATTTACACATTATCATGTTAACCAGCATACATGCAAACACACATACATACATAAGCTCATTTAACAAATGAAGCGTTAAGTACCTGGCATCTCTTTTCGTAAAATACTCTTTAAACAAGCAAAAGTTTAGTGAGTAATTATGTAGCTCAGGAATTCATATTAAACAAATAAATCATAATGTATAAATATTTCTGCTTATTTTGATTGATAAATGTACTATATTTGTATAAGAAGTATAACCCTGCTGCTAAAAATAGCAACACCTCATGGTTAATTACATGTGTATTGAATGATTTGCAGTTAAGAGTATCTAAATCTGTAGAAACAATTGCCACCTTGTTTAAAGAGTTAATTATATGTTGTAGGTTAGCATGTCTATAATTATGTATAGGTAGTTCCAATTCCTGAGTCTGTAAAATGATCACTTTTTCACAAAGGAATGTTGCTTCAGTTACTGAGCTGCAGTATTATTTGGTTGTCCTTTAGGCTAAAATAAATTATTTGTAGAATATCTTCTACAGTGAGAGACTATCTATAGAATTACTAAAAATATAATTATAACTGCATCTTCTGTACTGTCACTGCAAGTTACAGTAATAATTTCTTGATGACGTGACAATATGTATCAAGCATAAATATTGTTTAATGCTAAAATGTATATCATCTAATGAAAAGTATTGCTTCGAACAACCGATGTCCTGTTGTTAATTAATGAAATCCCATAATCTATTCATATTCTCCTGTATCTATTACAGTACATTCGATATCTTTTTCATTGGTAGGTATTGTTGTCAGAGATACATTATTTTTACATATAAAGTGTTCATAATATTCATAATGCAAATATGCATATAAAAGTGATAGAACGTTATTTCTAAAGGAAATGTTTATCTATAATTCTTTTGGATAGTTTGATCTATGGTTCCTTTGTCGCATAGAGGGCGATACTAATTGGGTTCAGATAACTTCTGTATATAGAGAAATAGGTTAACAGCTTTGATAACATTTTTCAAACACAGTTCCAATTCAACGATGCTTTCTATTAGGTTGGTATTAAATGTAATACTGTTTAATCTTCCGTTTATTGAACAATCCACAAACGAGCTTAAACTAGTAATGATGTTAATAGTTTGAACCCTGGTTGGGGAATACCCTGTTTGGGGGGTATGTCTAATGGTTTTATAGACTACTTTTGATGTGGTTGTGATGATGATACATCATCACATATAATTAGCTTAATTACAGCGGCGATCGATAATAATGTGAACACGTGTCGCCAAGTTTGTGGAGAGTGTCTAAAGCGGAATTTAGTGTATTCCGCGACTGACATTCTATACTCTTCAAATTTACATACGTTTCACCATGTCTAGTGTCAGGCATAGCATCATTAGCATTCAATGTGCCAAACAAGAACTTGCTAACACTTTCTATTGAAGAGACATTGTTGCTCGAAAGAGTTACTCCTTCAATATCAGTACTTTTACTTTGGATAGGCATGATTCGTGTAGGTCTCTAATGCAAAGGTTGTGAGTAACAGTAATGCGAACATCTGTAATGATATAAAATGCTTTTCATGTGTCTATCGAGTTTTGCCTCACAGGCAGAACTTTAAGAAAATTACTATTAAAGGTTGTTTACAAAACTTAAATTGCTTACCGAAGTAATCTGGTTATATAGTCAGGCCAATTATCTGGAAACATCACAAGAAAGAAGCCAACTGCTATAAAGATCATTCCTGCCAATTTCATGCCCATAAAATGGGCTCCATATAAAACAACATCCAATGCTGAAACACAGTAATATTAATCAGTTATCAAGTAACAAGAATCGTAAATATAATTTTATTTTTAATCTTTATCATACCAGCAGATACAGGTACAGCTGTGATCAATCCCAAAGTAATGAATAAGTCATATGTCAGAGCAATACTGAAGTTGCCAAGCATGTTTGCAACTGCCAAATAATTAAATGCAATTATGTCTAGAAATTGTCTTCTCAAAGAAATTTATTAAAAACTAGCATCAAGAGATGAAGATGCTAACCTAGGTGAAGAATGCTTGCTAAAAGTAATGCGGTCCATGGTAACCGTCCCCAATGTACACTTTCAGCCCCCGAAAAATATAGGGCCAAACAAATTGGCCACAACAATGCTGCATTGCATAATCCGATAAGGGAGAAAAATAACGACATTTGGCCAAATGTCGTTTCTCCTATAACTTTCTTAAACAGTACCTGGTTTAACATGATATTCGCTATTTTATATCAGTTGATGCAGTGCACTCTTGAAATCATGCAATTGAACAAAGGTAGATTAACAGTAACAAAGTAATACCAGTACTATGTCCGTGTTTCGCGAGTATAAGGATTGTGCGGGATCTTTGACTTGGGTTTGAATCTAACCAATGGATTGGAATTCCCTAAGTGATTTCGAATTAATTCCAGGTGAGATTCTACCTTATAAACTGCAGAACCAGCTGCTGCTGATGTTGCCAGAACAACACCTCCCAAAGTTGGACTTCCAGTTATTCCGTCCATGTATGCTAAAAGTGCAATTCCAGTATTGCATAAAATGACTGCTACTATCTGCAACGTATTTGTTTATCATTGTTGCATACAGTTTTGCTATTATTTTGATTTCGTATACTAATTATTCTCATGAAAAGGTACTACTTACTCTAACACCGACAAATTGTTCGTGAAGTATTACCCACGATAGTAAATAGACGCAAGACACATTCGTTGCGAAAAGTGCCATTACATCGGTAGCTAATAATATCCTTAGCGAATAAATATACATATAATTTGTAACCACCCATAGTCCGCAAAAGAGACTACATCTGATTAAGAAACGACCACCAGTGAAGCCCTTATCACGAAATCCGCGTAAATTCTCTGCGATTATTTCTGATGGGGTGTTACATTTAATTCTTGCAGCTTGGCAAAGAAAATAAATTGGGAAGTATAGAATCTCCCAATTTGTGCAAAACCAAGTTGTGAAGAAAGGAGCATTGTATGGAATTGTCTGAAAAAGTTAAAAAAAAAGCACAATGAATATTTGATCAGTCAATTCATTTTAAATTGTGCTAACTTAAAAACGACTAAAAATGGGATAAACTTACATGTTGGTGACGTAATCCTGTGACAGATGAATTCGATGATGATGATGAGTAGATTGGATTTTCCAGTTTATGGAAATATAAATATTTGATGCAATGTGTTGCACCAACCCAACTTGCTGTGACACATATTGTAACACACACACCAAAGTATATCTGTAATCATAATATATCCATATGAAGAAGACTAAATAATGTGCGTCAAAAGTGCCCCTAAACCAAATCGGCTACCACTGGGTCATTTTGTAGATAAATAGGTAAAATTGAAAATTACATACTCACCCGATTTCTCCTATTATTACATGAAAAATGTTATATTATAAAATATAGAGAAAATAAAGTAAGTATGTGATTTTAATAAGGGGCCCTCTTGACCCCCTTCTTTGGCTGTACCCTATACAATTAATTGCGACCAAAAATTTCGCTACACTTCAAAGTGTAGTCACTGCAGAAGTATTTCGACCAAGCGTCAGAGTGTGTGTCGTGTGCTCACTCGCATAATTGTTAAAGGTATTGTGTATTTGAGGTAGAAACATCCAATTAAATTAGTGCCATCAAGTTTACTTTATAACTGCCTATTACAGAAGATATTGAGGAATAATTCAAACAAAAGTTATTTGATTCAGAAAGACTGAATAATTCTTGGGTTTGATCAATGAACATTCGCACACAATTTATTACAATCAGCATACAACATGGTGCGGTATACCCATATCACTATGTACATATATTTGTATTTACATTCATACATACATTTACATTACATTAGTATTTGTACACTCTATTATAATATTTATAAGGTTTTGATATTAGGGTCAGCTAGTGCTAGTTACAATACTAGCTGCAATGTTGGAGTATTTTAACCAAAGGACATGGCTTACACATGGAGGCCTCAGTTAATTCATTATTAATATCATGATGGGTTAGATTGTTAGTATACAGTTAGAAATTTTGTTAGTTTGCATTAGTGACTGTAATCCGATACGCACCAGTGAGAAAGTCGGCCTGTTTATGCTAGCTTCGGACACACGAATCGAGTTTGTGTTGAAGTGTCTCTCGTATCGAAGATAAAGAATTTTGGTGAAGATATCTGAAACACTATTGTATATGAAAAAGTATGTATGCTTTTCTTCGACGTCTATGACAACGTCTTCTGCTTTCTTTTCGGTCTCGCATACGAATATAACTGTAGGCACGTGCGAATGTTTGACCATAGCAACATTTGAATTAACAGACCTGCATATAATCACGGTACATGTAATCTATACGTGAGAGGTTGCATGAATGGCTATGACATGACGATGTTGCCAATAAAGAGTTTTCACGGAGTTGGCATAGCGTCTCGCGAAGGCGAGACCGCAAGTAATCTATAGAATTGGAATAAATACTGTTTACTTGAACTTTGCACATATATGTGGCTTAAACTTACACCAGCATTTATTTTGTACAAGATGATATTTCAAGAAAAGTTGTTTAGAAAGTATCTCTTTGAGACAAAATTTTTTAACATACTTTTGTTTCAAAAATAATAATGTAATTATCATATCAAATATATAATTGAAATTTTTCTTTCAAATACGGAAAATATTGCATTATTGGATCAAATAAAACTCAGTATTAATAGGCTATTAAAAATAAATTTAAATAGTCGTTCTTTAATGATAAAAGCATGGAACAGATATACCTCTTAAAATAAACTATTATTTTTTATAATAAAATTAAAATAAATTATAAATATTTCTCAGTAATATCTATATATATTTCTGTACTAAATAAGTATTGTTTATAATCAATGAACCTTTTTTGCAGATTCAGCACAACAGGATGTATAACAAGCAGATAAAGTATTAGGCCTTTGGTGATAAGTAACTGGAGGTGTGATCGTATGAGATTGAACTTGGGTTTGTCCTGTATTATGTCCTTGTGTACAACCAGTTCCCTCAGTAGTGACTCCACTTCCACCTGTCTCTAAAGGTCGACGACATTGCGTTGTATCGCCGCTTCCGCCAGTAACGCTACATCCTTGTTCACAGCCTAAACAACAAAAATTATACAATTCAAACATCAAAAGTCAAAATAATAAATACTCAAAATTCGTAAATACAGAAATAGTTGAAATAATTCCTTGTAAGAGGTTGAGTATAAACAAGAAAACAAATGTACAGATCAATGTCCAAAATATGTATAAAATATTAGTAGAATAAAGTATGTAAAATATTCATACCTTTCTTTGAAACAGTTAAAAGCTTTTATAAGAGAAAGTATTATATCTTTGATGTTGTATTATACAAGTAAATCATCATTGATGGTTCATTATAACATATTTTATAAATAATGTATATTAATGTTTGCTTACCAGAATTATCATGGGTAACTTGGCTAGTACTATTTCGAGAACCAAGGTTCTGCTGAACATCACCAAGAATGGTAGATGAACCATCAGTTTGTTGAGGGTGAAATATCGTTGGAATGTCCTTGATTCCTCTGCTACCCATCTTTAAGTTTGTTCTTTACAACAAGTAATGTTTGTGTTCAGCATACTCTTGTAAAAGTGTAACTTATCTCTATGCTTAATCATGCAAAAAACTTGAAACATATAGGCTGCCATACCAAAACCTGAGTACCTAATTATATCCTTTGTCCTAGATGATACTAGAAAATGTTTAAGATATAATTTGGCTGGTTTTGAAATTGGAGCATGGTGTTAAAATGTTTACATCTGTAACTATATTTTAACTTTTCTCATCATTAATATTTTTTATTAAATATTTTCAGTTTCATAAATTCCACCAAAAGTATCTATAGAGATCATACTTTAAAGTAGCTGTTGAATTCCTATATAATGTTATACAAATTAAATGTAAAATCAATTTTGAAAATGACCATCACAATAAGGAACTTTGTCATGATTATTGTAAATAATACAAGCGTGTATTATTATCGCAAGACACAAATAATATTTTACGAAACGAGTAAATCAATAATATAATTAAATAAATATACATTGATACTTTACAGATAGATTTCATAATAGTCAACACTGACTTACCTTTATATTTTTCACCGGAGTTTACGGCACACTGTAAACTCAATGTATACATTGTTACATTATCGACAATACACGAAATTACGCATTTTATGTATGCACTATCACTGAAGTTTTATATTTTAGCGTTTCACCTATTGATAGGATTTATAAATATAGTAGAAAGGTAGCATTTGCATGCTACTGTTAACTAGTACAAGCTGTCACTTTTTTTAAAAAAACGAGGTAAATAATTGTCATGTGTTAACAGACGTTTCGAACTAGTTATTTAGATAAGCAAAAATACAAGTTTCGGTCATAAATCTTACTGTTTATGTCAATTTGATACAGTTTCACTAATAATATTCAAGTAATTTAATCTATCTATGCATACTATGTTACACCATTGATTACCAGTAAACTTTGTACTACCAACGTTCGAAATACTCCGTTCGCGTCTGCGCCTTGTTCCATTGCATTCGAAAGAACGTTCAATATGTGCGCTCCCGCGTATGTAGCGTACACCTGCGTACATACAATTGCTACTCATTGTCATTAGTCGCCATCAGTTGATTGTAACTGGTTGTAACTGGTTGTAACTTTGATCGTGCCTTATGTACCTATTATTTGAAGAATTGTCATAATATAAATAATTTATATAACTAACTGTGATAAAAGTTTATAGTGTTCGCTATGGGAAATCTTTGTACTTCGTGTTGCAAACAATCGTCGTCATGTGAAGACTTGACACCGGATTTGGTAAGGTCAAAACCACAAAGACTTTGAGGTTATATCAACACAAATATAAATATTTTTTTAAACTACTTATATTTGCATTGTGTATGCTATTCGGATTTAAATATTAAAGCAGAAGTAAGAAATTATGAAATAATTTTAATTTCGAGATAACTCGAATAATTAACTAAATTGACGATTATTTAAAAGAATTATATGATTGCATATGTAAGAAAATTTTTCTTCATCTAGGAAGTTAGAAGACAAAAACAAAGGGAAGCTGCAGAAAGAAATATTGCTAAACTGCAAAATCGAGGTATTAAAAATGTAGAAGCTGTTAACAGACAAAAAATGTTAGACCAGCAGCGCGAAAGACGCGAAGAAGAAGCTAGTAAAATGAATGAAAAACCCACACTGAAGGTAAATTTATTATTTATTATTAAGTTTGTTTAAATTAGTTTGTTAAATAATATACATCTTATTTCAGTGGCAAGTAAGTTAATAAAAAAGACGAATGGGAAGTCACTGCATTATTTGTTAACTTATTTTATCGAGCACATTTATTATATAAGCAAAATCATTTATTACTTGTGCACAAGAAATGTACACTATAGGGTACCACAATTTGACCATAATTATATACATTTTTACGCAGCCTTTTCTGTGGTACTTTTACTTATATATAAATATTTTATATGAGATTCATTAAAAGAAGAGCCTTGAGTATATATGTTATGGGTATACAGATAAAACATTACAGATTATTATGTATAAATTGTTTTTGCTTAAATATTATAACTATTTTTATTATATATATATATATTCAGAGATTTTAATATATTTTAATAGTGGAGATATTTATAATGTACACTGTAATTTATTAATTAATGCTTTCAATTTATATGTGATAATAGTATTGTTTTAAAATTGTTTAATTATTGTTGGTTAATTCTGTTATATTGTTATTAAAAAAAGTATTTAAAACGTACAATGCATTGTTATTAACAGTAATTTATATTGCATATTCCACAATGAAATTGAGGTCTGAATTCTTTTTAATGTACAGTAAATTCGAATTTCACTTATGTAATATATATTTGTGTATGCATGTATTTACTTCTTAAATAAAGTATTATTTTTTAAAACTTATCTTCGTGTAAAGAATATCCTTATTAAATTTAAATTACCTTTTCACATTAAGGAATTATGTATCGATTTTATGAAATATATTCTAGACTAACCTTTTGTTCCCGGTATTTTTGCTCAAGTGAATAGCCATTTAGCGGTGAACATACCGAACTATTTCTCGGAATATGTACAGCGCCTCTCTCAGAAAAACGCTCAAGTTTGTCCTCAATAGTTCTTTTTTTGTACTGCTAGATGGCGCCATTTATACTGATTTTTTTTTACCGACACCTGTCGATACATTACCATAATGTGGTAAATTCCGTTGAGGATACCGCCATCTAGCGGTGAAAAATGGAACTATTGAGGACAAACTTGAGCATTTTACCGATAGAGGCACTGCTCGAACTCCGAAAAATAGTTCGTTATGTTCACCGCTAGATGGCAGTCTAATTTACCGCGGGAAATTTGAATGTCCTTTTATTTAATTAAATTAAAGTTCATTAGAAGCACTTATAGATACGATTAAGTAGTTTAAGAGTATTTTTAGGATATATTAATACATTAACCAATTTATTTGTCACCGACTTTGTAGCGACCTGCCCTGGTGAAGTGATTACTTTAAACTGAAAGTACAACTGAAAGTTTTAAGAGATATATCATGAATTATAATAAATATATGTATACTGATGTATTAATGTTTTATTTGGAGTACATTTTATACGTTATTAGCAATAAATAGTTGATATATTGTTACAAATGTTGATAAATTACTTTTGTTATGCGTACTATTTAATTTATACTTTAAATGATGACAGAAAAATAGTATTTGTCATTACGATTTAAATTGTTTTATGATGAAAAGTAATATATTTTCTTATACACATTTTATAGTACAAAATATGAGTATTACAATTTTTCATTGTGAAATTACATTAGAAAGCTTATGTATATATATATATATAAATATATATGTATATATTTACACGAATAAAACATTTGATGTTTGAAAATGAGTAAAATTTCGACCTCCTACATTACATTTTTAAGAAGAAATTTTCAATTTGTACAAGACTGTATTTAGCAAATTATGATGTTTAATAAGTATATGATAGTTTAATTAAAAATATACAATTTTAAACTGTTTTATATTTTTCCTATCCTGTGTACAGACCAAGACCGGAATAGTTTTTTTGTGGATTTAGTTTTAAGCTCTCTTCCATGAGCAATTTCTACTTCCAATGATGCTCCATTATTCAATGCTAACCATGTACGAATTTCATCGGTTGCCGCAGAAACACCTAAACGTGACACATTTTAGAATTTATTTTATACCTAATGCTATCCATATAGCAGGAAGCTAATAATAAATTTAAAGAACTAAATTAAAGAAATAAGATAAAGAGAAAATTAAATCTAAAAATACCTAGTAATTCGTGAAGAGTGATGCGCCGACTAGCTAATAATTCTTTACTAGCACTTCTGATTTCGAATATTAATAAAGATTGTCTTGGAACATTCTCACCCTCTATATGAAAGTCTATGCTGAATTGAGGGTTAGGCATCGCGGGTAGAAGTCGAGATTTCGCTAATGTTTTACCACTATTTACCGAAGATGCGATTTTATCGGGACTGGTACATCTATTAAATAACGTGTAACATTGTTAATACCATTATTGATTATTATATTTATTTTAACGTGTACTTACGTTTGAAGTTTAATTCTGCAATATAATTGAGCGATATGTGCAACATGGAGACCTTGAGCCTGAAGAACTTTGCCTTCAATGCCAGAATACTTTTCTCTGGTACCATTGACCACTTTTTTTATCTCTGATGCAAAGAAAATATTATTTAATAATACCAAATTTCTTTAATCGCTTTTTATTGATGTAATTAAATCAATAGTGTAGCTTACTAACCATTTGGTCTCAGTCTTAAACGCGGACTGGGCTGTCTTATTCTGCCAAGCATATCAGGTTGTGATACAGCATGAGCTAAACCAGATTCTTGTAGAAGCTCTGTAGCGTCAGCTTCCCCACCACCTCTAGGTTCTAAACTTAATGTTATACCTTTCCCTTCGTTCTTCTCTTCAATATTGACTTCTGAACGAAATCTACGAAGTTTCAGTCCCCTCTTTACCTAAAGTTTTTTTTTTTTGTAATAATACCAACTGCGTTATTAAATATCCGCGGTTGACTTTTACAACAGTAACATATTTAATTATAATCAACATATTTTATATTTAAAACGTTGAAAAAAGCAACAAGTGCCTACCTTTTGCTTCATAACGCGGAAGCTATTATATTGCGGTAACTTTTTGCCGAAGCTTTGTTCAGGACTCGGAGTCAAACTATTATGAGAAGATCGTCGATCTCTTAACTTTGTCGTTTCGGTGTTATCGATCACATCCGTTCCGGCTTCGCTAATAATTCTAGGCGTCCATGAATTTTGATTTCCATTCATCTCGTTCGAATCTTTACTTTCAATGCTAGCTTTGTCTAGTTCAAATAATTTCAACGATTAAGATAAATTATTTAGTATAACTAACATCGAACAATTAGACAATAATTTACCAAATTGACTAGAAATAGTAGGTTTCAACAAAGTGACTGTACGCGGTGGCGGTGGAGGCGGTACGACATCCAAATGCAATCTCATCTTTGATTTTTCCATCGAAGGTCTTCTAATAATGTTCGACACTGTCTCGGAGGTTTCAATGTTCAATTGCATCGAGCTTTCGCTCATATTGCTGGCTGCGTACGTACTTTGAATCTAAGAAGAACGAAATCTTTAATACGGATCGAAAAGGGAACGATAAAAACGCAGATCTTTATTTCGTTAAGAAAATATCGGGCACCTCGCACTCTTCGGACAAGACCTTAATCTTCAACTCTACAGATCCAGTTTTGGTTCCTCTTAATGTGAACCAATTGGACTGATCGCTGTTAGATAATTTTCTGACGTCATCGAGAGTCAATGATACTTTTCCAAGATAGTCTTTCATACCGAAAGTATCATGATCCCATAAAACCTATATGAAAAGATTAAGAAACATTATATATATGTAGTTTATCTTGATACTAAAACTGTAGATAATTATATTCAATTAATAAGGATCTTACGACATCCAAGGTCTCGCCGTTTCTAGGTAAACCCATAATGGAACTTTCATCCCAGCAGGGATTCAACGTCTTCTTCTTTACGCTGCTCTTGTATTTTGTTTCATTATTGAGCTTCAATTCGCAAAAAGGATCGCTGAACCCATTCAGATCTTTTGCTACGAGATCTTTGGCACGCATCAAAGTTACTTCCATTAATCCACTTCCGGTGGAAAGTAGACTCGATACGTCCGACGAAGCAGGATCTATGTCCTTGTGAGTCAATAGTAGCTTCTAAAAATGAAGCAAGCAAAAATAAAATATAAGAATGGTATAAATAAATGATCTATTTTTATCAAGTTCACTAACTGCTTGTTGCATCCATGGTATGCTGTTCCTTTTAGATTTTGGTTCATCATCCGAAACAGGAAGAGCCAAGCTACTTCTTCGACTGGTGATTACTTGCTGTACACTTTTAATGGGATGGAACATTACGGAAACTGTCATCGTCGACATATTATTCGAGCCACTGAGCGTCAATTCTTTTCTGACTATCCATGTACTGTCCTGTACATGGAATTGATAAGTTAATAAATTAAACATACATTGTACTTATAATTTACCAATACTTTGTATAAATAAATAAAATATGCGATCTTACTTGAGACAAGGACAATATAGCGAGACCAAGCATATCGCTGTCAGACGATTTCGATATATTCCAGGAATACACAACGAAACTTAAAGACACTTGAGTGTAATCCTGAACAAGAAATTGAGTTCTCGATTCCCAGCATGGCGAAGTGGTGCTTCGAACGTAATGCGTTGTCTTTACCTGACGGTTAAAAGAGAAATAACGGTATGACTTTTTTGCATCGATGAAGTATGAAATTATATTAAAATTGATCTGCTTTGTGGATATCAGAGAACGTACCTTTTTACGATTATTAAACAACATGCAATAAGGATTGCAATGCGAACTGTCGCTACTGAGATTTTCCGCCGAATGGATATAAACCACAAGCACCCCTGGAAATTTATATTCATTATAAAGTAATGAAATTATTGCAGAGTGTACAAAATATTATAATACAATACAATACAATATATTATGTCATTACACGTCGATGCACATGAAAGAGAAGTGACAGTACTGCACCGTGCTTTAATAAGAAAATGAAAATATTCAAAGTTCATGCTAGAAAGCCACATTCAATAGGTTCATTACCATCATTACAATATTTATTGGGCTTTACCTGATTTTTGTGCTCGATTCGGATATTTTCGTGACACTGAAAATATCAGATACGGATAACGCCAAACAAAATAATTGATTTTCGAGAAGATGTTTCACGTTACGCAATTCTTGATATATGATTTTTCTAGCAAATGCGCGGTGAAAATCCATTGAACAGTATTTCTCAAACTTCAACTTTTCATAAAACCTCTTAGTATATAATAGAGTATTTATGGCGAATCACCTTGGGGTGGAATTACGATTAATTTTTAATGGAAAGCATTTTTTCTCTCAAGGACTCATGGACTAACATTCCAACATAGTTTGAGAAACACCGTCAGAAAAATAAAAGGAAATTGAAAAAATACCTGAAAGATGTAAATTATCTTCTACTACTTCCGGTTGCGGTAGATCTGGATCCAATTTAGGGAGCGTTGTGTACTCCAATCGAGCGTTGATGTTTGGAATGTTGGCGCTATTACGGGATGGTTTCTTTTGTTGTAAGACGGTTTCGACGCTGTCGAATAAAAGTAATAAAAAAGTTTATGACAAAAAAAAAACTGGACAGTTAATCACCCACAGCCTAATACTTAAACTTACACCTGCGAGTTGTCCCAGTTATAAACTCCTAGCGGCAATTCAAATTGTGCCAAAGTGATCGTACTGACAAGCCGTTTCGTTTTTAATTTAATGGAGATCTTTTCGTTATCCAACGCTCCTACTAAGAACGAGACGTCCTCGTTCCATGCAGAATTCAAAGGAGCCGTGACGCGTTTTTGATCTCCCAGTGTCACCACCAGCCACCTCACTTCATCCCCGATTGGAACTGTATTATCGATATTAAACGTAACTTAAAAATATTTTGAGGATAAAAGATACTAAGCGCATCCAATCTTAATAAAAAAAGAAACTTGTCTAACATCATTACAACCTAAAAACAGTATACATGAAATCGTTACCTGGATAACCATTTTGAGACAAAACAACAGTAAGCACTCCCTGTGGTATGGAGTTTGCTATAGAATCCAATCTAGGTCCAGGGCGTTCTTGAGCTCTCAGATCCATCTCCAGGTGACCTGGATCAACGATCCAGCTAGCCAAAGCGTCCGTGACCACCGCGTGGATCCAGGTCTTAATTAAAGGCATTTCCATCATTTGTACGGCTCGTAGAATTCTCACGCTGAACCAAACGTCCGGTTTCTCCAAGAAACTCACGCTTAAAGAGGTTGCGTGCGGAAACGGTGCCATGGAGTTAAGGGTCAGGGTGGTAAGGATAGTCCCCGATAGAGATAGTTTCTCCACAGCCAAATCGACGTCCATCCCGACTCTTTAAACAAATAAGACATTTTTCAGTTGGAATTAGTACGTAATCAAACGTTGCGCTAACTAATAGGCTAACTAATTCTCAACTTTAGACACAAACAAAAATAAATGTGTGTGCTAACCCTTTCCCAAATAGTCTTGTTGTGATGAGCATACGAAATTGCTCGCAATCGAGACGCACGTCGGCTTCGATGGACAATTTTGTTTGGCCAGTTTGCCCGTCGAGGTCATCATCGCTGGTATAGTCTAAAGTTCTTACGCGTGTGACGCATGGGGTTTGCTCGCCAAGGGTGAGTTCTCTCAGTTCCAGTGGACCTAGAACAATATTTCTTGGAGGAACTGTTTGATACACGATTTTATCCCAAAAGAAATGGTATATATATTGTTCTTCCGTTTTCGATTTGGAATTGCCAATCTCTCTTTCACTCTCTTTCCAATTGAAGTTTGTCTTACCGAGTATTCCAGGTTTAGCTTCATTCAAGAGAGGCTCCAGCCTTTCCTTTGCCAAGGAAAATATACTCGCAGCACTGAATCTCCACCTGTATCAGATAAGAAATAATATTATATGTACATGTGCAGTTACAATCGATATACAGTCTACATACAGTCAGGAGAATCTGATTCGTCAAACAAAATTCGACTCAAATTAATTTAATTGTATATACATTAATGTCTAATAAAGTAGTCTATAAAGTAAATTTTATTATTAATAGGTAATATGACGCGTCGTAATTAATATAAAATTAAAAACTACATGTTATTTGGACATATTTAATTTGCTGAAACGAATCGGAAGATTTCATTAAAATTTAATTGAATTTATCGTGTGCTCAAATTAAATCTGTCGGAGACCATATGCTATCGGTGGGTCGTGAATTACGGAAATTAACGAGAGCTTTAATATCAATATTAATAAAGGCGTTCCATTTTTAGACGATAATGGATGATTTGAAAGCTTTCGGGGCATTAGTCCTTCAACCCCACGATTTCATCGATAGATTAAAAGACTGATAAGGAATGTCAGAGTGCTTTTTCATTTGGCTCGACACCCTCGATAAATTAATAGAATCTTGTACACGAGTAGTCTTTATTCCTGATTGAAATTCGGTGGCTGTTATTAAATGCGGAGGCCACAAAAGTAATAACACTTGGAAGTGGGCCACGAGACGAAAAAGGTTGAGAAACACGGAACTAGAGAACTGAAAAGGATCGCTCGATGTTTAGGTACGCTTGAACAGGTCTATCAACTATCCAAATAAGTATTACTCTTTCCAAACAAATGCTCGCGTAGTGTTTAAATGGCTTCGAAGCCCTGACGAACGAGAAAACGTCGGTGGAGGCTCAGATCGTTTCACCTAAGCATAATCTATGAAGCAGCGGGTGCGATCCATTGCGAGAAGAACTTCGAAAGTTGTTTCCAATGCGATTTTTTATTCGCTAGAAATTTGTTTCAATCATATTAACTTTTTACATATTTATATTTGCGCATCGATGTATAGTAAACAGTGTATGAAAAGTGTCAATTACATTATACGAAGTCATTTGAATCGAATTAAAACTATTCGAACGGAAGTTCATTTGTTGGAAAAATCAGCTTGAAGAATATTTAAAAAAAAAAATTATCGTTATTTCTATCGTGAATGGTAAAAAAAATTGTCCTCCTACGAGGGGGGTCCGTAGAGATGTGATGTTTGAGAAATCCTGCATTGGAGTATCAGCGAAATGTGAAAGGCAACGGTTATACGCACGAGGAATGTGGAATGTTTACAAATACCTACACAGCATTCGTTCACGTACGACGTTTATTCACCTACGAGGGACATTTTGAGGGATTAACAACAATCACGCGTTACTTCAATGGAATTATCGCTTCGATTATGTTCGACGCAGTTACCACGAGGACACACGAATTACTGGCGATGTAAAATCGAAGACGATTACGATAAGAATCGAGTTCGAGCAATTTGCTAACGCTCTAAACGAAGTGTAAATTGTCGATTCTTCTATATAATTCTATAATTCAGATTAATTCTAAAGATAATTAAAATACTTGCTTTCGAGTGGCAAAGGAACTGCTCCTCGTTTTTCAAGATTTACGAGATCTTCAAGATTTACGAGAGTAAAGGAAGCAAGGATTTTAAAGGAGTTAAAAGTTGTAAGTATAATGTGAAATTACTAATTACCATTTGTTAACAAGCAAACTCAACCATTCAGCGGTTTCATCCTTGTACAGAGCCCTTCTTCGACGTAGTCTGGCTAATTCGTGTTGGAGCGTCGATTGAAGGAGGCGAGATATTCTTGCTTTAAATATCGTTCCTGCCAACGCAAGAACTAGTACCAGCCATGCTAACGACAGTCCTGCTGCACCTATTATCCATGCGATTGCGAGGGTCACACTGAGATACAGTGCACCGCGAATGGCTTCTGCGTCTCTCTGCATTAAAAATCATTCGTTCTGTACACAATTCGAGTTTTTTTTTACAAGAATTGGATCTCTTGATGAAATTCGTACGAACTCTAAGAATTTTTACTAAATTATTGTT
Source organism: Hylaeus volcanicus (assembly GCF_026283585.1). Taxonomy (NCBI): domain Eukaryota; kingdom Metazoa; phylum Arthropoda; class Insecta; order Hymenoptera; family Colletidae; genus Hylaeus; species Hylaeus volcanicus. Next base: position 26,247,710 of record NC_071978.1, on the reverse strand, counting down.
GATTTTTCTTTTAACGTACATGTTCATACATTTTTTTCATATTTTCACACAGGAAAATATTTATTATATAGTAGATATGTAAAATGAATGACTAAATGTTAAGGTTCACTTGCTACGTATGATATAGATTATTTCAAAAAAATTCTAATGCTTGTTCAAGAAGTAGTTTTATCATATTGTTGGTTTCCTACTTTTATCGTTTTATTTGATCGTGATTCGGTCGTACGATGGTCGTTAACGATGTTAGATTTATATTCATGTCCAAGGTCTGTGGCTTCATGATCCTTTGCTCGAGCATCGTCATCGAAAATGTGCCGATTGGCGTATTTCCGTCGGAAAACGTATTAATATCTCGGCCGGAGAAAATGAACCAAAGCGAAAGTCGTGGATAATAAAAATCATTATTCCTTCATCTTGCCGTGATATAGGACGACACGATCCGCGTGTACTCACGCAACATCGCGTGCACGAACATCTACCAAGTTTCTCTGGCGTCATGGAAAACGTCATTAACCTCAAAATGATCAGATTAAGTCGCACGAATAAACGCGATTGATTCAAATCAAAAGATTTCGCGGGTTTTACGATTCTACAAATGCCACGAGCTAATCAAGAGGTAGTTCTTATTAGCGTTTACTCGAGAGGCAACTATGGGTCTATAATATTACACCGAGATACTATACGGAGACTATACTAGGTTCTACGCAGCTTGTGTGGCGACTGGGAGGCGACAATCTTTGCTTGTATTACCTTTCATTGAATCTTGAAGCGTTGGTGTAGCAATCTCTATGAATTGTTTTTTTAAGTACTTCGGTATTGATTCAAAGAAATGTAAAATGGTGCACCTTGAAATTAAGGTGAGATGCGTTATCCACGGTTCCGAAGTCCCCAGGGTTGATTCGTATTCGATAATTGTAACGTAATATTATTTCTGAAGTCTCGAAAGTTTATAAAAGTGGATTTCTACAGTGAATTCATTTCCAGTGAAAAGTGTATTTGATTTCACGCTGTTGGAAGACGAAATAAATTGTGTAAAAGTACAGAACATCGAATATTATACTTTCGTACATGAATAAAAATCATTTTGCGTTGCTTTTCGTCTGATATTCGTGTAATCTGAAGGTGCTGGTTCGCGCTGGTCGTCGATAAAGGGTTGACATACTTTTGTACCCCCTTAAGGCAAAAGTAGCAAACGATCGCGACTATGGTTGGCGTAAATAGAACGATTGGTGTTCACTCGTATATGTAGAGTAAAAAGTGAGGCGCATATATGGCACATATAGCGGCAAAACCGTAATTTTGCGCACACGTGGCGAGGAAAGGTGTAATTAAGTTAACGGATAGGAGAAAGTTTCGTCGTGAAACCGGTCATAAGCACATCATATTAGTTTGTTTGCTTTGAAATTAACTGTACATGTGTTTAATATATTGTCAGATGTGCTTGTGCACCTCCACGTATGAAAACGCATGTTTTTTTATTTTAGGCCCAACCATACCTGTGAATCCTGCTACGTTGATCAGAAAGTCATTCGATAAAGACTTGTAATGTAATGGCTCTAACATCGCTATTTTATTTGAAAAATTTAAATAAAAATTATTTTCTTTCTCGAATCGCACTCAATTATTTTATATGGTCGTGTTTATATAAATAGACAATCTAATTTCATAGATATTCATGTTGTAACAGTAATGGAGAAAAATGAATCGTGCACAATTCAGTAATGTAACATAAAACATAAAATATTGTGCATGTATTACTTATTAATAAAGCGAAAGAAACTTTTGGGACAACCCTAATATAATAAATCACAGCAAAGAAATCTTCCTTAAAGTTATTTGTTTTCCGACTAAAAATTGTTGAATACAGCTATGATTTTCACGCGTCCAAGGTGACTTCTCCCTTAACTCTTATCTATTTAGTGCCTATCGATACTACGAAGAAAAATTCATCGTCGTCCCTTGTCCCGTATCGTGTATTTACGCAATGGCAATACTACCTGCCCTGCCAAGAACGTAACATTCCATTAATTAGAAAGTTGTTCAATGGCTAAGGGACCGTGTGTCGATTGTAAAGATCCGGTGCTCCGAGATGAAACCTTGAGTCGATACTTTTTACCATTCCATATCCAACAAAGGGCGCACTCGTGTCATTTTGACAATTGCCGCTGGCATGGCGTAAACAACCGTCCGAAATTCTGGAATTTTTTGAAAGTGTACCGATCTCGACGAACGCGTTTCATCGCTTTCCAATTTGTGGCGCCCCTTACATCTCGTGCATCCGTGTCAGACGTTATATCCATCGACGCATGGATGTCATCGAGTACAGTAAACACGACAGTAAAATTCAAACCGAAACAGGTTCAGGTCCCTACTATTTACGTGACCCGCTTTCCGTACCGTATTTCCCACGGATCCAGAACATAATGGGCAACGACGACATTCGCAGTGTTTACCTCCTCGTGCAAATCAGATCGTAAGCTACCGAATAAAGACTTTCTTTACGAGTACTTTTCTCCGAGGAATCTACTTCTTAATAGGGAGGAATCCGTTCTTCCTGCTTCAGCGTCGACAGGGTAAGGAATTCAACGATAAAAATCACACGAGAAGTCTCACGAGTTCCACACCGGAAAGCATTACTTGGGAGCACGTTTCCCACGTAGACAATAATTTCTCCTTTACACCCGCAAGTTCAAGGCTTGGTAACACGTATCCTACGCCACGTCTAATTAACCTCGAGTTCTGTTAATTCGGTGTATCGAATTTATGCGCGTATTCTAATCCAGAGCCATTGTGCCTTAAGCGATAATGTGTAACAAAATTTGCATACGTCGATCGAAGCTAACGGAGACTATTAGAGATAGAAAGAAGGGAGTTATTCGACGACGCTGGGGGAAATGGAGTGTACCTTTGTTTTCTTTTTGCGACGAGAGAGAGAAGTAGAGGAATTGATGGGTTTCTTTTGGTAAAGAAGAACTCGCGCAATTTAATCTCGTATTTCTGGAATTACGAAAACATGGCAGCTGTGCTTTTTAAGTTTTCAGTCTACGTTGTACGACGTCCAGAGGGGATCACCGAACGAAACTATTCTGACTGTTTCGTTTAGGTGGTTGACGATTCAAATCACGTAAATACCGTCGAAAAATGCCTGCCGTCGACAGAACACGAACCACTGAAACTATGTACGTACCTGCGTGCAACGCATTTCGTATCAAACGCAAAGGAGGCTGTGTTTATATCGTTGCACATACCGAGAAATTTCCTTACGAACTTTGCCCAAAATCTTTCGTGGGGTAAAAATAAAACGAAAATGTTATATACGTGAGTGTTTTGAAAAAATGGTTCGTGGAAAAGTTGCAACAAAAAATACACTTGGCTGGTAAGGGTAATATTAACGAACGTTACAAGTCGGTAAACCCATTTATCACTGTACTATAAGAACGTTCCGGTAATACCATAACTAATTAACGTTAACGTTATGGTAATATATTCTTAGATTCGTTTTCAGTGCGTAAAATGTAGGCAAACTTTGGTTTAATAATCCCCTACCGAGTAACGGAGAAGTCCGTATGTACAAGGTGTTCCATAAAAAAACGGAAAACTCAATTATTTTCTACGATGATAAAATTGTATACAACTCCTCCTATTTCAAAATATATTTTCAAACGCAACCATGCTGAGGTACGAAGTGTCGTTTAATTAAATGAAACCTCAACTGTTATATCGTATAAAACGTAAAACCAGGCGAATAGACAAATTTCACTCACCTGAGTTTTCTGAGTGATAGCTAAGGCGAAGTCCTCGTCGGGAGCAGGATCCTCGGGGATCATATTGGCACCCCCAGGCGCAGTACCGTAACCGGTGGTACTGTTAATGATCCTGGGTGGACCCCCCGTCGATGGTGGACAATTACCGATATAATTTCCGCTGCCCGTGCCTTCGCGTTTTCCTGAAAACAAATAAAAGGATGCACATGCTAATTAACTTTTCAGTTCATATGTCATCGCGCCGGTTCGTCGTTCAACCCAACACTTATGCGAAACAATTCACACCCTCCTTCAAGTTCTGTCCGTGTCTATCATCTACAGTCTACGTTTATTTCTTTCTTTTTTTTAACGATTTAATACTTTTTGTTACGATCATGTTGCTTATCTTGAATGCTGTCTCTTCGATACAATTTTTATAGCGTTTCACGTTGTCATCGAACCTTTGAACATTCTCCATACCATGAAAATTTGTACTATTTCAGTCTAACAATTTCACTTTAGGCACGAATGGGGTTAAAAGAACTCATAGTAAAATATATAAAAGAATAGAAACTTTGTACTATATTTTGTTCTATTATCTAAAAATGATCTCAACCGAATGGTATCTTTCAATTAGCTATAACGATGGCTCGGCGTGCTATTTGTTGTACTTGGTGCGAAAACGAATACAACCCCTGGTAAACGTAAGGTCTCGAATACGTTTCTTATAAAAACACTCGACGTTTTCTAACGTCTGCGTAACAACTACGCTATCGCCACGATCTTCGCATTCTTCGACGCATAATGGTCTCTTGACTGGCGCGCATATCAATTACAATGTAACCAGGGGGTGCAAGGACGAACGTCGCACGGGCGCAATTAACGATACCGCAACGTCCGTGCCTGATAACTTCGTGACGATCCCTGCGGTATGTCGCGTTTACGTAATCCATTTGTTAAGTCGTCCACCTCGATTTATGCCCTGCCCTTGCGAATGTCGCGTGAACCACGGACGCGACTTTCGGATTGACAACGATCTCGGAAGTCCGCAGACGTCCCTAACAGAGACGTCTCAGGAAGCAGATGTCTCGTTGGGGGTATGCTTTCTTCTTGCAGATAAAGGACATACACTTTTCAAGTTTGATATTCGTGTCTGTGCATTATAATTACACGAAATTGTTAAATGAGATTATTTCGTGTGCGTTGTTTAGACAATATTATTGAAAAATAATCTTACAGATCATACTTGATGCAGAGTGAAGGTAACACTAACGGTATAAATGAGCTTGCTGTATGTACGTATTTTGAAAATTAACTCTTCCTTGTATATTTATTTAAACTGCAAAATTGTGTTCGTAATTTATTGTTCAAATACAATTTTCTCCGCCTCTGGTTTCCTTTAATTCTGTTCTCTTGCAATTGAATAAAGCTACGACAGGATTAACTGTTTCACATCTTTAAACTCGGAAATGGAGTTCTGCAACCGGAGCACAAAAGCGCAACAGTACCTGGAAAGGTTGTGCGGTATCAATTTCTATGCAAAGGGTGCTTAGAATGCCAAGGTCTCGTCCTCGATCGTTCCTGCTTCTGTCAAGCGTATTCGGTGGCGCGTGTCTACTGACATTTCAATCGCGAAATCAAATCCAGCGGAAACGTTAATCCATGTTACGTTTGTAGTACCACAGAGATTCTCGTAATGAATGTATTTAATAATTACAAACACTGAAAGCTTTACTTGAGCGTAGATATAATATAAATGTTTCAATGCTTTATAATAGATTGCCCACAGCTTGAATATAAACTCGTTTGTATAAAACTGCTACGTTTCCACGGGAATAATTGATTGAACACGCGTTCCCCAATAATAATTTCAACCAGTACGAGTACCATCCCTAAGGGAAACACGACCGCAAAGAGTTAATTTCCCAGTATCGGTAAGAAAAACATTCCAGTCGACGACCCAAGTCCGAGAAAAATGAACGCAGTTCGAGAAGCTCGTAATTCTCGTCGCAGTAATTACGGTGGCATTGTTCTAAATGAGTGTTTGCCGGGCTCATCCGCAGTGCCGTACCTTTTTTCAAGGATGTTCCTCGCTTCAGGTGCCTCGCCATGAAACTGGAAAGTAGCTGCATACTTTTCTTTCGAACGATTTCTTGCGCCTCTCTTGGACACACTCTCTACGGTCGCTTTTATCTCGATAAAATGATCAACCAATGGCTTCGATAACACGGCTACCGAGCCGAAATCCTTTCCCTGATCACGCGTTAGAACGATTTAGGGACCTTCGATCTGAATGGTGGGTGATGCATTATACCTTTTGGAGGGCCACTAAACAAAATTGAATTTGTGGTCTCTGTTACAATAAAATAAAAGAACACAGAACGTAAAAGAAATACTCAAAGTATCGTTAATACTCAACAAAATTGTATTATCACAGATATTATGTTAAAGGTTTACAAGAATCAGAATGTATCAAAGATGTACAATTGTTAAACATAGAGTTTTGAAATAAAAGATAATACATCAAGTATAATAAATTAATCGCGTGGAAATCTGTATCAATGAAAGTGATACACTGATGGGATAATGCGCCACTGAGATCACTGATCTATCTGAATCCCGTGTCTCGTTACGTTTATTGTTTTCAGCGAACGGATGATCAACGATTCCATCGAACTTCTCTCGATCAAAGTAATTTGCGAAATTCTGGCCCAAGCAAAAATAGCAATTTAAATAAACGATTTGGTGCCTGGCATATAAATATTGCAAATTGCATAGGAATCGTTTGTTTACCCACGATTTCAAACACTCGAAAACAAAAGTAAAAATCTTTTAGTAGAAACAAAAACTTCCCAATAAATCGTGATAATAAAAAAGATCATAGTTAAAGAAACAATGTAACATGTAATAATATTTTCTTCAATTATCACCTTGTTTATTATCCGATCTGGAGCTTTATCGGTTATATAAATTCACTTTGTACAAACAACGTTCTATTCTATTCCGAAATGTTATATATGCTTAACAAATGTAGGTTAAGCAATGAAAAGTTGAACAAAATTATTGATTTTACAACCATAACGGTAAAATATTCACAACCAACATCATTTGCAATACTTCATTTCCTGATTGCCGATGTCAATTATTTTACCGACTTTATCTTCGTATCTTCATTCTAGATAGCACTATAACAAAAGTTTATGATTCCCAAGTAAGCAAATTCCCTTCAGCAAAACAAAACTTGGTACAGTTTCACAAAATCGAATCATTGGAATGTTACATTCTTGTCCGTCTTTACAGCACCAAATATAAAGAAACACCTTTGAAAAATATGTTTTTTACACAAACCATGGGAACCCAGATGGGACATTAAACGTTATCATACCACTTCCGTGTTGCATTGAATAGGAAGATTCAAAGATCGATCATCCGATCGAGATAATGGCGTAACAGGTGCGAATTTAATGTTTATATAATTCCTAATTATGCAGGCTACGTCGCCGTACGAGCACTGGATTCAGCTCGTTCGAGTCGTACGATGTTTCGAGCGTCGGAATCGTTTTCCATCTTTCGGTACACCGTGAGGGTTAATCGAATTGACCGAACCGCCGCGGGGGGTGCGTTATCATATTTTCGGGCGGCCGGCAGGTACACACGGATGCTCGTCTGCCGGCACACGGAGCTTCACTGAACGAAATTGTTGTTGGTACCGCGAATGGCACCTACCATCTGTACTTCTCGGAAACTACTGGTTACGTTCGCGCTTGCGCCACCCCTGTCGCGGGCACAGATAGTAAAAACTTTACGATTCATTAGGAACGTGTTGTACCTCGAAAATTGAAGGTTCACACAGAGGTTAACATTAATGTTCGAACGAACATTTTTCTACGATGAGAGACAAAGTAATTATTTTCACTAGAAAAATGATTATCATTATTGTTTAACACGAATTATATTATAAACGTGCGAAGATAGTGATGAAAAATTGCTTCTTAGTGTCTTAAATAAAAAGAAATAAACTTCATAATAAAATGGAATAAATTTGGTTTAAATTCAAGACATTTTTCATAACTTCATTTTCACGGTTTGTAATCAAATGAAAACCCGAAATAAATTTGTTTATTCTGGAGACATTATTGTATGCATTATTAAATCGACCATTGAATTGGATGCTTTTTTTATTGAATCGTAAAAAATGTAACGATTATTGAAACCAGCCGTTTGCTATGCGTGAAATGTTGGTGAGTTTAGCGTTAAAAACTTTTGCAAAATCGTACAGAGAAATGACTAATGGTGGCAATGCAGGACCCCGTCAGATTGTGGCATTGCTTTCAGACTACCAGTTCGTCGTCGACCTCTCTTTCTCTCTCTTTTATTTGTTTCTTGGCCAACATCTGTCTTACGCGCCATACCTCACTATGCCGCATTACATTGCCACAACCCGTACATAACATGCCGATCCGACGAGTCCGACTTTATGGTGCAAGGTGCACCGTCTGCCTGGAGAATTTCAGAGAATTTCTCGGAGAAAAAGCGCCTCAGGGTTGTATCGTTGTTTGCGGGTCGCCCAGCCTCCGGGCACTGTTTCTGGTTAGCTGGGTGATTAACCGAGGACAGTGTATTTTGGAAACAAATAATCGCACGAAATTCAAATTTAACGTCACGATGTTAATAATATTTTGACTGAGAATATGTACAATTACAATCGTTTTTAAATAACTTTGATTGCGTTGGTGTAGAGGGTAGCAAATGGTAGCTTTAAAAAAAAGTGGATAGCTAAAAGAATTGCTTGTTCCAGAATTATTAAAAAAACGAATGGCATTATCCATACCAGGCGAGGTCAATATATGTGTATTTTACGAAGATAAGGGGACGAGTTATTGCATTAGAAATTTTAATAACCATTTATATCTAGCACTATCGCCCTAATGCCAGCAATATGTCACGGTATATAAAAAGTCGAGTATACATATCAAACATATAATTTTCATATCATTGATCGAGGTGAAATATGATTTGTTGTAAACACAGCAGAACGCTATGAGACAATTAAATATTATTATTATTAATATTAAGTTGAAATGCAGCGTCTAACGAATTCTGTGAAATTCGTTTTCTCGAGGAAATGTACGTTTCTCCGCTGGTTTGTTTCCACATGTGCAGGTATCTCAGGAGACAGCCACCTTTCACAGAGTGAGTAAAGTTCTTTCTGGAACCTGTTCTTGTTTTGTCGAAGGAATCGACGCCTTGACTAGCTTCCTATTCTGAACTTATTTACATATTTATACAAACGTACGCGCCAGCCACGAGGGGTTACACATGCACCAGTTTACTTTCCTGAATGTTAGCAGACCGCGCTTCTAAAATTATCCGCGGGCCATTTATTTTGTTTTCTTATTTTAACTTCTAAATGGTGCGTAATAATGCATTTCTAGCAACTTGATAAAAACTATATTAACTGCGAATACAAACAGAGCTATTTATTATGCAAGCTTAAACGCAGACCCGGCGACCATGGCAGAGATGAGTAAATAAAAATTTCAAATTCTCGTAGAAAAATAAAACACAGCAGAATTATGTATCGTTCCATACTATTTAGACTTTCGCTGTGCATTTGTTTAACGAAATAAAGGAGAATCGCAAATGTTATTAATTAAAATAACAAAATAAATATTATTCTAAATAATCAAGCTTTTATCGACTACCTCTAAATCAATTTGTTAGATACGTTAATCTAAAAGAGTTTTCAATTCACATTAACCCGATCGTCAATACACTTTTACGTTTTCACTCGGATCAAATTATCGCGGAAACATTCTATTTTAGCTACACCAAACAATATGAAACACGTAGTTTTCGTTAGGATTAAGTCGAATTCCCATTATGCTAGTCTCATAAATTACATAACCACGGGGAGTATCGATCTTTTAACTTAGAAACACGGCAATTCATTCTGCCCCGAATTCGTGGATTAAGAACACGTGCATCGCAAAATAATACGCTCTTCCCATATTTCGTGGCGTCTAATGTGCATACAGGTCAGTGTTTCTCAAACTTGACCCTCGAAATTGACCCATTCACCCACTCGAAACAGGTAAATTTTTTACAGGGTCTATTAATTATAATTTTTCATTTTCTTAATACAATCTTGAACTACGTTCATCTTTTAACCATTTTTATTCAGCTTAATCTCTTGATAGATGAATTTTAAATGGTTGTTTTACCTGTAAAAGTTTCAATTAGTAAAATTTCAATAAGACATACAAATTTTTAGTACCTTTAAGAAAAGCAGAATTCGAATAACGAATACGAAGTTAAAATCGTAGCAAACTTTTAAGCTATTTAGTTTTCTGTTTCTTTTATTTAAGTTCTCGCTATCAATGTCAGATAACATTTCAACGATTGCATTTAATAAAAGTAAAACTCCAGGAAAAAAGGATATTTTTACCAATACGTTTATGGATCCCCTGTTGGAGCATAGTTTGAGAAACACTGACATAGATCATTCCAGCGATTCAACGCGCGTGACACACGCGACGCTTTTCACCATGCGAACTACAAGAACGTTTAGCCTATTAATGCATGTCTTACTTTTTCGCGGCCGATACACTAACCTTGTTAGCTAGTAGTATACGAGGGAAAAAAGATGATAAAAAAGTTTCGCACCGATCTCGAACGACATGCACATTTTCTCGCGATTCTACGTAGAAAAAGTGCTCGCTAGAAAAACACTCGCAAAGGGTGAACGCACGCACGATTTACAGGATCATTTCTTCGTATTACGATTAAGATGAAAATGGTACGTACCCTGTCAGAAGAATCCTGGTACGCGATGGAACCGATTTTCCACGTGCATACGTCACACTTCCGTGCCCAACATTTTCACTGTGAACGATCTGACGATAGAGAGAAACAAGTTCGACCCCCTTGCGTGAAGATACGCATAATCAACCAATACATCCGTTCTCGTCCACGAGTGCAGCAACACTGACCTGCCGTCACACAGGTAGAGGAGAGCGGACCAGGTAACAGAACCTCCCGAGTATTCTCTTTCTTGTGTCCTCTTTCTTCTATCCCTCTCTCCCTCCCCACCCTCCTTCTTTCTTGTTTCCTCAGCCTTTTCTCTACCTCTTTTTTACCATCTTTTCCATCTTCTCGATCTTCTCTCCTCGTCCTCTAACCCATCTCTCCTCTTTCACTTCTTCCATTTCCCTTCGTCATATTCTTCCAACCCTTTTTACTTCTTCGTCCTTTCGTCTTCTATCGCTCCTCTTTCGCTTCTTTCAATCGTTAACCTTCCTCTACCGCGTCTACCACAATGTCCTGCTACTGGATGACTTTTTTTCTCGTCTTGTTCGTGTTTACCAAGCGCGAATTGTCGCGAATTGCAAATCCATGATATTAATGGCAAGGTACGAAGAATTCCGTGTCACGTTCTTTACGGGAACGTTGACGATATTTTTAATGCAGGATTGCTTTTCAAAATTACTGATTGTAAGAATCAATCAGTAAAACGCAATATTATTTTTAGTTTGCTATTTTAAATTGCGAATGAATACTTCGTGTTACTACTTATTAACGCGTACTTCTCCAATGTCAAATTCGTCGTTAACAACTGCATCCACCCTAAGTGAGTCAGAGTATCTAAAATTTTTAAGGAGCGCTTTATTGATTCGAGAACATACTTGATGTCTTCGGAAACCACTTTACACGTACGACCGCGCACTTTTAGGAAAACTCGACCGCGTGTTTATTAACTTCGCCTAAGCACAGCGATGTCTTCGAAATGAAGAAGTCGAGGGGAAGAAAAATATAAACACCATGTTATGATTGATCATTTAGACGTACACTTTCCTCGTTAGTACCTCAATCACCCCGGTTCGAATGTTAAACTAAGCAAGATCGATATCTCGCCAAAGCGAATAGGTCCTTACCTGCTGCCTACGCGTCCTGGTGGCTTTACATCGCTGTAACACCGGTAATCTACCAGCCAGTAGCGTGCGCGCATGGAAGTTCACCGTCTTCTTTCGTAACCCTGTGTAGAACATATTGCTCTCGCGTACAGAGAATGCATTGTTACGGTCGTCAGCTGCTGCTGCTTCGCTTCAAACGAGTACTCTTTCTATATAGGTGGGGAGATGCATCGGGGTTCCAGGGTACCAGATATACAGAGGGGGACCAGCACGCCACGCGGAGGGGGAATTTGCTCCCCCATTGTTCCTGGTGCGTATGCATGCAATTTTCACCCGACGTTTGTCTCCGTAAATTGGGGATTCGTTGCCACCGAAACTTCCTATCGTCGTTAGCAGAAAATACTTTTTAACAAGCTTAACACGTTGGCTGCCAAACGAGAACTCATGAAAATTTCTATAAAGTTAAAATGTTGTCTCCGTACGATTGAAAACTACCAAACGTTCGATTTAAACCTAGTAATCTTAATAAAATAATATTAAGTAACTCGATAACTAAGTAATCTCAAATTAGGGAAGAGGGTTGTAAAGATTCCATTTTTATAAATCGCTCGGGTGTGTTTTTTCATGATGGCAAAAATTGGGAAAACTGATTAATCACATCGATATTAAAATATCGTCCAAGTCCCGAGTTCTTTCATAGGCTTACATGGTCATTGATATCATGTAGAAGACTTACGAATCGTGAACACGCAAGTAACTAATGTAAAATGTACACTTGCGGAAGTGAAATTTAGTACCGTAGAAGCCAAGTGATACAATGATGCTAACGAGTCAAATTTAAAATGCGGCCACAATGTGTGCGAACACTTCCTGCTGTCCTGTTTTTGTCAAGTTTCTAAATCAATAGAAATATATTTTTATCTGTTTAAACGCAAATTGAGTTGTCATAAGTATATTATAAATATCGCGAAACATGACTGTATTACAGGTACGAAGAATTTTAAACAATTGAAATTCTACTAAAATTATAATTAATTTTGTAAACATTCCTGTAACTAATAATTTATGTCCTACATTTTATTTCATTTGTAAATAAAATGAAATATTCGGTGTCGAGGAAATAAAGGAATCATATTATAGGATTATTTATCAATTAATGGAAGCTAGAATAACTTCACATTAGAAAAATAATTTTTGAAACATTTACGAAAGGAAGAAAACGTCGGTGAATTACCTACCGAGCTTCCAACATTGCAGATACAGATGACGTGACTTGCCTGCGCCAATTTTCGTATAATTCCAACCATACAGATCGATCCATTTGTTTACGGAGGTCGTCTGCTATTTCCTTACGTTCTACCAGTGTTTTGAGATTGAGCATTTTGCTCTAAATCGTGTTTTTATGTGACTTTAAAAAGAAACAGAGTTGCAATGCCGGAGACCGAAGTAAGTATTCTCATACATCCTAAGAAATATATATCTTAAGGGGAGAATCGTATCAAAAAATTTGTTTGACAGTTCGATCTGTCAAATCGTGTCATCGTAATTTTATCATTAAATTAAGCACCCAGAAAGAAAATTTAGTAGATGTATTAGACTCTTAGATATTTTAGTTTCTATATTCTTTCAGCTATGTATTGTTTTGACGATCGTAAAAATGATATTGTTTTTATAGGACAGCACTACGGAACTCGGAGAAATAGAAAATGTTAGGGTTGTGGTCCGTGTTCGACCTTTAAATGGAAAGGAGTTGGACGGACATTCGAAAAATATAGTACACGTAGATACTATAAATAGTGAAATAACTGTTGAAAATCCAAATGCTGCACAAGGAGAACCACCAAAAGTTTTTTCTTTCGATGCTGTCTTTGATACTGATTCAACACAAGTTGATATTTACAATGAAACAGCAAGACCTATTGTGGATAAAGTCCTGCAAGGATACAATGGAACTATATTTGCATATGGACAAACTGGCACTGGAAAAACATATACCATGTCAGGTGCAAAAACATCACCTCAGCTTAGAGGTATTATTCCTAATAGCTTTGCACATGTTTTTGGACATATAGCTAAAGCTCATGACAACCAAAAGTAAGTATCGCTACAAAGAATTGTTTTCAGTTAAATAAATGTTTAAAGCAATATTATTTTATTGGTAGATTCCTTGTACGTGCAACATATTTAGAAATTTACAATGAGGAAGTTAGAGATCTACTAGGTAAAGATCAAAATTCAAGACTAGAAGTAAAAGAAAGACCTGACATTGGAGTATTTGTAAAGGATCTTAGTGGATATGTTGTAAACAATGCTGATGATTTAGATCGGATAATGTCACTTGGCAATAAAAACCGTGAGTATCCTATTCGAGGCTTTCATATTATATTCTTCTACTATTAAAATAATAATAATAACAGCACATATTAATTATGTTGTCATAAGTAATAGAGATAGTTTAACTAATGATTTATCAAATGATGTGGTTGTATTGTAGGTGTTGTTGGGGCTACAGCAATGAATGTATCGAGTTCGAGGTCTCACGCAATATTCACGATCACAGTTGAATCTAGTCAACTTGGAGAAGATGGCGAACAACATGTTAAAATGGGCAAACTTCATTTAGTTGATTTGGCTGTACGTGATGCTTGCAATCAATGTATTGTGTATTTTTTAAACTATATGTATTAAAGTGTTGTTTTATTTTAGGGTTCAGAAAGACAAAGCAAAACTAAAGCTTCCGGAGTTCGTTTAAGAGAAGCAACAAAAATTAACTTGTCACTTTCAACGTTAGGTAATGTAATATCTGCATTGGTTGATGGTCAAAGTTCACATGTGCCTTACAGAAATTCTAAACTCACAAGATTACTTCAAGACTCTTTGGGTGGTAACTCAAAAACGTTAATGGTAGTATTCTTAATTTTTATGAAATAAACATAATTCGTTAAATTATTACTTTAATTAATTATTTGAATGTAGTGTGCGAATGTAAGTCCAGCCGATATAAACTATGACGAAACCATTAGCACGCTTCGGTATGCAAACCGCGCTAAAAACATTAAAAATAGGGCGAGAATTAACGAAGATCCAAAGGATGCTTTACTTCGTCAGTTTCAAGTAGAAATTGAACAGTTGCGCAAACAGTTAGAGGAAAATGGCGCTGAAATCTCAGAATCTGAAGATGACACAGAAGATTCCGAAGATACGGGGGAAACTAAGCATGAGAAAAAAGCAAAACGTAGAAGAAGTCAAATATTAACAATGGAAGAACTAGAAGACCGAGATGTTGATTCCACTGAGAAGATTGATAAAGCTGAGAGAGAGGATAAAAGTCCTGATGATAAAGATGTCATAGAACTAAAAAGAACACAGTAAGTTCTTAAAAATTGATTCAAGCAATATGTTGTTTATAAAACGATTATTTTTACAGGAGTGAAAAGGAAGCATTACGAGAAAAAATGCAAAACTTACAAAATAAAATATTAGTTGGAGGCGAAAATTTATTGGAAAAGGCTGAAGCTCAAGAACATTTATTAGCTGCGGCAGCGATTGAACTCGATCAACGTAAAAGCAGGGAAGAACAACTGAAAAAAGCTATTGAAGCAAAAGAAGCTGAACGTATTGATATTGAAGAAAAGTATTCTTCTTTACAAGAAGAAGCTGCAGGAAAAACGAAAAAATTAGCCAGAGTCCATACAATGTTAATGTCCGTTAAAGCAGAATTATCCGATTTACAGCAAGAACATCAAAGAGAAATGGAAGGACTTCTAGAAGGAGTCAGAGGTATTGGAAGAGAATTACAACTCCAAGAGTTAATAGTGAACAGTTACATCCCTGTTCAATATCAAGTATGCATAACATATAGCTGTATCTGTAAATATAAATCATGTGTAACAAAAAATATATGAATTTTGATTTTTTTACAGACGATGATTGAACGATATGTTCATTGGAATGAAGATATTGGGGAATGGCAATTGAAATGTGTAGCATACACGGGCAATAATATGCGGAAAGCACAAGCGACACCACCAATAGGAACCAACAAAGATGTATGTATTTATATAATTTGTTATAATTGATACTATATTTTATAAGCATAGATCGTAATATTCATAATATTGTTTATTTATAGCAAACTCAACCTGATATGTCAAATATATATCTTTCCTATAATACTGGAATCGATAATACTTTTGTGCAACCAAAGAAAATAAGAGGTCGATCTGGAGTACCGAGGCCAACAACGGCACATAGACGTACTCCACACTAAAAATATATTTAAACGATAAAATGATAGATATATTTATTTTTCACTAAGTACTTTTTTTAGAATTTTTGTCGAGCTATTTTAAGTTATTTTTGTTTATATAATTTATATGACAAACTTTGCATTTCATATGATTCCATATTTATTCTTACTTTTAGTCGATACGTTCATCGTATTCTGAACATTATATGAAGGCAAAAAACACATAACACAGTAGAAAAATATCATATCTGAAAGACCTCTTCATAACTGGCATTAAAATCATGTTATATTAATTGTAATATGGTAAAAATTATAACTAAACTCGATGGAGTTTTAATTTATTCGAATCGGGTAATTTTCTTATAACTTATAAAAGTTATAGCAATTAAAGTGAATTATCATAATGGTAAGATTTTACGTTTCATATATTTCCATTTCTCTGTGTTGTCTGTTAAATATTAGATGTCGATACTGAAATCAATAATAAATATAAATTCATAGAAATTACATTTTCATATTTAACGGCATGCGATAGAAATCATTACTAAATAGAAGATTGATATGAAGACTTTAGAGAGGGAAATATGTGCTGTACCTGTGTGATAAGAAATAAAACGTTTTGCTCTATATAGGGATGTTAATTATACGTAACTGGAAAGACAGGAAATTGAATCTTTACCACATAATAGTTAACAAACTTGTGTCATTTTACATTGCCATTTGTGTATACTTTGATATCAATTAGATTTTTTAGCGTGACGATAATACTGTAGCATTTCTATAGGACTTCATAGTCAAAGTGATTTTAGAATATTATTTACATTTTAGTAATCGATGCCTCGTGCAATTGCTACATGAAGTTATCTAAACTATACACAAACTTTACGGACGTAATATTATTGTATCCAATGTTTCAAATGTATATTTCAATTTCTCAAATTTTTTTATAGTTTTATCTGCCTGTATTTCAAATTGTATTACAGCACGTGTATTCTTTAATTACTGTGATAATAAACTGCTTGTATTATTTTCAATTCATTTTGCTGATTACTTAAAACAATCGAGATTACTGTATTTGTAATCATTATTATGTGCATGTTATGCTTTTTTATATATAATTTCCGAAATAAAGAATAATAATTAAAATGTATATATTTGTTCTATTTTAATACATACTTTATCACAATTCCGTATTACAGCATCAGAACAACAAATATTTAATTAATGAACCTTTTCGTTTTCTTGCGATATTCCTTAATCCATATTTTAATGAAATAGCGATGATATTTTCGTGCATAAATAACACTATATGGATCATTAACATTGCTGCTCCTTAAGTCAAGGTGATGGGCACCTTCTGGAATTATTATTGCTACTGCTGATGAAGATAAGTTTCGTAATACCCCACCACTAGTCCACGGATCCAATAAACCATTACTATACACATAGTAATATTACGAATGTTATGCCAGGTTCTTATTATAAGTTTTCAAATATTAAAAGTATTATTTGCTAATACATACCTAAAAACAATGTTTGTTGCGGTTGATAAGTCAGCACATCCATACTCTTCACATGCTAAATTTTGCTGTGGTTTTATTGAATATTGTTGCATACAGTCTTTGGTGTATTCATCAAAATTCCATGAATCAGGCTCAAACATATCATTTACACCATTCATACAACTTGGCATCACCATTTCGGTGCAAACCTGATAAGACCAACCACGAGCACCTAATTCTGGCGTAGAATCATTTGTATTTAAACATTTTGTTTCCTTAGTGTAATTAATGAATACATTAAAAGCATTATATATTGCAGTCATCAATTCCGTTCCTGTCAACGATTCGTTTGTTAGGTGTTTGCATGCAGCCTGTAATGAAAATAAAAATAAATGTAGTAATTAGTTTATAAAAATATTAAAAATACTTTTTATAGATTATGCAATCAATTAATACCTACATTAACAGGATAAGCAGGCAATGGTGCTATGAAATTAGCTTCATATGGATAGTTTAACATAGCAAGATTTGTATAAATATCTACTAAAAACGATTTGAGTTGTTTAACATCACTGGCATTTTTTAATGGTTGACATAATTTCCAATTTTCTGATAACCACATTTTTCCTTTGTCTATTAAAATAAAATAATGATATAAAGAAAATATTACAAAATAAAAATTACCAATGTCCAAGTATGTATAAGAAGTAAAACTAGATTACCAGTTGATGTCATATTGTTAATAACATCCCATGATTTACGAATCAACTTTGGACAATTTGGATGACCACTATTAAAATCTGATGTAACTATTCGTCCAAATGCTTCACATTCTGCAATCCCATTAAATAGAAGAATTGGAGCTGAAGCTGCAATTGCTCTAAAATATTTTTTATATATTTTTTACAATTATTTTTTCTATATTATTCATTCACTTACCCTTGTACAATATGAGGATATTTCATACGTATCCATGCACTAAGCATACCACCATATGAACCACCGAAAACTATAACAGGACTGTACTTATATTCTAATTTAGATCTTAAGTACTGAATAAGATCAACGTAATCTGCAAGAGCTTGTTGAGATGTCAGGTATCCCAAATGTCGGGAACCATTAAAAGATTGATTGCCATATGGCATAGATTCTCCATAATAACGGTGTTCAGCAAAAATTAATAATGCTCCAAATTCTGGAGCTATCTCCCACATAAATCCCTGTAAAATATGGTAATTAGCATAACATTTGGAATGAATTTGAGTTCAAACATTATAAAAAAAATAAAAATTAGAGCAAGCTAAATATTGTTAAATATATGATATAAATATGATTTGTCATTCTCACCGTATTTTGAGCAAAGGTTTCGATGCTACCTTCATTTCCAGTATAAAAAAAAATAGGTGCATTTTTTCCTGATTGCCAAGTATCATTCACAAGATACCTTAACTTAAATGTATCTGGTAATGCGAAACTAAAATGATCCACCTGTAAGACAAATTTAAGTGTATGCAAAGTTTGATAAATAACAAAATTGAAAATTCAACAATAGAAATTTTTATAAAAACATACCGGCATATCGATTGTTTTGGTTTCATATTTGTACTTCGCGCTGTCCAATTCATCTTGACTGCGTGATTGCTTCTGAAATCTATTGAAGAAAATATGTTGCGAAGTCGGTTGCCATAACGCAAAAAATAGCAAAAGTAAAGTGGTTTTAAACCACATCATGATCGGTTATGAAGTATGGTCCAAGGTCCACTGACAATTAGTATAGTTCAATGGCTTTGCCCTACTCAACACGTACAACTGGTAAATAAAACCACGTGACTGTATTGTATAGCTGGAACGACTATAACCAGGAGTGTATCGTAAATATGACTCATGTGGCTCAAAATTCGGATAGGTTCAACAAAGATTTAAAAAACTGATAGCAGAGTGTCCATTAAATTATTATTGTTAACTTAGAGCCCCAAAGACGAACTAAAATATTATTTCATATGTATATAAATAATAACATGTAACAATTTCACATATGTGTATTGACATTGTAACTCCCGCCATACAGTCGCAATCACGTGGTTTTGTTTAGATGCAGCATTGAATTGCAACATTTCTTATTAATTTAGCGATATCAAAGAAATAACTTTCTTTCTTACATAAAATTTCATTTTAATAGAAATTATTTTAAACTTCATTACAATCTATTGTTTTTTAGAGTAAAACAAAACAGATATTGATAAATAATTTCAAAATACAACACTTCTTAGAAATAAGTTGGATCGATTTTTTGCATTATTAGCTTATTAATCTATTATCATTTGCATATGCATATAATAAATAAATGAGATTCCACTAGTGAATATATGTATACTAAATAGTATTATTTTCCATTAGAATGTAATATCAGAAATGTAAACAAAAATGAATACAAAAAATTCTGTCGTTCCTTACTTTCACTTTCGTTTTTTTTCTTTGAAGTAAAGTTGAAAATATAGACTACATTTTTGTATGATAAAGATTAGAAATAAAATCAATATATAACAACTTGTTTATTATGTTTATTTGATCGAAGGATTCAATTTTTGTTTGTTTATTGTGAAATATCTCATTCTATAATTCCACAGTTATTTTTCACAATGTTTGTTTAGATATACATAAATTTGGTCCCCCCACTACTCGTCAGAAACTTCTGCACAGTATATACTTGTACAAAAATCAAATCACTAAGTCACTATACTCTCACTGACTCTTATTTTTTATCGCTCGGATGTATATCTTGCCGGTGATTCATGAGATAGAATAAATTTTAAAATATGATAGTTCAATTTCAGTTTCATTATATTAAAATTTAGTTGATGTACATACGTAAGAAAAGTGTTATACAACACTGATATATTGTAATATTCGAGCTTGTATTGGAATATAAATTTTGAACCATAAATACTAAAGTGTATCATACGGAAGGTTAACTTGGACGAACAGATAAATATTTGAAGTCCTGCAATTCCTTAGTTCGTAAAAAAGAAAGAAACAAATTCTGAAATGCATATAAATACGCATTAAAAGTATTTGCATTTTAAGTAACTCATCGTGAGTAAGCATTTCGTGATTCAAATATCCGAAGTGCACGCATGGTTTAGTTATCTGGCATACAAATATGGTATCTTCATGGTGTTACTTAATTTTACCAGTAGTATTATTCATTGGTTTACTTCGGAAATGTCGCGAGCGCACTTGGGGAAGATGCAAGAATATGGACAGTTTGCATGGTCGAGTATTTCTTGTGACAGGCGCCAATTCAGGTATTGGTAAAGAGACAGTGAAAGAATTGGCAAAAAGGAAAGCCACGGTTATCGTGGCTTGTAGAAATTTGCACAATGCTCGCAGTGCTATAACTGACATACGCTCTCAAATATCTACAGGAGAATTGGTAAATATAATTTCAAAACTACTTCCTTGTCTATTACAAATTAATAGTATATGACACTTGCATAAGTACATTCTTATTTTTATAGGTGCCAATGCAATTAAATTTAGCATCATTCTCATCAATCAGAGAATTTGTCACAGAAGTGATGAAAAATTTTACCCAGATTCATGTATTAATTAATAATGCTGGTGTATATGTTCCTTTTAAAGAACATGGTTTAACAGATGACGGATTTGAAATACATTTTGGTGTGAATCATTTAGGTCATTTCTTGCTTACAAATTTACTTTTAGAGCATTTAAAACAGAATGCACCAAGCAGGTGTGTTGCAAAATAGAATTCATATGAAAGAAATTTATTGTATAGTCCTATTGATATTAAGGACTATACATTATTTAATCTTTATCTAAATGTAATAATGTATACCTTAACATTAATCGATTGCTTCATTTATGATAGGATTGTGATTGTGACATCTAAGCTTTTTGAGTCAGGAGTAATAGACTTCTCAAACTTGAATGGTGAGAAAGGATTGACAGTTAAAGGACGCATGAATCCTGCCTATTGTAACTCAAAATTAGCTAATACCTATTTTGGTATTGAACTCACAAAAAGAACTCAAAATAGTGGCATTAACATTTACATGGTCTGTCCTGGATTCACTTACACTGGACTGTTCAGAAATGTTAAAAGGAGTTGGTTCCATTACATCATATTTTCCCCTATTGCTTTATTGTTTTTACGTACTGCAAATCAGGTAATAAATCTCTTTACATTACACACATTCTCCTAATAAGTATATTCGTTATATTCGTATCCCTATTTTTCTCACAGGGTGCACAAACTGTGTTACACTGTGCAATTGAGCCTTCCTTATCTAACGAAAGTGGTAATATTTACCGTGATTGTAAACTCTATTTTTCGAAAAAGGAATTAGACCCTGATATAGCACTGCGCTTGTGGGATGTAAGTGCAAAACTGACTGGTATTAATGAGACTTCAGAATGAATATTTTTATCTATGTGTACTCTGTACTTTATTTTATTTCTGATATCCTCAGTGGCCATTTGATATTTATTTTTGTATATAAATACAATTGCGTAATCATATAGTAAGTTTAAAACATTATTGCCATAGATCTCGTAAGAAATAGTAACATATTTTTGTTTGCACTGTTATAAATAAAATACTACACTGTATAGTTTTTTAAAATACTAGAATGTTGAAAATGCCCTAAATTTTATTAATTACCCTCAGAAATGCAGTAATAATAAAAACATTTTAACAATTACGATAGCAATACATTTTATATATACATTGTATATATATATAATATATATTACATAATATGCTATTTAATTATGAACAAACCAAATAATAAAAAAAAGTAATTCTTACATACATATGTTTATAGCTTATCTAAGACTAATTGTTGTGTGTGAAGTTATCAACATAATGTTCTTAACTATAGTAAATAATAGTAATATCATTATAAAAAGTATTTGATAACTTAGTAAAAAGAATATACTTACACTGATACAATAAATATATTATAAAATATATCACGTTATTTAAATATTGTAAATTTTGTATTTCATCATTAAAAATATCATATGCATTTTTGTTTTCTTTATACTGTAATATTTCGTTACGAAAGTAGCATAAAATTAGTACACAAACTATTTTGTAAAGCAATACCGGTAATACTTTGGTTGTTCATGGTCGCATGTATTTTGTATAAAAAATAGCATTTTTAACCACAAGAATGTGAAAACTATACTTAAAAATTTTAATTCAATATCACAATTATTACCTAAATACTAGTGAATTTAACGATGTGAAATATATTGAAACATGCTTAAATATGTATACAAATATTATTTAGAATTACGTGTATTAAGTCAACATAATCATTTTATCTATACACAGGTATATTAACAGCACTAATTTTACATAGTAAATATAAACATCACAATTAAAAATATATAAACGTATGCCGATTTTCATATTGTAATAATTATACAAGTACGGTGAAATATTCTCTTCCGAGTAGCAGTTAATTAATAGATTCATGATATTGTTTGTTTAAAGAAATGCACAATTAGTACTAATTGCACGACCACCATATATTGCACAGACGCACGCATGCATAAGAAAATTCAAATTTATGTATGTATATACACACACGCATACCTAAATTTGTTAAATTTGGATAGTAATACTTAAACTATACACAATCACGTTTCGTCTTAAATTTTCATCAAATTTCAAAATGAATAAATACAATATAAATCTACAGTAACATTTTACAACATAATCAATAAATAATTCTTATTATATCTTATTAATAATAAGAATTAATTCTAATTTTTCTATGTAAGTCGTGCATTGACTTTTGTTGGGGTCTGGTATATTTAGATATGAACTATAGAGCAATAACAACGTTGTGTTATATTTTAGAATGTAAACATTACAGACGTGGTTTCATTACTTTAAAACTGGTTTTCTTATTAGCCAAAGCTTCAGTGCGTGCATACACATTTTCCGAACTTCGCCTAATAATGTCTATGTAGTCACTTGATGCCTCAAAGTCACATTTCTTTGTTTCATCATACGAATAACAGTCTGATTTCTGTGCTGTTTTTACTAATTCTGTTTCCAACTAAAATAATAAATTTACCATAATATTATTTAAAATATTAAATTAATAAATAAATAGTAAACTTACTTACCATTGGTTCTCTGTTTGCATCATTATGGCACCAATTTTTAGAATGCAACGGGTCTGCTCTATCTTTCCTACAACAAAGAAATGTGTTTCTTTCAACATACTTATTTGTTTGTAGATATAATAAGAATTAATTACGTTTTATTTCCAATAAAAACTTACTTCGATTCCGAGTTGTATTGTTTCTGCGACATACTATCTTTCGATGAAGGATACTCTTCTGGATAACTACAAATGGAACTTGTCCTTTGTTTCTTTTTAGTTTCTTCATAGGTACATAATATTATATCGTCTAATGATAGGCATGACGTACTAAAATGTCCCTTGTTGTACGTTGACGTTTCCATAGCACCCGTACTACGTTCGTGAACATTGTAATGTATTTCACTATCTGGCATTCTAGGATTATCACAATCTTGTGGAACTTCATTTTCTGAATTATAATCTCGACTATGCCTTCCGTTTTTTAACGCATTATCTACAACGTCGTTGACATTTTTCAAGATCTCATTACTGATTGAAATAGTTTCTTCGATTTTGTCTTTTTTAATTATATTATTATCATTTGAACTATCGTCTCCATTTTGACTACTATTAAGTGCCATTTCACAACTGCTTACAGAATTTGAGCTCCTCTCTCTTACGCTCACCGAACTTTCCAAGCTATCCGTAACGTTAGTCGATTTAGAAACCGACGTGGGTATCATAATTTCAATATTACTCTCTACCACAATTTCATTATTTACTTGACTGCTGTCTTCGACATTGGTATCACTGACGTTGCTTGAGATAGCGTTATTTAAGGTTTCACTGCTGCTATTGCTTGACCTATCTTTTATTAGTACCAATGCTTTATTGTCAATGGCACATTCTTCCGATTTGCAAATTCGTTTTGATTGGCTGCCTAAAACGAGGGACTGTACAGGCTTATCTAAACCTTGATCCAAAGAAGAACCGAGAGAAGATTTTATACTCTTCAACTGATTCATAGATCGCGAAGATCGATGACATTTTTCGAAAATTATTTTTTGTATTGGTGGTGTCAGTGGTACATTTTGTTTACCATTTCCAACTTCGATATCCAGAGATGAAACAGAATATGTTCGTTTTGAATTATCCAAACTATAAAAAAAAAAATCAATTTAACGTTATAAAATATCTTAAATAATTTTGTTCAGTTAAAAAAAGAATATAAATACATACTGTGATTGATTTGGTCTAATATTTATCAAGGTAGCTAGATTTGGAAGAGTTGCTCTTAAGTCTGTTGTTGGAAGGCCACAGTACCACCTTAGTTGAGCTATATTTTTATTTAATAAATAAACAGCGTAACGAAAATGTAGTTTATCCTTACTTCGGGCAAATAGTGGAAATCTGAAAATGTGATATATTTGATTAGTTATGTTATTACTTAAATGAAAATTCAAAAGTGAATGAAATAAAATGCTTACTGCCTTTCATTGTCAGGTAAGTTTTCCTTGATATGATCTATGACTTTACTACGCGATCCATAGTGTATAATAGGATATCTAGTAGGTACATTAAGGAAATTAGCAACCATTTGCGTAGTATGTGCAACAAATCCTAATGCTACAGCTACTTCGGTATCATTTGATAATTCTAAATCCTCGCTATCAGGTAGATGTACATTATGTATTCGAAATTTCCCGTTTCCATCCTAAACAATAAAAATGTTTTTACATTTTAGTTATGGTTTGAAAAATTGGATCTTATGCCAAGTATTGCATACATACCTGAGTAATAGGATATATTAAACTTAATTCTGAAATTAATTGCCTTCTTCTGTGAGCAAGCTGACTACTCAATTGAACATATGTTTCTCTTGTGTCTATTTGATTTTGTCTCCATTCATGTAATCTTTCTATGTCTTTGTTAAGTTCTCTATACCTTTCCATCAAATCCAGGCCTATAATAAAAATCAACATTTATTTTTAAAATTCTTTTACATAAACTGTAATATCTATAATTAATAAATAATATTATGGAATAATTGATACCGTAATCTTGATTTTCCTCCATGATATTAGAATGCAATTGAGTTAATACTCTTAGTTCTCCCATTTTCCTTGTCCGTTCTTGTTCTAGCAATTTTGTCCTAAACCTAGCCATTTCTAATTCCTTGCGTATTTTTATTATCTCGGCTCTCTTTTCCTTATTTATTTTACGAGGTTGAAATAATCTATCTAACGATGATTGCAAGTATTTTGGAGTGTGGAAGTTATCCCCAGATGCTATCTGCATCCGAAGTTTTTGCACTAATACTGTCTGGTGCATGAGTGTCCCCATGTTTATTCTCAAGATGCTCAGCTTACTCACTGTATAACTATCTTTTATTTCTGATGTGTTGACTTTCATATGCAAGTACCTTTTTAACTCAGGAGTTTCAATGAAACAATATACTGGTGTGAAAAAACCACCATGAAATTGAAAGATTAGAGAATTTTCTTTTAGGACAGTACCTAAAGTGTTTGGTAGTTTCGAGCCCATGTATGCCAAACCATTGAAAGATATGCCCCATGTAAATACAGTTACATCAGTCATTACATTGTCTATAACCATCCTTTTCCATAGCCTTAGAATAACTTCTGTTAAATAATATATATTATATATAATATAAATTTTAAGAAGATAGCATGTAATGATTCTGTAGCATTCTCAATGACAAATGTTTAGTTTAGATATATTAATAATTACATTTAAGGTACTAACAGATTATAAAGCTCACCACTGGCAGTAGAATAACCGGTGGCTTGTATAGTTGGTACTTCAAGACTCGACCACCTGGGATTTGCATTGTCAATTGTCTCACTCGTGTACAAAGGAGAAGACATACTTGTTCTATGTAGAGTATAATAAAACCAACAAACTTCATTGGTTGCATTTGACTTTAAATTGCATCCTATTATTTGTATAAGATTCCTAAGCCTCAACTGAAAATTATAATATGAAAGCATGAAGCATTATAATTTCACAAAATTACACCACAATTTATTATCACTCTGACATTGAGTCTGATTTCTTGAAAAGTGAATCGTATCATCTTCACTGATAATTACTATAAATTTTTACTAGATACGCATAAATAAAACTTTCTTTAAACTAAGGATACAACAATAATTTCATATTGATTAATTACCTGCTGTGTAGCAAGAGGAAGCCAAGTTTTATACCGCGGAGCAATACGAGGTTGTAGGGTTAAATCCAAGTCTCTAACAAGGTTTGTTGTCTCCGAAACCTCCATTGTACACCTTCATAATACCGCGTAAGTAATATCATTAAAGAAGTAAATACGGCACAAATAAAATAGAATAACCTAGAATTTGTTTAATAAACGGAATTGTAGTGTATTTACAGGTTATCTAAACCGTTTCGAAATTTAAGTAAACAACAACGAGTAATACTGAAATGCGATTTTTTTCATTCGTATTATTTGAATCTTATCAATTATATTTTTCAGTTCCGATTATTCTTCTTAGTTATACATAAATTCGTTGCAAGACATTGTCATTTTTTGAGTTTTGACAGTTCTTCGTATTGAGACCGATGAATCTCGATGTTCACCAAGTTCTTTGTGGTTCTTTGGTTCTTTGACCAGGTCCTCCAGTGCGGCCAAACGTTTAAATTTGAAGTTACTTTTAACAACCTTGATAATCCTAACAACAAAAAAGACACCAGCATAATTCAAAGCGATGCACAACAAATATTCAAATGTAATTTACATAGAAATTGTAAAATATTGATTAAGATATATATGGCAATATCAAATAAAATAATGTAAATCTAAATGAATTTAAAAAATATTTATCGACTTACCATACGTCGGGCGTACGATACACCCCTGGCTAGACACACAACGAACCAATGACCGTCCGTTGCAAGTCACGTGGTTTTGTTTACACAGTTTTTATTCTTTCTGGACAAAGTATAGCGAACTCAACTATACATAGTTTAGTGATATAGCGTTCCTGCATCATAGTAATGAAGTAAAAGTGGGGGAAGCTTTGGAACTTATATTGGACAGCACTGGGCTAGTACAAAATGGTGCAAAATGGTCGACGTGCCTTGACTGCATGATACAGATTGGTATTAGATGCAACATTTTGTTTCCTCATGAAGGAGTTAAATATAATAAACTACGTGTAATATTAATGGATTCATAGAAGTTATTACGCTTTAGGTACGTATCTTCTCCGATGACGGGTAATACGTTTCAAAAAACGAAATAAACCATTCGAACGTTCACCTGTCAATACGGCTTCCTTTGGCAACAAAGTGTGTACGTCGACCTCGTCAAAGTATAAAATACTGCAAGCATAATAAATGTTTTCTTTTTTACCAGTGGCTTTTATACTTACTATCCGCGTTGTATCCTACTTTGTTTTTTTTATTATCACTTTAATATTTGGGCATATATTATGTTCGTTCAGTTTTCGAGAATTGCGTGAAATGTTTTTGGAACAGTGAGTTGCAATTTAACGCTATTTGGAATGTTTACAAAATGTTTCAGTTTCCGCTCTTGGAAAAATTAAACATTCCTCCACTCGTCGGAAATAAAACAAAAAGAAAAGATGGAGAAACGGCAGGAAATACTGGCTCCGTTTTCGTCTGGTAAGTTACCGCTAACACAAAGAACATTTCACTTACTCTTTATCTGTCGATATTAATTGGTATCTTTACTGTACACAATAAAATGTTTAAAAAGAAACGTAATATCTTTTAGAGTTAATATCCTGTCTATATTTTATTTATTAGCATCCTATTTAACACACCTTTCTGTTGCATATATTTTCTTTCATTTTTGAGACTTATTGAATTACTACTTAATAGAAATAAACACTTTTATAAAGAGCAAAAATTACTTAGTTTCTTGTAAAAAATATATAGGTATTTTTCGTTTTGTTATTATCTACATAATAGGCATTATGTTAGATGAATTTATATACATAGTGGTACTAGAAATACAATATAAAATAAATTAAATGTTTTTGATCTACTTGATACAAGTTTTCCAACAAATATATAATTTGTGTACATTCTGTATGTACATATCATTATATTAAATATTCTGTACAAAGTACAAAAATAGTCTTTGGTAACTCTTCACTGGATTAACATATAATACAAATAACATTAATATTATAATAGATATCTTGTACTCCTGTTTCTAATTTTTATAATTTATTAGAATTTCCCACTGTTGTTAATTTATTAAGAGACTACTAATTCTTCTATTGTTTCTAAGTTACTGCTAAGAAAAGAGTTTGAATTGTACACAGATAAATCTCTATACCTCTTTGTGTTAAAGTTGTACAATAATGTAAAACAATAATGTAAAACCTTCTTTTTCTTCTCCTTCTTCCTTAAAGAAAACTTTCTGTTTGTCATATTTATGGAATGTATACCCAGATTGCATCCCTAGTTTTTGCTTCAGTGGATGCAGTGTTGCTATGAATATAAAATTAATAAAAAGGCTACATCAATTTTTCTAAAATTGTACAGTTTAACAATACTCTTAGATATTAGAAGCATAAAAATAAGTTGCTTAACAAATGTGAGATATCTTGTAATATTATGAAAGTATAATAAATAAATATATGGCGACAGATTTGATACAGACCACCTTTAATAACTTGCCTGCTTTTGGTAACAGGAATGAATGTATCAAACTAATCATTCTTGATTTGTCTCCTGCACACCTACATCCACAAAATATTATTCACGTGCCCTTTGAGATCATGCAAGATTGGGCTGACACATTTTTTCTATTGCCAAAAGTAAAAAAATTACTCAGGTGATCTGTTTTAAATTTACACTATATGTAGAAATAAAAAAAAAATGGTGTAGAAGCAGTAATCAATTTTTTACCAATTTAAATTCTTCTTTTCTATCTCTATAATCTTCAAGAGAAGCCGATTGAGGTATAATAAAATGACGAATTCGATATTATTCATATTGGAACGATCATTTGAAACTCCGTGAAAATGGAATTTAAATCTGAAAATGATTCGATTAGAATTTAATTAAATTAGCGGGTGAAGAAAAAGTATCGCACGGAGAGAGTTACGAATACAAATGCAAGAGATGAATTTACTAAAAAGAGTGGCAGTAAAGGTAGAATTAGATTGAAGGTTGGAGGTCGGTTAAGGATCGGGGATGCACGAAGGTGGGGTGGCACGCGCGAACCAACGGATCAATTCGCGCACGGGAGCTACGGGGAAAGCAACAGTGTGTCTACCCCCTACTTCCTGGAAAAGTACTTTCCACGATTTGAGCGTGTATACTTAATACGAGGATGACAATAAACGGTTCATCGAGTCATCGTGTAGGTAAAATATAATATGATCGTTGATGGAACATCATCGTCTAAAGTAATCGTTAAAACGTTCGTTGTTTTTGTTACAAGTTTATTGACGTGTGTCTACCGTCGTCTTCTCTTGGTGAATTGACCGTGTGACTGTTCGATTAAATAGAAAACTGGAAGTTCGTTTGATCGTCGTCGGTGACAAGATTAAAGAACTCCGTTTTGCTCCGATCTGTTGTCAGTTAGTGACAGATCAATTGGAGTCAAAACATCCTTACGCCCAAATCCCCGAGAACCGTCAGACGACCTTGGAGTATCCCTGACCGATATTAACACGGCGAGATAAAGTGAACGTTTTTAACTTCCTCGTTTCGTATCTATAGGTAGAGTAAAAACATTGTTTCGTGTTAAAGCTCGTATATTTACGTGATGTGAAGGCGCAGATACGTGCCATAGAATATTTTGACCTGATTTTCATTGAATATGTCTTTATATATTACGATAACATGAGAGCGGGAGGCTGCTACGATTGTCGGGAGCAGGTTCTATTTGTTCCCTGTTCAGTCAATAGGCGCGAGGACATTTGGATATCGGTTTTCTCGTATCTCGATGTAGTTCGCGAGATGTGACATTCCTTGTTGCGCGCGAGTCTCGTCCTTTTTGTCAGACTCTGAACTTTTTTATAATTTTGGTCACTATTCGAGCAATTTAAATTGTCACATATAATTTCTTGTTTTTTATTATTCATTGTCCAAAGTGGTTGTTAAGGGCTTTAAAGTTGTGAATTCGATTGATTATTCGTTCTTTGTTACCTAGTTATAATTTATAACAACAATAATAACAACATTCGTTTTGTATGGTGTATTTATAGATGAGTGTCCAAACAGTGGGGAGGATAGCGAAGAAGATGTAATAACTGACTATTTGGGATCATCGCATTCTGACTGCGATCGTATACCTCTCATTAATGGAGATCTTGGCAGTCTAAATCTACGTGGAAATATAATTGCTGAGTCCAGCTACACCAAAGACAATACAGAGAAAACGGCTATCACTATGTCTGAGGGAACTGATGAACAACAGCAGCACCCACTGCTCACACTCGGCTCTAACATTCAAACTCAGCCTAATCCTTTGGTGCCAATTATTAGTGTCACACCTCATTCGCCTAGTCTTGCTAAGAACTACCCTGTTCTGGGTAAATTTCTTTGATTTTTGATCCGTGTTGTATGACACGGATTTTGCATTGAACTCAATTTCAGTCAACATTAGGAAATTTTGTGCTTTTTGTGGCTAACAAATGGTTTACCTCCTTGCAGAGGACAACTTACAACATTTGCATGAAATTCACGATTGTATTCAGCGTATGAGAGATCTGACGTTGAACAACTGGGGATACAATCACCGTGCATCCCAGAATGATGTGCCGCAACGTTTAACTTCATCGTGCCCTTCTCTGTGTCCTTTAATTTCACTTGAGATCGCGCCACGCTCGAGTAATAACGATACGGGATCTGATCCAGATCTCCTTGCTAACTGCTCCACCAATAGTTCCCCTACACATTTTCCATCGGTAGGTCCTCGTTCACAGAATGCACAGGGTATAGACAGGAGACGCAGCTGGACTGATTTGGAAGATACTCGATGTGGGCGTCGCAGATACTCCGGACAAAATCATCTGCAAGCGCAAAACATGGTTAATATTGATACATTTTTGAAGAAATTCATTATTTGTTGTACATTCTTAGCATGGGATACGACTGCTTCATCGCTTTTTTTCATTTTGCTTCATTAAAGCTTCTCATATATTTTGTCACTACGATATTCAATGTTTATCCATTACAATTTCAGCGACAACGCAGTATTAGTTTAAGTAGCCTAGACAGTGAAATGGAAATAGAATTACATGGAAAACCCTGTACCAGACCCGTAGGGGTCGGTAATCGCGCATGCAGATCACAAGCAAGCACTCATTCTCTCAATGAAGCTGATCTTGTACAGGTAATTTAAAGGATGCTTAAATCGATAAACCTTTACATGTTTTGTTTGTAATGAAATACACCGAAAATTTTTCTGTAACAGAGTGAATATCAGAAGATAGTCACAAAACGTTTCAAAGGTAGTCAAAGATTAGCAGAAAGTAGTGGTTTAATGCCTAGTGTCACAGGCTCTCGTTTACCTCTTCAGAAATCTATTTCTACACCTTCAATTGTTACACCTCAAGTTAATGCTCACTTAGCAGAGTCTGTAACTAGGACAACTCCATCACTTACAGCGTAAGTTAATTAAATATATTCTTAGATCGTAAAGCTAGATCAACGATCGATAAAAGAACGATACTTATTTAATTTTCTTTAATTTTTTTTTGTGATAATCTCGATATTATATCAAACTTATATAGTTGATATTAAAAGTCAAATTTATAATTTATAAAATAACGGAATAATTTGTATGATCTAGCCTGCGATCTTTATCTTTTGCTATATACAAGTAGTACACAAAATAATGCACATATTTTATGTACATATTATATTTCAATATTCATTTTCAAATTCACATTTAAAATACATGAATGCATGATTTATCAATATGCTCAAAACAGATCTAGAAATTTGCATATATCTAAGAATGCTTGCATCAACTTGTATTATGTAGATGAAACTATTTAAGCATGATTGCACCATCTATTACTACAGTGTTTCTCAAATTCACTACCCTGTAGATCTTCTCAAATGAAGACAATTTTTGGTATAAACTTTTAGAATAGAATTAAATTATTATTCATGTTTAATATATTTTGAACTTTTAATATTTATTCCGTAGTTGAAAAAAATCCGTATTATTTGGCTTTCCGATTTTATAAAATTGTACAAAAGATTGAGCAAACTTAAGTTTAAAAACCTAGTTTGAGAAACGCTGTATTAAAATATATACGATTTATTAATCTTTAATTTGTTTTAAATCAAAGTGTATTTATACAAAAATCAAAGTGCTAATTTATATTTATGCTATCCAACTATTAGAATTATTGAACAGATTTTTCTTAATCTGAATTCAAATTTAAACTTTCTTGTTCGTTTAAATGGTTCTTTCTATATTCTAATCGATTTATATATTTATGCCGCTTTTATATCTCGGTGGCGCACCACGCGAGAATATCTGATTTGCAATATCTTTTACACAATAGTCGCATACTTTGTGTTTGTACTTGACAATTTCCTACCATCCTGCATGGTACAGCCGTCACGAAAGAAATGAAAAGGGTAGTGGAAGCGAGACTGAAACCGAGGATCCAGCGAACAGCCATGAATTCCACGAAGATACGGAGGGCACTCCAAATGTTCAGATATCCCTTGTCGAATTATTGACTGAGTAAGTATTCTATATTTTCAGTTTTTCGTTAACGTGCAATATATTCTGCTAACAACGTACAAGGAAAAGTGGCTGGTTTGTATCAGCTTAATAGCTAGGAAATTTCTTGTACTCTACACGTATTATAATACTGAAATACTACTTAAATTCTTTTTTGTGTATTATATCTTTTCGTAAAATGCTTAGTAATGTATGTATTTAGATATAATTTAGCTATACTTTGATCATTTTGTCTGAATACACCATAGCAACGCTTGTAGACTTTCGACGCTGCGATAATTTCCATATTTAAAATTCTAATGCCGTTTGTAATCGTACAATAATTAAGATATATAAATTCAATTTTCAGTGGAGTAGTGTATGATGATCATCATTCCGAAAAAACTAGAAGAAAACGGGCTTCCATTTTCTTCCGTAAAAAGAAGGTAGTTAAAAATTAAAGTTGGTTTAGATATGTTAAGTATAATACAAGTAATTTAAGAAAATTGTAACGGCATTTGCAGGATAAAAGTGGTAAAAAAACTAGTCTACAGCAGCATTTATGGGCGACAATAACGACAGGATCTCAGGGAAGTTTATTATGTGATGTTTGTATGAAACAATCAACAAATAAACCACTTCTACATTGCGACAGTAAGAATTGATTAATATATGATTCTATCTTTTCGTATTTCGTAAATTAGTTGAAAATATAATATTTTGGTATCATCAGATTGTGGAGTATCCGTACATCAAAGTCAAGGGTGTAAGGATCAACTAGTACCAGAATGCATTAAATCGAAACATCATTCTAGCAAAGCTGCCACCAAACCTTCATCGAACATATCCACAATTTCGAGTAGCTCTAATGTCAAAAGGGGGTCTACCGCGTCGTTGCCTCTAGCGAGTTCGTCTGGAAACGGAAGGTAAATAAAACTTGTACTATCATAACAAATTTTCTGCATTGGATCTGCGTATCTGTGGTTCAAGATTCGCACGCAATTGGCATGGCTAGGCCTAAACTCGGAATTTTTAATGAACTTCTCTTACTTGCAATATGAGTAATGTATAAGTTCGAAAATACGTACACATGATATTTGCGTCTTAGCAAGGAATTTCGATTTCTTTTTCTTTGTCTTTCAGATTTTTTATGAAATGTTTCATCCGATACAATTAATTGAACTCAATCATTTATCACTTCAATCCTAATGCAATATAGTCAACTATTGAAAAATAGATTAATATAGCAATACTTATTTATTTAGGTATATACATATAGATACATATGTTATATATATTTATGTTATATATACACACTTATTTACCAACGATATATTTAATACAAAAGACGATTAGTTAGAAAGGATATTGTATCTGCTTATTATTCAAAAGCTTTGGCTGGCTCAAAGGCTTATTATTTCTAATTAATTTTGCAGTTTAGTCGATAGTATGGCAAGCTTCAGCGTGTTTATCCTCGCGTCTCTAGCATCACTTATGAAAACTTTTGCATATACATATTGATCGACATACAAATTGTCACGCCCAAACTTCTTCAAAAAATTTTATGTTATTATAATATCGGGGTACGGTTTACAATACTAAACAAGTTTGTAATGTTCGTTTTAAACGGTGATATTTACATACAAGGATGGGTATATTCGAATGATCGTGTAATTGAAATACATCGAGAGTAATGAGTATTCGATTCTTAGAGCAAGTGACGACCAACGTGGTCTATTGTACTCTGTGATGATCCGTATTGATATTCAGTTGTATTTAACATTCATTCATACTATCAAAGATTAAGTACTCCTATAACTTGCATTCGAACCGTCATCGTACATTTTTTTCTAAAGTATATTTTGCCCATCTTTGTTTACAAATAAAAAGGTCCGTATTAAAGAGTTGATACATGAAAGTTGAAAAATGCAATAGAATAAGAAAAATGAAGAAGGAGGGGAAACAAAAGGGAAAACGAAGTTGCCTTAATGCAGTGTGTGCTTTTTCCTTCCCCCGTGCATTCCCTCTCGTGCAACTACGACAAACCGATCGATTGTTCGGCGATTAAAGGGAAATTAACAGCAAGAAAGCCGTGACAAGCTACAGCCCTTGGCGGCGAGTTGCTACTAAGCTCGGAGTCAAGTAAGTCTCAGATATCTGATGTGTTCCTCCTATTCTGTCGAAGCGTTCGTACGTTTCTGTTCGTGTATGAATCCTACACAGTAGTAGGATGGCCCGCGTCTATCGTTCCTCGATTCTTTTCTCGCACACATTGTTCAAAAGGCGATTAAATTGCCTCCTTGCGTTGTATTGGAAGAGACATCACCTTGTCCCTGCCTATGCTTCTGATATGCTTGCTTCTATAATTTATGTTCATTCAATGATATATTTTATGTACACGCCTCGTAATTTCACACACAAATTATAGACCACGAGCTCACAGTTATCCAACAGTCAACCAATTTCTTTATCGAGCATATTATAAGCAATATATAATGAATATTATAAGCATTTCGAATTTTCAATCGAACGGATTTCTCTTTTATCTTCTTTTTTAATTATTCTTTCATACTAAGAATTTTTTAACTCTGTTTACATCCTTTTCTATACTTCTAAATGTACCTTTCAACTCGTAGTCCAGCATTCTTCATTCGTGTAAAGTATCATTTTTGTGGAAACATTGATAATAAAATTTTGGGTCGGGTTGGGAAAAAATCGATCACTGTAGGTGTAATGCTTGAATACTGTATTTCAACAAATTAGGCTTGATTTATTCGTCTGTTTACGTCCCCTACCCGACCTGAATATGTATCAATGACATACATCATCAGTGACCCACTTGTTCATCCTGTAAATTGTTAATTCCCGTTCATAATAATATTGAAATCTCATTTATATGTAGTTCGACTGGCATCTTCGAACACTTCCATGAAGCAGTTACAGAAAACTGTACTTCCGATAATTAACATATTTCTTTAGATATAGGCTTGGGTGATTTATGTAGGGCATAAAAATTTACATACATACATATCTTTGCAAAACAAAACTTAGGTGCTGCTTTGCAGATTACATTCATACAGAAGGTAATATTAAAATAATAGTAAAAATGCTATGAGTAACTAGTATATTGTAATACTTACGAAAAAAATACGTTAAAATACTGGAGGTAAAGCCAGTTTAATATTGTTTGTTTCAGCAGAGTATGACATTTTTCTCGTAAAAAGGAAAGTTTAGATATTCTAATGTATAAAAATACCTTTTTTCTTTCAGTCAAACAATAAATGAAGAAAAGGATGGGGACGGACAGCATCGTGATATATCCAGGTGCGTACACATTTTTAAAATGTTATGGATGTAACGGGTATACGAGCAGTTTGGTGCACATTAACGAGAACGATTAATGGAACATTTTAGTGGCTGGGAAGAATTCGACTACGGAGATGACTCTCATCAGTTTACTGTTGGCGATCTCGAAGGTCTAGATCCTGAATTGGGCCTAGCTAAAGAAGAACCTGATTCTTGGAGCGCTGCTATAGGACATAACGTCGCGTTACGACTCGTTGATAATTGCGAGCGAAAAGTAAAACGTCAAGAACACATTTACGAGTTCGTTCTTACGGAAAAACATCATTGCTTAGTACTTCTTGCTATGGAGAGAATTTTTGTGGAGGGTCTTCGGCGTCATTTTCGTTTAGGCCAGCCGGATCTAGAACGCATGTTTCCTCGACTACGCGACCTCATCGATATTCATTTACGATTTCTGCAAAAATTACGCAAGCGACAAAGCTCAAGCCACGTTGTTCCTACAATCGCTGATATACTCGTTGATCAGTTCTCTAGTGAAAATGCACAACGTATGAAGAGTGCCTATGGAGAATTCTGTAGTCGTCACAGGGACGCTGTTGAAGCTTACAAATACTACTTGCGTCACGATTCTCGATTTGCACGGTTCGTGCGTCAGTGTCAGGTAGCTATAGTATGGTATTGATCTACAGGGTGATTCTAGAAACTGGGACATGTCTTTTTTTTTCATACTATAAAAAGATGGTGTCCGTTACAAGATTCAATTTTTCTGTGTCAATTGTTTGCATTACCTAAGAAAGTGTTACAACTTATCTCAGTTTTTAAAATTCTCCGATATAGTTCTAGTTCATTTTATTTTTTTACGTAATAACGTAGACATATTTGGTCGATATCTGCGTAGACGCATCCTTTGCTGAAGAAAAAAGGAATTCCTGAGTGCATCCTGTTCGTTACTCAACGCTTAACAAAGTATCCACTACTGGTCGAACCACTTATAAAAACGGGTATTGTACAGGAAGAAGGCGAAGATTTGCGCAAAGCTTTAGTTCTTGTTAAAGAGATTTTAGCAGACGTAGATGCTTGCGTAGCTGACAAGGAAAGAGAAGATAGAAAACTAGAGATCTATAATAAGTAAGAAAGTGATATATTTAATTGCACGTCTTTTACCTGCCTTCTAGTATTAATTGCAATTAACATTATTATTCTTATCTAGGATCGATGCAAAATCTTTTGCAACATATCGCGGTGCCAAATTCAAAAAGTCAGATATTATGGCGTTTAATAGAATTTTGAAATTCGAGGGTACTGCATACTTGATGCAAGGTCGTGGAAAAATGACTGCCATCGTAGTGGTTGTTCTTTCTGACATATTATTTTTCTTGGCCGAAAGGGATCAGAAGTATGCATTTTTTGTGCCTGACAATAAGGCTGGTATAGTATCGCTTCAAAAGTTACTAGTACGCGAAAAGGCGGGTCAAGAGTCTAGAGGAATCTATTTAATAAGTAGCAATCCAGCCGAACCTGAAATGTTCGAGCTGAAAATTCAGAAACCCAAAGATAAACATTTGTGGATTCAAGCAATTAGATCGGCAGTAGAAGCTTGTCCACAAGAACCTGAAAATGAAACTGATGCGCTAACCGAGAATAATAGTAGTAATGAATTGAGAGACACACGTTCGTCTTCTATATCGCTGCTTTCTGCTGAGGAAAGGCAACGCCTAGTTAAAACTAAAGAGTCACATATCCTAAAAATAGTTGGTACGTATAATATTTTTTATTACTAATCACATATTTTGTGATTGTATTATTAAGAATAGTTGACTTTCCTTACCGCAATTAGATGAACTACGAAAGAAGGATGCTGAACAAGCACTCTTGCTTGAAGAAAAAATCAATCTACAAGTGCAGCTCTTACACGCGGGAAACATTTGGAGCGGAAATGAATGCAGCGACAATGAAAGAATAGAAAAAGTGGAGAAAGAAATCCCAGATTATACTAGACTGGTTCACAGTGAAGGGACTGATACTGCGCAATTGTGGCAGGAGGTGGTTGTAGCTGTTCAAGAAGCAACAAGACTTGCGAGTTCGTTATCTTTTGGTGCAGGTGGTGCTCCTCTTTCACGAAGTCTAAGTTCTGCGGGAGAACGACATAGCGAGGCTTACGTTCCGCCTGCTCTTTGTGTTCCGCGAAGAGCTGAAACATTCGCGGGCTTTGATCATAACAAAGAAAAATATCCATTACGAGATTCTACTGCGATTCAATCCGTTATTTCTCTTCCAAAGGTTGGCGAATTTATGAAAGAGAGTCCAGAAGACAAAGAATGTCAGGATTCAGAGATTAATAAAGATCAACAGTGGGCAGCGATTCGTTTGTCTCATCACGTTTATACGTTGCTCTGTATAATTAGTAATCAAATGACGACAATCGACAGCTTACATGCTCAATTAGCCGCGTGTAAAGAAGGAAGCATGGGCAAATCAAATAACAGACCTAATCCGAATCGCCAATTAGAAGAGTTACGTAACTTACAAGATCAATTAAGCCGAGAGAAAGCAGCGTTTCGAGCCGCGTCTCAGCAAGAGCAAAAGCAACTGGAAGAGGAACGAGCCGAATTGGCAAGACAACGAGAACAACTGGCGGCAGAACAGCGAGACGTAACACAGCAACGTGAACAATTGTATCGACGACTCGAGGCATTGGAACGACAAGGAGTGACGTTAGTTGCTGGTTCGGCTCCCAGTTCCGCGTCTATTCATTTATCTCACATAACCCAGGGAACCGACACAGTGCAATCACGAAAATCGCAACCGGATGCTAAACGAATACCATTAAATTTAATTAGCGCTACTAACCAGCAGAAAGTGCAAAGTAATCTTCCAGTGAAACAGCAGTTGCCTTTAAAACTTGCTAGCGGAAGCAACAATAACACTAGGTATACACAACAATATAAATAATCTATTAAGTGTAGAAAAGAGGTTAGGGGAAACACATTTCAATCTCGTTGAAGATTGAATTTTACTTAAAAAATAAAGAACTCTTTCCTACACCTAATGTATTTCGAAATTATACAATTATTGAAAATACCAATTTCTCAAGAACAAATATTGAGATGTGGTCTAATGATTTTTTCATCGTACAAATAACAGGAGTGGAGGCACAAGTAACAATAGCCCAGATCGTCATTCGCGGACAGGAAGTAGTCCAGCGATTGTGACTGGTTCTACGTACTCTTCGCCCGAATTGGGTAATAGTCATGCTAGTACAAGTCAAATTCACTCCTCGAATCGTTCGCTGCGAATTACACGATCTCCTCCGGAGTATTCCCACCAACAACATCAACGTACCGAACAGCAACAACCTTCGGAAGAGGAGGTAATCTTTTTCTGACGACTCTTTCGGTTTGGTCGAAAACATTCTCGATCCTCTCGCACTACGACTGGCGAAGCTACTCCGACTTCCACGCTAACTCCTTCTCGAAATCAATCAAAAGATGCTCAACCCAGAAGCCGTGTAAAGTCCTTTTGACTTTCAACATTTTCTCGGTAATAACGCTGAGTTATTGTTTTTTTTTTTTTAACCATTTCTTTTTATACTATCCATTGTTACTTCCGATTTCTCCGTGTTCGTTTCCAGTTTACATAGTTTTTCTCTCTTCCATTTTGGTTCATGTGTTCCCTTTACCCCTACCTATACCTTCGTGTTCTTTCTATAATTTTGTCTTCCTTTCTTGATGACAATTTTAATTGTGTTGCATACAAAAATGCAACATGGTATATTACTGATGCATTTAACGTGTCCATAACGATGGCGTTATTGTCCATGAAAACATACGTATTATTCTCGATAAATCGATAAAGAATAATGTTACTTTCGAACTGCTACCGAGGGCAATAATATAATTTGTATGCAAAATCTCACGAACTCTATCGTAAAAAAAGAATACGTATAAAATATATGAACTAATAAAAAATGATAATGATTAATATTCAGAAATGTTCGAGGAAAAAAAAAGTATTAAAAGGGCCGGCTTTGTAAGAGAGATCAGCCGATCTTGTTGAATTCTTGCTCGTTACGTTATTAAGCTGACTGACAGTTTTAGAGACATGATTTTAGACGAATCTTTTAAGCAAATCTGTTGCTGCTTGCTGAAACATGCAAGATAGAGAAATACATTATATTAGGAGTTCATATACATGGATGTGTATATATACTTTTTCATGGCATATGTATGACGTCAGGTGTACGTATGAGAATGAAAAACGCGCGAAAGAATATATGCGTGCATATTAAATGAAATTAATAATAAATATGCACGTGTGTGTACAATTCATTTTACCAAGAATGTACATGTATGCACTCGTAGGTGTATATGGGCGTATGTGTGTGAATGGGTAAGTGACTGTAGTAGCTATTCTTATACAATAACTTTAAAAGTATTTTAATACGTGCTAAAACGACGGGTAAGATCTATTATTAACAATAATTAATTGCTATTATGTGTGCCAAGCCACAGATCGAAGTCGTTACTTGTCCGATATCTTTTTTTATCATTCCTTTAACAGAAACGGTCGTTAATTCTTTAAAGTTCATTTTTCACAGTTTTATATAGTCACGAGTTTTAATTCCATGACACAGAATGTCACATTTGTTACTGCGCAAACAGTGTTTGGTTAAAAGTCGTGACTTAGTGTCACGTAAGATCGGACCTTAATTTAAGTTGAGCGAACAGCAATTTAATTAGTGTTTTATATTCGATATTTTGCTTCGAGATTTTTCACTGCCATTATTGTTGCTCTATGACTCTTTTTTTTTTTTAATTATCTACAAGTTATTTTATTTATTGCATTACGTAAGATCAGTGATATTTCTCGATTGCCTAAAATATTTTATTTATACGAGGCTTTTTTCAATGAACAAAGCTTTCGAGTGTTTTGTAGAACTGGAAACTGTTTAAGAGAAAGTATTACACGAAATATGATCATACTGCACGTTTAAAATGTTAATGCTACTACTTCGTTTATTGATCGTTAAAGCAAAAATTATATTTGAAATTGAAGTATATTAGAATAACGAGATCGAAGTAAATAGTTATCTTGAAAACTCGGCTCTAGAATATAGATCGTTATTATGAAATCAGAATTTTTGTTTTGATACGTATATATACATATATAAATCGCATGTATTTGCCTCATTAGATGCTGTAGCGTGCAATATGATCGAATAAAGG
This sequence comes from Hylaeus volcanicus, assembly GCF_026283585.1. Taxonomy (NCBI): domain Eukaryota; kingdom Metazoa; phylum Arthropoda; class Insecta; order Hymenoptera; family Colletidae; genus Hylaeus; species Hylaeus volcanicus. The sequence goes on along the minus strand of NC_071978.1, from coordinate 26,205,938 downwards.
ACAGCGTCGTCGAGGCACGATGATAAAACATGTGACTAATTAATTTATCTTCATAAGGAAACGTAAGTAACACTATCAGCTCGTCTCAATCAATCGTGGTGACAATAGATCTGAAAAGTATTTCTGTAAGATGTAAAATGTGAAAAAAAAAACATAATTAATGAGTTCTTACAAGTCTATTACTAAAAATGCCGAACATGTATCAGCTCATAAAATAATATTGTATTAACCTGTTAGTAGCCTTCACGGATGAGTGTTCGACTTCATTTCAAGAACACTTAATACCAAATTAAACTGTTCTTAATATCATAATGCTCATTATAAGGAAAACGTGAAACATATATATGAAAAGTAAGTTTTAACATTAAAGCGTAATTCCAAAAAGTCATTCCAGATAGATATTTCAATACATGTGTATATTAAAATATATATTAAAGAATGTATTCTTTATATACATTAAAAACGTTCCACTATGTCAAATGTATCTTGATACAATTAAAGTTCGTTGTTATTAACCATTTCCTTTGTATAATGAAGTCGCACACCATCTTCAGGGTAACGCGAAGAATCAAATTGGAATAACAACTAAGGAGTAGTGCGGCGGCCTACGTGCGTCTAAGTGGCATCCAAAATGTTTGATGTCACCTGACAGCATAAGTTTAAGAAAGGATATAAAGAATTCTTAGTAACGCGGTTTTCCACGTTTTAGTGAATCTTTACGTCCCTGATGCTCATGGGAAGTATTTTTGTACGTTTACTCTGTACCTACTATTTTACTCTAAAACTATATCTACTGTTATCATTGTGATACTCGCTACTGCGATCGTCTTTGGAAACGTTAATGTAAAATTATAATATCTAATAAGTGGATGGGTATCTGTTTTAAGACGCGTCCACTCGATACATCAGCATTAAATTCTCTTAGAGTTGAATACTTTTAAGCTAAGAGCTGTTATATCGGTTACGCTAATATTAATTGTTATTATCGTGCTATTTGCTTAATTACTTTATCGAGAGTACCATTTATTCACAACACACTAAACACGTCTATTTTACAACAAATGCAAATCGTAAGCTTCTATTTTAATAAATCCTTACATCGCGAAGAGAAATAATTTTTCCGTAAGGCGATCCAATCATAGTTAATTCGTTACTTGGTAAGAGTAAACAAATATTTACAATATTTTTCTTCCTCTTTCAATCTTATACATATATGTATACACACACCAGTATGTGATTTACATTCCTTAGCATTTATATACACATGTTTTGCTGCATTTTTTGATTGATACATGAATCGCTGTTAAATCATTAGCCACATAAAGAAATAATATCTATTTATTATAAATGTACATACAACCGTTATTGTAATAAAGAAGAACGTGAGGGAAATGTACGATTATGTTAATGTTACGCGATATTTCCCTTCTGTTTATTACATTTACTCACAAAAACTTTTCATGCATTTACAAATTCTTATCCTATCACTTTTATTCAATATGGCTTAGTCCTGTGCTGACGATCGCGCCGTTTGCCAGTACCAATTTTTGCCACCAATTTGTGGCTAGAATTTTGTTGTATAGACATTGCTTCTGTTTGCCTCCAAATATTTATAAGTCCACCTTCGCCTACCGTTATTAAGGAACCACTCTAAAAACCATATTAAAACATTATATTTTTACCTAGGACTAATTAAATGATTCATTTTTTAACAGGTGTATCTATATTAAAATCATACTTTTTCATGCAGCCAACTGTCGCGTACCAATTGCTTATTTTCAACCATATTGTGGCGTATTTCTAATTGATCATTTACGACATTTAAACATCTCAAATTTTCCCTAAAACATTTTAATAAGAAATAAGCACAGTTATTTACATTTAAATCTTACTAATTGATATATTTGATATTAATGTCGTATTATCCTATTTGATTATATTTTTATCTGATATTTACCCTTTAACACTACTGACACCTGCTATTAAAAATGGCTGTTCAAGTGCATTTGAAGCATGAAATCTGACTGTGTAGCAGTTGCTTGGATCATCAGACTAAAACGAATACAAATTATTTATTGCACAAATATAATATTATAAATTATAATTATTCAAGTTTATATTAACCTGGGAAATTGCTAAGTTACTGCGCTCAAATTTAGCATATGGAGTTGCTTCATCACAGTCCCAAAGTTGTAGTGAATGTGTATGTGTTGTACACCAAAGATTATTATCATTTAACCAGCCTATCCTATCCTTTTGTTTAACAGATTTGTTTGGTGAGAATAGTTTTACTCATAGTTATGGTGTTAATATATTTAAAATTTTTGCAAGAATTATAACTCACCACAGAGTTTTCTATATTTAAGGAATGGATTAATGCAAAATCTTCTGAAGGCTGTGTAAGATCAAAGACATTAACCAATCCATCTGTACTACCAGATGCTAAGACATCTTGCATATTAGAATGAAATGCCAAACAGGTCACATCTTCCATATGACATCCCCAATACCCACCAAGAAGATTATTATTTTTACCATACAATTTTGAATTAGTATTTCGTGTATCCCAAAATAAAATGAATGCATCTCCTCCTATATGCTCTGTGCCACCTGCTATAAGTCTTTCATCATGACTTACATCAAAACTACAAAGAGGTTTCATTTTACCATCATCTGTACAATCTGGAAATAATATAAATACATTAAACATAATACATATTTGATCTCTTTTTCTTCTTGAAATACATTTTTTGTATCCAATGTAAATGATGTAAATAAAGAACTTACTGTACCTTTAAATTCTGCAATAACTTTCCCTTTAGCTCGTAAATCACATGCAGTGATCAGTCCATTATTGTTCGCTATATATAAAATGTTTCTGGAAGTTGGACTAAATGTGATACCAACAATAGGTGCTTGATTGTGACTTAATGTAATGGTCCGACTTAAACTTTCCCCAACAGAGTATATAACACATGTATGATCACAGAGAGCTGTACAGATCCTATATTCTGGATCACTGTTCATATAAAGTAATTTATGAAATATTTCCAACACTTTTCAAACATATAATTATTGGACATTTCATGTTAAATCCAAGTCTAGCATTTTGCAACTAGTGAAGTGTACTATGAATTAACAAATATTATTCAATTACAAATCAAAAACATGGATAAAAATAAACATTTTCAAAAGTTTGTTACATAGTTATCTGATATGAAATGTAAACTATTAATTCTTGTATAAAAAGGAAAAAAATGTATGCCTTATATATTAAAATTACCTACAAATTGTTGAATGAGGAATATTTTTAATTATTCTCCATCGTATTATTAAGATAAGCATTACTATACTCTTCTTCATGGATTTAACGTAAAATGTTTCATAAGTATATACAAGATTTGCCTTTGTGTTCCACAGATAGCAAGGATGTAGTTGTGATTAAGAGATACTGCCTCCTCTATCGATGATAATAATTCGCTTTTCCTTTTGACATTTCGATTATTATACTTTCGCGTGTCGCGTTCCACACTCAGTCTTTTTAACGAATCGACTATTTCTTCTGCCATGCTGCTCATTATCAATTTCCGAGCAAATATCACAAGTTAAGGTTAATACCACAAACAGAATGTAATCATACGTCCATTATACATCTATGTACATAAAGTATTTGTAGTTTCGAACTGGATCTAAGTCGTTAAACTTTCTATCGTGGATTTTTTTCGATATATAAAGTTATTTAATGCACGTTTCTGTCCCTTAATTACAAAATTGTACAAGATTATACAGTGGTAGAACACCTAAGATATAATTTTCTGTTACATCGGCACAGCTCGACAGCCGGTAGAGCACCGACAATGTATACAATACAATACGACAATACCCTTCAAATATTTAAATCTGTATGAAGGCAAGTTTTCTACGTGTTATGATTTCGATGGTTGAGCTCAATGTTTCCCAGAATTAATGTCCTTAAATCTAGAGAGCGCTGCAAGACCGTTCAGAAGGTCGGTATTACAGTACTATATAGTTATGATACAAACTTCTGTTTTATATCTGCAGGTAAAAATGGAAGAAAATGAAGCACTATAAAAAACAGTATCAAGCGCGGGATTATCTAAAACATTTCCCATAGGAGCTGTAGCTATGTTTCATTGTAGGTACAGTACGGATTTAATATTCAATTACAACAATTAAATAAATGACTATAACATTAGGGCTATAGTCAAGTTATTCATAAAAAACATTCATCTTTACTTTTTAAAGTTTCTAAAGGAACTAAAATATCTTCGATCTTGGAAACTGATCAATAAAATGTTTTAAATATTCGCATAATTCGGTTAAATTTTCCTTTTTTTTTTCATTTTATTATGGCGATTTATACAAATTATATTAAATAGTTTCAAGGGAAGTCTTTTCATAAAAGTGAGGAGCTAATTCTAATAGCCACTCTGGTTGTATCACAGTTATGTCCTTCATGTATGTTTTATTCGTCTGTAGAACTTCACAGAAAAGTAGCCTTGAACAAAAGAAAAAATAGACAAATTAAAACATTGACAATGTGCATAGAGATATTGAAAGTTCCGATATTTGTATACAAACCATTGGGGTTGTTGAAGTGTATATAAACAACTATTTGGATGTATATGTAGAGCCCTATTGCCACGCACAGTTTGGTATACCCCAGTATAACTTAAATATGCCGCTTTTGGAAAAAGCCCAGCGGTTATGCATTTCAAAATTTGTTGTACATTTCCTTAGAGAAAAGTAGAAAGATCTTATTATTGCAAGATTTTTCAAAAGTAATTTACACGAAACAGCATGATCTTCAATTTAATTTACCATTACAAGAAACCAATGGTATCTTTAATCTCTTCATCATATAATGCATTTGTGTTCGAATTTCCGTAGCTCGTCGTAACGCTTTGTAGTTAAGAAAATGTTTCTGACACCAACTGGATATTTTATTTTTTTCGTAAGCAGTATATACATTGAGCATCGTTAGGAGATCTCCTTCTTCAACTTCGAACTTTCTATGCGCCACTCTGGCCCTTATAGCAGCTTGACCACCAGCTGGCCTTATGAAAACGTTTTGTACTTGAAGCATAGCAAGAATAGTTGACAATTCCTCGGAACATTCCATTTCTCCTATATACGAAAAAAATTAAATAATACATTTTATATTTGAGGAAAACTTTGACATCCCGCGTATATTAATTATACAAGAAGTTTTCTATTGGAATGTTTCGTATCGCTGTTTTAACGTTATCGGTAACGATAGCGATAACGATTCAGATAATATAAATGGGATGGTAGAGAGATGAATCAGAAATACGGAAACACTGCTAATCAATAATTTCGAACCTGATGAAGATAATTCTTCTAAATGTTCATCCATTCGATTAAATTGCTGTTTGCTAGCTTCCATAGTTAAATACATATGTATAGTTAATTAATGTTGTACCTGATACCATAAGAGATTTCGCCAAAACAGGTTCCAATGGCATTTCTGCCATTGCCATGCCTAAAGGGGTCGTTAATTCACCATTGCGGTCAATTGCACCTAACGCGTACAGTAATTCCAATCCAGTGAGTAGATTTTTGCTAGGTGGAGCAGAAGGGAAATTAAATCTCAATACGTTGTCGATGCCTAAAGCTTTTAATTGTAAGATTGCGGGTGCTAAGTCGGATCGTTGCATTTCTGGCGGCGTTGCCTCAAACAATTCACTATATGCTTCCTCTGTGTACAATCTACGGAAAAGACGAAACTTTAAACATTAATTGCATAGATATTAACATAGATATTAATAAATAAGCAAATTACGCAGACGTTTACCTATAGGCTTTTCCTGGTTGAACGCGACCAGCTCGACCAGCACGTTGGTCAGCGGAAGCTTTCGATACGGGAACAATAACAAGAGAATTCGTCTGAGTTTCTGGTTCGAACCACGGAATTTTAACAAAACCGCAATCGATTACTAAATTGAAAATGAAGGCCTTTTAGTAATATAATATTCCTTACCAATTAAACATAATTATTATGTATAAAGATCTATTATATTTGTCTTTACCATAAACGATGTTTGGAATGGTGATAGACGTCTCCGCTATATTTGTTGCTACGATAACTTTACGAGTGTCTTTGGCAGCCCTCCAAAATACTTTAAGTTGCTCTGAATTCGGAAGAGATCCATACATAGCCAAGGGTAAAAGTTTCACTGGAAAAGAATAATGGAAACAAAAACGGAAAGATAAAATTTGCTCAAAACTCAACCGAACAATAATATGTAAGATTGGAAAAGCCACAAGGACGTGACACAGAATTCTACTCACGTTTGCCTTCTTTTATAAGTTGTGCATGTTCTGATAAAAGAGAAACCGCTTGGTCGACTTCATCCAAACCCGTAAGAAACGCTAAAATATCGCCGGGCTCTTCGTTCACATGTATTTTCAAAACGGTATCCACGACGGCGGTGACATAATTTGCTACTGGCTCTGCAATGTCATGTAAGCGTGTAATAAATAAAGCCAACGTATATTATGAATATACGTACAGTGGGGTGCGAAAGTATTCGTACATCATGAAAAATTGTTTATTAACGTTTCAAATTCGCTTCAAATACTCATTCAACGCGATACGGTGTTTCCGTACACGTTTTTCAAGTCCTCATCACGCATCGCCGATGGGGTTGGGACCTGCGATTGAATAGCTGTCGATAAAGTATTATTTTTAAAGCATATTTAAAGTCTGGATGACGTTAAAGATAAAACGTGCTGCTTATACACGCAAGTTATCTATACGCTTTAGCAAGCTTTCTTTTCATACGTCAAAGTACACGTACGTGCTCATGACTTTATCGATTACTATTAATTTTCCACTTGCAGAACTATTACCCCCATTCCGTAACACTTCCCCCTTCGTGATTAACAGCGCGATGCGCATATAGTTATAACGTAATTTAGTTTAGATAGTGCGGAATTTTATTACAGCGCAGTTAAATTGTAGGTGAGAACCTTCGAGATGCTCACATTTCAATTATTTACTTTATTACCCTGTAAAATTTAGAACAATACGTGGATACTTGAACATTTCTTTCTACTAATTCGTCTAAATATTTTTTGAGCGTAGACTACAACGATTTGAAAACCACTGATACAGAATTAAAATTGTTGAGTATTTGAAGATTACATGTAAGTCAGGATGCGGTATTTTTATCGATGTTAGCTCGCCTGATAGCTACTAATCGTAGCGAGATTACAGTTCAGACTTTAAACGTTATTGTACAAGCTGTTTTCTTTTTCAAAATAATTTATATCGCTACGGGTATCTCCCTGTACAAATACTTTCGACTTCCATTTTATGAATACAAATGTACCTCGAACAAAGAAAATGTCTACTGGGTAAAGTCGACCCTCGACGGTCATTATGACTGCGGTGTCTTTCGTCGTGCTCGTATTAAAGAAATCTCGTAATTGTTCCGCATCGACTGTGGCCGAGCAAACGACAACTTTTAAGCTTCTTCGTTTCTGAAACGAGACAATTTTTTCCTAATATCTGATGTGATACTTTCATTCGGATTTAATTGTGTACAATTAATCAATTTACCCGCATTATTTTCTTCAATAATCCCATTATAATGTCAGTGAGTAGGGTCCTTTCGTGTACTTCGTCTACAACGATGACGGAATAGCTTGTCAGTAATGGATCGCTCATTAACTCACGAAGGAGAATTCCTTCTGTCATGTACTACAAATAGGATGAACATTTGTAACGAGTTTTATTAATAGTTCCCTTCTTTGTTAAAAACATTATTTTTCTCGAGAGAAAGAGCGTTTAGAAATTTTGAGAGGGAGTTCAATTCCAAATTATACATGTCGTGAAAGTATTCTATTTTTTTTTTTTTTTTAAATTCGAACCTCTTTGAAGATTTCAAGGTACAATTAAGTAAATATGTCGGATAACGTTTCCGGTAACATAATACGTTGTACAGCTTTTTTCTAGTCACGGGAAAACAATACTGAAAAATATGTTTTTCACTACTTTTATAGATTTTATTAACATTAAATATCTATTTAATTTATCATATTCTTATTTTGAAACTTTGCGTCCCTAACATTTAAATAAACTATAATAGTACTTATGAAAAGATTTGTCGACTTTATATTCGAGCCAGTGTAGTAACTACAAGAGTGATCAGTCTTTAGCTGAGCCTTTAATGAAGTAAACAAAAAATGTTTACACCTTGCTAAGATACTATTGTTTACATGACCTCCTTTATCTCTAGTATGAACGAGTACGCTACGAAAGTTTGTTGATCACCTACTCCAGTTAAACGATGTATTGTTTTCTAATCTAATGAATATTGTCATCTAATTCAATTGTGTAAATTAAATACAACATAGAGCAACTACTTAATTTACTCAAAAAATTCCAACATCATTTCTTTACACGCGGAAAGGTACCTTGATTCTTGTCGTTTCGTCTGTAGAATTATCGAAGCGAATAGAATAACCGACTTCGGTGCCCAAAATGCAATTACGTTCATCGGCAACGCGACTGGCCAAAGAGGTAGCTGCAACTCTTCTTGGTTCTGTGATACCGATCATTTTTCCATCTGTACACCATCCTGCTTCAAGAAGATACTGTAATCATTTTATAAAGTAAACGCGCATATATGTAATGAACATTACACTGTTATTAAAAAAAAAAAGTATCTTTTATTTCTTACAACAGAAAAGAATGTTAAAGGAAACACGTTTCTTTACGAAGTAATATTTCAAACTTCAAGGCAGCTGAACTGGCAATCAGATGAGAATCTTCTGGCATAATGCTTTAGTTGAATAAATTGTGTTTAACAAAAACTAGAATTAAAATAACAATGACCAGCGTTTTAAAAATAGAAGTAAGATGGAGAGAACAACAAATACAATCGTTTGAAAATATTAATATCGCACTATTTTGTCTGGAATTGCCTTTATCGTTCTCTGTTATAATTAGCATACAGGAAAATGAACCAATCCGTGAATAGAGATAAAGAATATTGCGCTACGCAACGTACTAGTGCCACCGAAACATAGGAAAACGTTATTCTGTTTCATCTTGGTTCGAAATGTTATAGTAGAAAATTTACTATCTACCATATCGGAAGTAAATATTATAATTCTTATAGTAGCTCAGGCAGGGGCAAGTGAAGTAACAACATACGCTAGGTCAAAGATGCGTAAAGATTATATTTCATACAAACTTGATTACTATGATCGTACGCAAATTCAACACAAAGCTCTAAATTTCCAAATTTGTATGCCAGCTTTAATAATTAGCATGGATAATCCGATAGCGGTAAAGTATTACTTTGTATTACGTCTTCGTGGTTTAGTGTCATATTTATATCGGATTTTATCGAAAGCTCGTTACAAAGGCTTATGTACGTTAAAAATCTACCATGAGACTTTGGCAAACTTACAAGTGCTACAACTATAAGTAACCCGCGGCACTAGATCACATGAAATTATGCAGGTAAAGTCAAGAGGTTGTTGACGATTATGCGTAAAAAATAGAAAATTATACTATAACGCACTTAATAATAACAATTATCACATATCAACATATATTACTCAGCCCGTATATTTCACACAAATACATATTGCATATACATATATGTATATTCACGTATCCATATACATACATACGTATACACAATAAATACAACCTTTCTATTAATATTTACATTAATCGACTGAATCAAGGGAATGCATTAACTTTGTTTTCGCCTTTCACGTTGACCTGTAGATGTGAAAAACACATCGAAAAAGAGAACGAGTTGGTGGATTGTATGAATCCATTATCAGTACGAAATACTTTTCACCAGTACATGTCGTATATTATATTAAATTTACACATCAACCTCTTAAATGAATTAGAAAATAAATAAAAGTTATTTTACTAATATGAAATATCACAGAGATTGAGATGCAGACATTTACTTAACAATTATGTTTGCTGTACAAAACACTAAGATTACGAAATGCACGAGACAATATTCATTAGAATTGTTAACTGGCCTAACAAATTACAACTTAATTTGTTAGAAAATAATGGCAAGTGCAGCAAATTAAAATTACATCATTACATTAATGTAACATTTGGAAGCCATATCAAAACAGAATGTTACTAATTTAGCACTTAAGGGGTTTTGTACATTGTACATTTTTCAAACATCAGTCTGCTATTTATACAAAATACATGCAGAAAAATATAAAATACAAAAAATTTGATTGAAATATTATTTTTGTAGATAAATGACTTTGCAAATTTCAGCATATAATAGTTATTCTGGTCGTTATGTATCACCGATTATAAATTGCTGTAGGAAACAAGTTTTTCCAAGATTCATACTGTCATCCTTGAGAGAAAACATCAGATGAAGTTATCTCTTCATCAATGAAGGATGGTACACCTTGTACATACGCATAGGCCCGTAGAAAATGAAATTCAGTTATATAAACAATTAACAATACAATCACAAATGAAGACCATCTTATAAGTCTAATGTATTCTCTTAAACGGTCAAAAAATATTGCTAAAAGTAGATAATCCATGACAGCATGAAAATTTATAAATTTCCAGCAAAGAGATATTATCCAAAATGACAGACTTCTGAATATAGTTGTCTGTCTAGCATAAAGATGTTCTCTACTAATCGATGGTGTTTTATAATCAGTCTCTAGAAGATCCTGGTATAAAGATATATATCGATTCCAGGCAGCACTGGTCAGGAACAAATGGACGGTCAGAAGTAATATATTACGAAGTGCTGCATTTGAAGTTTTTGATGTTATGTTTCCAGGTTCAAGGACTGATGAAACTGGTAGTTGTGGCAGCTTATCATACCCTCCACGTCTGTTTGAATTACGGGCAAGAAACTGATATAGGCCAATGATTAAAGCGACACAACCCAAAGCATCGCAAATACCATCGATAATGTAACCACTTGAGCCAACATCTGATCGTTCACCATAAATATTTGCCCTTTTTCTTGCAACATGACCATCTAGATCATCTAACCATGTCCTTGCTTGGAATAATATTACACCTAAGCGTCTATGAGACAACGAATCACTGGAAACACATTTACCAGCCAACACTGCTATTAACACGTGAAAACAACTGATTATATTTGGTGTTACCAATGTCCAAGAGCTGCTAATGTATAATAGATCATCCATGATAGCTGCAAGAGGACTCAGAAGAAAATGATTTGGATGATCTAGCATTAATCCTTTCACAGTTACTGTGCACAATGGATTAAAATCACAAGGTATAATCGAAACATATCGTGTTCCATTTGGTGTTGGTCGTACATCATAATTTTGTACTCTAGAATAAAGCAGGAGGTCCATTCCAAGGAAGTATAATGTCAGTATTATAAAAATTGCTAAGAATGACCTGCTTATCAGGGTTGTTGTACCAAACATTTTGTTATATGACTTTGGCACTTTGTTATATTGATAAAAATATTTCATTGGTATGTCCATACTATACTTCTCTTTATATGTTGCTAACTTTTTTAGCAATGTTCTCACTTTTCCAACACGGTTTATATTATCACACATATTTTTTTTTGGCGACATATAAATTAAGAGAAACGGAAGAACATGTTTTCCTGATTTATCGTGTATTCAATTTATCAATGTAACGACAGCATATCACAGTTAACAAATATAGTTGCTCAACTTCTGAACTTATCACGTTATTCTCTTGATTACGTTTAATTATCTTTTCCATGTTACATATTTTATAGGTAAACGGTTAACAATCAACATAATTAACAATATTTCATTTTGCAGTGGGAGCTGTTCTGATATTCAGCAACGTCTTGGCATGACGCGACGCCTACACATGATTACAATTTGATTGACTATTGAGTGCAACTCAATTGCACATCTTGTTTGAGTAATATACTCAATTGTTTCTTTCATTTGCAGTTTACTTTTATTAAAAGAATAATATGAAATCTTTTTTTTTTCGTGATAAAACTTCAGTTGCACTGGTGTCACATAATTTCTCTGAAAGGTTCGATAATGCGTCAGTTGATTGTAAAAATTGTTATTTCACGATGTTTTCGTTTATAAAACATGACTGTCCACCAAATAATGTCAAATGATTTTATGAGAGCCACAGTTAGTTCGTAAAGTTTACTTAAATCTGCTTCGAGCAGCAGAGAACTACTGGCAGTAGTCTACTATCTAAATTTGTTTGCGTCTATAATAGAATAGAATGGCGATGCGTTGAAATCACAAAACTTTTATCCAGGCTTGCACGCGTGCGCGTTTTACAGTTCGCTACCATTTCATTTACACGCGACATTTGTTGTGTGTGCACAATTCTTATAAAAAAAAAAGTAATAAATAAACGAAACGTAATATGTAATTTAAAAATTAACAAAATGTACAATCTACGATCTGCAAACGAAATTATTGTTTGTATAGAAAACACTATACGAAATCATAATATAGATTCTTTAATAAATTTAAAAAACGATACATACTGATCAAATTGTATACCATTTGAATATTTAATGTATAATCATATCAAATATATTAATTACAGAAGGTACATTTATGTGAATCTTTTGATCATCCATTGTAAACTAACCCTCTAAATGCAAAGCAGTTCTAAGTTCAATGTTATCTGTGGATGATACTATGTAATCCAAATGCTTTTTTAAATAATAAAGAAGTTAGAGTAAATTGAATTTTAGAGTGAACTAAGTATTTCCATTTTTTTGAAAATATAAAATATATTTATGAATAATAGTCTTTTACCATGTTCTCTGAAACAATCATTTCTAGAAAGTTTTTGAATAATCTAAAAAATGGGAAACATACTATGAGTCACAAAAACAGTGTGATTCATATTTGCAAATATGTCAATAAGTCCATAAAGAATGTAAATTAAGAATGATGCAAATATTTGAATTATGGAATAAAACCTACTGAGTAACATCAACTTTAATGGTCTGAACAATTTATAATTATTTAAACATTTTCTACCATTCATATATGACCTAACCCAGATCTAACTCAGTTTCATTTAAAAAAATAAAATTGTTCTTGAAAACCAAAGGCATCTATATCAAGACAAGGCATGTGTCCATCATAATGTTCCCCTTACAAAAGAGTAAATTTTATTTAAAATAGTTTGGAGGATAATTGTGTGTATAGATTATAATGGAACATTCTGTCCAGATAGATTCTCATACCGTGTGAAAACTCAGTTCATCAGTATATGGAGAGCACAAAGCAATGAAAAAAGTTCATAGAAACATGTAACCTTTGACTTTATTTTCAAGTTACAGCTATTTTTATATTCCTTTTGTTATAATTATATATAAAGTAATATTATTACTTATAATGATTTTTCCATGCGATTTTATTTCATTATTCAATAAAATCAAATTTATAAACTTGAGCTTACCTGAGGAAGCTGTGTACTCTTTCCACATCCAGTTTCTCCAACTAAGACTAATGTTTGGTACTTTTCCAGTAAATAAACAATATGACTTTTGTACCTGAATGTGGGTAATCTTTGTCGCTGCATATCAAGTGCAAGAGAATGATGTGCATTATATACAAATTGTGTACATGAATGGGCATCAATATCTGGTTTATCTTCTTGCCACATACTGTCACCTATAACATTAGAAATGATTAAAAAGATATAGATTTTCTAAACATGACAGGTATATAAAAATATAAGTTGTTTTGGAAGATATAAACCAGCTCAATGGGTTATGTTAATAATATTACAATCAGAAATATACCTTTTATTATACAATATAATAAATGAATAATTGTATTCTTAAATTGATCGTGATTAATAAGTAATGTAATGTCATTAAACTTAAAACTGTATTCAAAAAGAATTTGTTTACATAATAAACTTAAAGCAATTTAACTTACCAGGTTTGACAAAAATTGGTTTTGTACTCATTTTGTCGACTATATAAATAACGCGGTCAGAGGAAAGTTAGTTCTCAAATATGTTCCTTAATTATAAACGTTCAAAATTAAATACTAATCACACATTTTGAATGAACACAACATTGTACACACAAACACGTAACACGCACTGATATGCGCATCTGTCACGAATTTTGTTAAACTTTTCCTTTCTCCTACAGATGACGCTAAGTATTATTTCGAATTAGTTTCCAATTGATATAGTACAAGTACTACGTAAAATCCATGAAGTACACGAATAAAATGTTCCTATATTTAAAATTACTGTCAAATAAATTAATATCTGTAAGGTCCGATACATTTTCCAGAATATTGTTGAATTCCACACTACAAATTTGTCTTCCGTATACTAAATATTATTACTATACTCTTTTGTATTTATTAGTTCTCAAGGGCAAACAGCTATGTTTGATTATCGTTACAGTACGGCTTTAGCAATTTCGAGGTACCTGAGCTATAGGGGGACCAGTGACCCCTAATATACTACCGGAATGCCTAACGAAAGATTAAAGTAATACAAATCCGAAAATTTTATCATTGGATATGTTTGAATATAATTTCATACGATTTTTACTAAGTCGTAGGTAATATTTATTACACGAGAAATAATATTACACAATGATTCTGATTGTATGAAAATAATTTGTACTAGAAAGTAATTAAACAAATTTTTGTCAAAATATAATAGTAGTTTTACATATTACGTTACAAACCAGTTATTCATGTTAGGATGTTATATATATATATATTAAATTGGTTTTAATTTGTCATCTTTTATATTTTATACAAACATATAATTGCCATATTTTAAGTATACGTAGATTTGAAGGTTTTGATATGTAACTTTTCAATAAAGTTACCAACGCAGCGTATTTTATTGCTGTTACTTCAAATTTAACATTAAACGTTTTTGTTCAACAGCATATCTATACATACAAATACATGTTATTACATATTGTCAGGTATCTCATTAAACGTTATTTGCAAATGGTATTATATACTATTGTAGTAAAAGAATGCTAAATGGTACAATCTGGATTTTGATGATTAAAGAATAGTTTTATTTAAACATTATTATAAGTCGTTTAAAACGTTAAACGCCATGTCAATCCCTACGGATAAACGGACCTATTTCGCATGAAAAGTTTTTAAATGACTTAAAGGATTGGCATTTAACGTGTTAAATTATATATTGCATTAATATTAACGCACCAAAACAAATAGTAGTTCGTCTATTTGTTAACACCTGAATCGAACATAAATCGTATAAATGTATCTATATATGTATATATTGTGAAACAAAGATGTTTGATGTCAGAATTTAGAAATACAATTAGTTTTCTAATTTTCGTCATTAAACGTTAACAATTCCTGGGTAAACTTTATTGTATTTTAGGAATGTATTTTGATTTGCAGAAAAATATTGATTCTTTTATATTCGATATGAGGTGTCTATGTATACTTATGTCTGTGCATCAGAAAGAATAAGAACTTTATATGGAATATTTTCCATAAATATCTTTCTCAAGCACCACACCATCATTTATCTTCATGAATCAGAAATATATTATTTCTAATATTATTTATATCTCCCTTACTTCGCGAATCTAGTACTAAGTGAATATATGTATGTGGACGTCTGTGGAAAATATAAGAAACACGAATGGTAGTAATTTAAGACAAAAATGTATGAAGATGCTTTGAATACACGTAATGCCATTGCCAATTAGTTATAAAAATGGTTGCAATAGAGACACAAATGTGTCAACATAAAAAGTCATTAATACAGTGTTAAAGTTCCTCTGTTTAGTATTTGTTTGTCTTAACAATGCACAGATGACAAATTTTGACTGTTGACTTTTCAGTTAGCTGTTAAAATTGCATCTATAGATTGAGTTTACAGTAAAATAAAAGGTATTAGGCTGTAGCTTCTGCTTCTCCATTGCTTTCTGTTTCAGCACACTTTTCTTCAAGTTTTGATTTCTTCTCAGGACTTGCACCATCAGTTACAGTTTCATCTGTTGTATCACTCAAAGTTGTTGACTTTCTTTTTATACAACAGCTATCTACAGGAGCATCTATAAAGAGGAACATTTTGTTACATTCTATAACTTTATATGCTTTTAAATTATTTCAAAATCTTTCAATTTAAGATTGTCTACTTTGTTTCTATTGTATTAGCTCAATCCTACCTGTAGAAGTACCATTTTCTGTTGATTCTGCTTCTTTGTCATCTGACTCCTTTTCTTCATTTGATCCGTTTTCTTTGGTTTCCTTTGTCTCTCCATTCTCAGATGCCTTTGAATCTTCATCAACGTCTGCCACTACCTTCTTTTCTTCTTCTACAACTTTTTTTTCTGGCGTAGTAGCAACTTTGGCGTCCCTAAACGAAAAAAAAAAATTATAACCCTTAAATCACCTTTCAAATAATTCACATAATAGTAGTATATTTGTTATTTAAAATAACAATAGCGTCGTTCCTATTTTTGTAAACGGAATTTGTATCATATTTTGAAAAAACAAGCGAAAGATAAAAATATTTAGACGACGTAAAGTCTGTTATATAGTCAAAAACAAACTCAACACGTATGTATTTTTTTAAACTTGGTATCGGTTTATGCTACATAAGTATAGACAAAGATGGAATGGCGAGGGATAGAAATAGAGATAGGACGCCAACTGTGGCGGCACCTAGCGATGTTGATATTATCCTGCTTTTGTCCCCTCCTCCTGCCCGCTCCCTCTCCTTTCAGCAGTCATACACGAACACGTACATGTACGTAACTCAACACAAACACACAGAGAATGTTCAGCGCGGCAAATCGTGGATGCGTAGACCGTAAATATACATCAACCTAACATATACACACGTATACATTTGTTCGCATAGCGTCGGGGACTTAAATAAATTTAAGTAGTATCGACATTCGCCATTAGAAACACGATATAGGTCTTCTCGAAAATATTAAGTGGAAAATGAAAATATGTACTGGCGGTTTTACACCTAGTCGGTAAAGGAGAACAGATCAATAAGCTGTGCATTTCTTTTTAAGGTGATGCGCGTACAATCTTTCGCAAAATATTTCCAGACTTTCTTTATATATACAACCGATATTTTATCTTCTCGACGTATAAATATCCACACGATGGTTGCTATCGAGGCATTAAAAGAATTTCATACTCGAAAATATTCAAATAAATATTATATTACATTTACAACTACATTAAGACGCGTTATGAATAAGAATGATAGTATTTCGATCATAAATAATAGTAAGGACACCGAGGAGGATAATAGTAACATGAAAAAACACAAACAAATATTGACACGCGTTGTGCCACCATCATTGTCCTACGTATGTATGTGAAGCTACAAGTGGGAAAAATAAGAAGGTAAACGATGCCATCAGAAAAGCGGGTCTGCAAGTAGAGCATGTATCGTGGCAAAAGCAGGTAATCCTGCGAACGTAACGCGTCTTACGAATCAAGCTGAGAATATCACGTAGAGAGGGCATACCCCCTCTTCTATCTCGTCCCTTTCTCGTGGCCGCACTCTTACAAAACTAGGTACGCTTTCAAAAGTATACAATCGACGACGATTCAAACGAAATTGTGAAAGCAAGAAAATCGCATTCAACGGCAGCCCATTCGGGATAGATGAATGAGAAACGAAATTATGCAACGGGCAAATGATTAGCCCGTCGTCGGTTTATTCGACAACGAAACATTTGGAAGCGTTCGATGGAAATGCGTGATTTCCTTATGATACATCGATAAAATAATCCGTACTACTTACTTGGTTTCCGTATCCGCCATGCTGATCGATTCAATCGTCAAGTCGATAAAGTATTTAGGTAGTAAACGCACTTAATAAGGCCTGAGTTTTATATGCACCGGTAAGCAACCGTAGAATTCTGGTATCACCACTGTCGCGTAGTCGCGTACCGACGCGCAAATGGCAGAGAGACTCGCACACTGATTCGCTCGAGACCCAAGTTACTCGGCCCGGCCGGCAGGCCGGCGGCCTTCAAACACTTTTCTTTCCCGCTCGTTTACAGATGGCGCACGAATCAGCAACGTTATCGAAACCGTTCGCTGGAAATTTGATTTTAAAACGCTTTAAAAATGCAAGCACAGCACCTACGTTAAAAACGGAATTGCCGTTCTGAACCGCCGTCAAGAAAATTGCTCAATCGTACGCGTCGTTCTCGATTCGTTTCACGATGGAGATTGATTCTCAACAAGTGTAAATTTCCCGCTATGCCTTTAACTACCATCACGACAGAGTTCAATGAAGTTTCTCACAGAAATATATTAAAGGTGGAAACAAATATCCAATAAACAAAATATATTTTGACGATAGTTCCGCTTTATTACGAATAAATAATATTACATACGTTCGATATAATATATTTCATCGAAGCTACCAATAGTTACGAGGTTTAAGGCTGGTGGTAGTGGTGACTTCGCCACTATTGCTTTGTTAATGCCCCTCCAAGTAACGCGTTGACCAATTGGATTCCGCCTTGCGAAACTCGTAAAAAATCCCCGCGCTTCCGGCGCTAGCAACGTATTGTTTGAAGAACCTGTATTTTGTTCCGCATCGTCTTCGTAGTAATAACTATCGAATCCTATGTATGATTTAAGTTGTTTGGCTGATTCTAGTGAGATTCAATATGCGCCAAGGGTAATCTGCTAGATATAAACGGAAACAGGAGTACGGAAAGTTCTAGAAGTTTCGTGTATGGCCCCATTTCCGGTGTATATTAAAAGGTGCGCGATGCTTTCAGGTTGATCCGCGCACCCGACCGAAAGGCTTCGCTGCATTTACGTCCATGTTACAGGTTGCTTTTATCGTGAAACAGTAACATATTAACTTTCCCTTTACAATACGATATTGTTTCTTCGCAGTTAGTCAATTTTCTTAGTCTTCGAAAAACAGTGTATCGTAGTTTTGGCAATGAATAAAAATAGGTTCGATACGATGCTTTAATATTTTTTGTATAAATATCCAGTTAATTTTCAATATTTTTATTACTATCAAATATTATTACATACGGAAAAAAGCATTTATTCAATTGTTATCGTTTTGATGACGGTATATCTATCGATATCGAAATCGTACTATCTCTTTTTATATAAATATTAAAAAAATATATATATATTATATATGTATAATTAATTTTAGGATCTTGGCAGTGTTTCCTAATCATATCGAAAACCAGGAGAAAACATCCTTTAACGCGAACGAATGTTGGGTGGATAATAAAATTTTGTATGCGCGAAAATCGTGCAAACGTCTCAGTTTATTCACAAATGTATTTTTTGCCCTACCGCGTATGCCACGTGCCAGGAGTCTACGTAAGCATGAAGATAACACCAAGCAGCTGCTATGTACGATGCAGGTGAAGACGAGGAAAGCAGATGCTTCTTTTCGAATATCCTTTACACAGTGAAACCCATTAAATACACATCCATGCCAAATCGAGTTGGGATTTCAATCGAAACTTTCCACCAGGAAGGTGATACATGCTTGGCGTTTCTAGTGCACTGCTATTTTGATACGCATTGAAAGAATAAACGCGCGACATTTACATAGGAGAAATAACATGTATTTATCTAGTCCTTCTTAGCATATCACAATTAACATTTATTAATAATCTCCTTCGATTACTTAGCGTTCGGCAATTATTTTAAATTAAAACATTTCCTCGGCACGTGTTCGTAGTCGATGTAGAACTTCTGTTGAATTTAAATATATTATAATCGGAAGTAGGTGGAAATTCATTGACATAAAGCTTTGCTTGATAAAATTAAATTTCGTTTTAGTGGGTCAGTGGAAGTGTTCAGTCACAAGCTATTTCGATGACAGTAACCTATATTTCTACTGGCTTTGCAGTGTCAAACTAAAGATAGCATCGCGCATCTAAATTTTCATTTCGCTGGACTAAATTCCCACTTTTCTTAATGTGTTCTTATTTACTACACTATACTGCCTGTCACGCTGGTTTTGTTACTATTGCGCATTAGAAAGCGTTTGACATAAAAATATATAAAGCAAGTTCGTACCTTCTATAAGAACTTATATAATAATTTTTAACGTTAATATATTTATACAAATTTCGCATGTTTTGTGCTTTCTCCGTGTACGATTTTCAATTCTTAATAATTTTGTTGTGGGTTACTTTTATCGTCAAAACTTGACCCGAACTTATCGAGATGGACGATTTAATGAATTGTACCGAACGAAATAACGAAGAAACAAGCGATGCAAGTAAAAAGCCGATTCTACTTTCCTTCGACAAATTGGCACACTGCTTTCGGCTTCAGGTCATGGAATCAATAGAGCGCGTGGTCGCGCGCATCCCATAGGGTAGAAACAAACTAAGGTTGATGAAAGAAACATCCGAACGTAACCTCGATAAGAAATGTCTTTTGTCACCTTTACCCAGTCTGCCGTGCAATGTGCCGGGACTACACACAAAAATATTATGTGTATCCAAAAGGCCTGACCTGGTCGTACCTTTTTGACTCTGTGGTAACCGGTTCGTCCTGTCCTCCATCGACTCCACCTAGCTTTCTCGACCGTACCTGCTGCTCTAAAATTGTACCTATATGCTTATCTACAGTTAGAAACTAATCGCCAAAGGATTATCACAGGTCAGCGGGTATTCAACCTTCCGTGTACATACCATGGTTCAATACCACAAAACAGGTCGATTATTATTAATAGCAACGAAACTACCAAATTGATCATAAACTCGGCTTGAGATCAGTTTGTAACAAAATACCCGTGATACAGTGAGTAAAGGAGACAGCATTTTCGTGTTATAAGTACAAATTAGTTTGGTAGTCTTCCGATTTTCTGATTTGTAGGTTATAATTCCAACTAGAAACAGTACGGTGACTTTTGTTTACATGACGATATAATCTATGTATTAGTTCATTGTAATAGAATCAGTTCGTTTAAACTATCGATATGTGGAAAATTTGTCGATGAAACTGATTCATTTTTAAATTGTAATTCTCTGTATTTATAAAATTTAGTTCAAGTAGTACAGTACGTTAAAAAGTCAAGTTTCTTTTTTTCTAATTACTAATATTAGTAACGTTCGTTACTGTTTTATCAATAGCTCCGTGTAGCTACCTTAACCTATTCGGATAAGGTTTGATTAGTCTTATTTTAAACGTAATATGATTATATAATTCATATTGCATTTTTCAAAGCTGTTTACATTCTATTCGCTACTTGAATATTGTCAAATGATTTCAAGCATTATATTAATTTACTGCATAAATTCATCCAATCCGCAGTGTAATCACGAGTGGGCAAATTTGTTTATATAAGAAAAACATGTTATTCGATGGATTATACGAATTTCGAAACTGAATAAGTAATGGGATTTCGTACCGTTCGGTTCGAGTTTTACTTTTCTCTTAAAACTCTGTGCATGGAAGAGTGAGCGAATCATATTTCACATGAAAACGGTAACAGAGACAGTTTTACGAAACAATTCACGGTTCGATGGGATTCGTAAGGAACATAGGCTCCCTTTGAATGAAAAGTTCATAGACGCTTCCGCTTGGTGCCAGCACTTTCCAAGGAAGCGGTGAATCGTTCCCGTGCTACATCTGTCGGCGACTAGTTGAAGCAGTGGCCGATCCGTGCAGTACAGTACCTCTCTAGCTTTCCGAAGCGGCACTTGGTTATTTTCGCATCCGTGCGAAATCCCGAACGAACGAGCGGAGAGAGCCGCGTCGCCATCTTTAGGAACGGTACCGACTGCCTCCGCTACCGCCGCCTGTCCCGTTCTAAGAGGGCAAAGTCAATCCGCGAGTATAGTAAAACAATTAGTGTATTTAGTGCGATAGCGCGTACAGTAATTCCCCTATCGCGAGGAGACGCGAAACATAACCGTACGCGATGTTCATTTAATACGGGACGGAGTCAAAGTTTTTTGCGCGCGTGTGTGTGTCCCGTGTAAGTTCAGCAGACGACGTTTCGTAAGAGTTGGAGGGTTGGGAACGAACAAAAATCAAAACGTCGTTCTCTCGCTCGTACGACCCTCGTTCAAGCATCACGACTACGACCGTAAATTCAGTCGCACGGCACGTTCCGCTGCGAATCAACCAGTGTGTAGTGTTTTGATCTGCCGAACCGTGTGGGACAGGCACGTCAATGGTAGTCGTGGCAGATGTACGCGGCTACGAATTAAGACAGGAGTAGAAAAGAAAGGGGGAGGAAGGGAAAGATTGAGACGGGTGTAGAGAAACGACACCAACGACAGAGACCAGTACAATTGACAGGAAAGATGGCGCGAGGTGTGAACGAGGATTAATGCTGACCCATTTTTCCGCGCGAAATCGCTCGGTCTAAGTTTCTCGTGCGATTCGAGGTAACCACGAAGGTTCCAATTCCTCGTTCGCGAGGGTACGGGTACCTGACGTGTGATTCGAACTGAACCAAGTAAATAGTAAGCAAAGGGATACTCCGCTTTCGGTAGGAGTGTATTCACCGTGCGGTGCGCGCGTGTGCCCTGTTTCTTGCGTAAGTGTGAGTGCCCCTTTCGACGTGTGCGGGTTTCCGTAGAGTCGGCATTGGCGTGACATCGTGCCCTGACTGTCATCGACGTAACGAAAGAACGGTAAAAGACAAAAAAAAAAAAAAGGTGTCGAAAGAGTAACGAAATACCGGTGCTGGTGGTACCGATAAGTGTACGCGGAAGATAGCAAAATTTCTGAAGAGGCCAGTGGTTCGCGGGGCCTTGATAGGCTCGGCTCCCGTAGAAGACCAACGAAGACGAAGACGCTGTCTTCGGTAATTTCACGAGCTGCGTAGAGCCCTGGCCGGCTCGGATATCATCGCAGCTGCTAAGATGGGCAACAATGCCGCGACCGCGAACAAAAAGGTTGACGCTGCCGAGAGCGTCAAGCAGTTCCTCGACAAGGCAAAGAAGGAGTTCGAGGATAAGTGGCAGAAGAACCCGACGAACACCGCCGGTCTCGATGACTTTGAGCGTATCAAGACTCTCGGTACCGGCTCGTTCGGTCGTGTCATGATAGTCCAACACAAACCGACCAAAGAGTATTACGCCATGAAGATACTCGACAAGCAAAAGGTCGTGAAACTCAAGCAAGTCGAACACACGCTCAACGAAAAGAGAATACTGCAGGCGATCAGCTTCCCGTTTCTGGTATCGCTACGGTTTCACTTCAAGGATAATTCCTATCTGTACATGGTACTCGAATACGTACCCGGTGGCGAGATGTTTAGCCATCTCCGCAAGGTCGGCCGTTTCTCCGAACCACACTCGCGTTTTTACGCGGCGCAAATCGTCCTAGCGTTCGAGTATCTACATTACCTCAACATAATCTATAGGGACTTGAAGCCGGAGAATCTGCTGATCGATTCCCAGGGTTACCTGAAAGTCACCGATTTCGGTTTCGCCAAAAACGTGCAGGGCAGAACATGGACCTTGTGCGGAACGCCCGAGTATCTCGCGCCCGAAATAATCCTAAGCAAAGGTTACAACAAGGCCGTGGACTGGTGGGCGCTAGGTGTCCTCGTTTACGAGATGGCTGCCGGTTATCCGCCATTTTTCGCCGATCAACCGATCCTCATCTACGAGAAGATCGTCGGCGGCAAGACGCGATTCCCCACGCATTTCGGTTCCGATCTGAAGGACTTGCTCCGCAATTTGCTGCAAGTCGATCTCACCAAGAGGTACGGTAACCTGAAGGCCGGCGTGAACGACATCAAGGGTCACAAGTGGTTCGCCCATACCGATTGGATAGCAGTCTTCCAAAAGAAAATAGAGGCGCCGTTCATACCCAAGTGCAAGGGTCCCGGGGACACGAGCAACTTCGACGACTACGAGGAGGAGACGCTCAGGATTTCGTTGACGGAGAAGTGCGCCAAGGAATTCGCCGAATTCTGAATTTCCCATCCGGATAGAAGATGGATACACGTGTCGCGTATTTATTCATACGCGATGGTTCGTCACTCGTTGGTCGCTTTTCGGTCGAGAGAAAGAGATAGATGAAGTAAGATGGAATTATTGGATGGAGAGGGAGCGAACGAGAGAGTGAAAAAAAGAGTGAGTGAGAGCTGGCGAGGAGAGCGAAAGTGTAAGTAACGTATGTATGCATGCAAGCGGGAAAGAAAGGAAATACGGGTATGAGTGAGCGCGAATTGCATGATTGCGTGCGTGGTTCGGGGAAGCTCGCAGGCGAAGATAGAATTCAAGATTTCGCCAGGGATTTTTTTGGGGGGGGAGAAGAGTGAAACGTGCAAGATAGCATTATAGCACATAGCAGATTTTGCGCTTTGTTATTTTGTGTCCGAACTTACCACGAATGGAGAATCACGAGACGAGATGGTAGCTGTCGAGCGTATAGGGAAAGAGAGACAGCGCGCGCCAGAGAGAGGAATAGAGGGAGACAAACAAATATAATATATTAAAGAAACTACCTTTCGGTTGTTCCGCACACGGTAATCGTATACACCCCGTCGCCACCGCCGTCGCTACTTTTTACATGAGAGAATCTTTTTTTTGCCCCAGTCAAGTATCTGTCGCATCGACGTACGAGAACGATGAATGTATACATATATATACAGATCAAGAAATACACAATGAATTATGAATATATACATGTACGCGTATAACGAGTTAACGAGTACATACATTTATACGTACAATGAATGATGAATATATGTATATGTGTCTATATATTCATAATAATTGACGAACATACATGAATATGTTCACAATGAATGATGAACATATGCATGTATACAGATACATCTAAAAATCTGTATATATTTGTATATATGTATATATTCATAATGACTGATGAAAATACATATATGTCCACTCCGAATATATACATGTGTATCTATACATCTGTGTATATATTTATACGCAGATGAATGTATACATGCACGTACGTGTGTGTGCATACACGCACGTGCATGTGTCTGTCCCCTACGGTGGCTATATCGTCCAGTTTGCGGAGAAGGTGTGTGTAAAGTTCGCTCTCGATAATTGTTACTAATATCGGAAACGTCGGCCCCCACCGGAGTTATTTTGTACATAATAGCGTCGCTGTCTCTATGAGTGTTCCCCGAGCCCCCTTTACACCGCGCCCCTCTTCTTCATCGTCCTCTTAGCACATACGTTTACAAGACTTTGCCGGGGAGTAGTCATAATACACCAACAATCAATTGTCATGTCGTGCATTGTTGTCTATTTGTCTACAAGAATTCCTTCTTCGACGTTGAGAGAACATTTTTTGTCGCGATAATACGGATACCAATGTTTCTATATCGGTAGTCGTCACACGGTTATTCCGCCGGAGTAATGTTTACGTACCGACTTTGTTTTTGTTATTTTCTTTTTTCGTTTTATTATTATTTCTTTTTTTTTTCGTATTTCCCATCGATTGCTCGCTTCTCGGAGAACATCGGGAGGAGAGCGCGAGGGAGAGAGATACCTTTATTATAGTATATTGTGAATCTTATAACAAAAAATACTCGTTATATACTGGCTACAGATGCTCGTTGTTGAATTATTGTACCTAACGTAAATGGTAGGGGGAAAAAAAAGAGGAAAGAAAGAGAGCGAGAGAGAATGAGTGTCAGAGGAACAAAAGAAGTATTTGCGAAAATAGGATCGGCGCGGGGTACGAGCAAATGAGGATTCATTTTTGGAACATTTTTAATAGAGGACCACCGGCGTTCGTACATAGATACATTGTAAGAGTAATTCATATATTATATCGCCTGAAGTTGCTGTACGCAAAAGAAGCAACGTTATCTTTTATATAGAGCTGCACTTTTAGTACGGAATGTAAACATACGGACAATCCTGATCGTGTAAGAGAACAAAAGAGGAGAAACGAACGGTGCACACTCGACAAAAGAGAAATGAGAAAATGAAAAATGGCCAAAGGAAATTGTGCATACACGTACCGCGAGAATGAAATATTTCGTCGAACAATAGAGGCAAGGCGAAGCCGAATTCGTTGAGAGGCCGTTCCGTGAAACGAAAGAGAATTAAACGGAGAGACCAGCAACGGCAGCAGTAGCAGCGACAGCGAATCTTACCCAAAGACTTGTTTATTCATTTTTTTAGACAACACTTTCTTTCGAGATCACGTAGGATACTTAACGGTGTCGTGCTCGAATACGTTATATCTCGACGATATAATAACACCCCCATGACCATTAACGAATAATGCGAAGTATGGAAACACCAATATAATAATAACTTGAACAATGATTGCACTCGCAACCATATAAGTATGCCCAAACGTGTACACTTAAAATTGTGCTTAGGGTATGATATTACGAAACTTTGTACGAGTAGCTGGGTTGTCGTCG
The DNA here is from genome assembly GCF_026283585.1 of Hylaeus volcanicus. Taxonomy (NCBI): domain Eukaryota; kingdom Metazoa; phylum Arthropoda; class Insecta; order Hymenoptera; family Colletidae; genus Hylaeus; species Hylaeus volcanicus. The sequence continues at coordinate 26,179,534 of NC_071978.1, read as the reverse complement.
ATAATTGAAGTCGATACGGGATATTTAGCTCTTCGAGTGCTGAAGAGGGAATGCTTTCTTTCCAGGATTTGTTTTGCCTCGAATTAGATAATACAAGAAAATTATTTCATGAACACAATGTCAACCAATCTGAGAGATCTCGAACCTTTCTGTATTGGGGGCTTACAAATGTACACAATAAGCTTGTTTACATTGGTTGCGTGGGATTTAGAATCAAAGATAATATTGACAGGCAGTAGATAAGAGTTACCTTCCAAAGTGTCGTACATATTTGAGGTGAATATATATATTTTCAATCAGGTGCAGTTCATTCTCTACTGGCAATAGAATCATTTTTAGAGGTGTTATTAAAATTGCAACCAAAATAGTCTGATTTAACAATTTCCAACTATCAAGAGGTAACGCAATGTGGAAGAAAACTCTGGACGGATATACGCGTAATAGCACTCAAAGGGTTAATTATTACGCGGTAGAGTCATCGTGCGGTTGAACGTCGACACCATATCGGCGCAAGTATGGCGATGTCGTATCAATTCGATTCGGTGGCTTGGTCGAGACGTTAGTCGATCACTCGATCGTCGAAAAAGCGAGATTGGTGTGGGTGGGAGGATAAATCTATGTCTAAGATGCGGTAACGTCAGCCAACTACTGCGGTTTCCACTTTCGTCCGACTTCGTCCTCCTTCCGAATGAGACAAAACGTAACGATCGAAGTCGCAGCTTAAAAAGAGAAAGGACGCGAACCGTGGTAGACGGAGAAAGGGAGAACGCGACGGGGAAAATACAAGAGGAAAGTTATATATCGCGAGGCATACTTTTCGGTTTTACCGTGCGTGCGCCCGTATCTATACAAGGTGTCCCGTAATTCGTGATACGATCAAGGTGGGGGTGATTGCTCATTCAAACGCAAGCTGAGAACGGCCTGAATAACAATTCCTTTAGCACTCGAAGCCTCGCGAAGCAGTCGAGTTTTGAAAATTCATCGGGTACGCGACATCTGATTTATATTTCGATCCAATACATTTAATAGTCGTTTTTCGAGCGCAAAAATCTTATGGAGTCGAGGCATTCGAATCGTGGAAGAGCTTGTATACAAGGCTCGGGGGTTTTTGAGACGAGGAAAATTCTTGGTTGTACAAGTATAACAAATAAACTTATTATTGGAGCTTATTCGCGAAAGTAAACACAAATTGACAGTGATATGCGTTAAAATTTATACATTTAATTGAAATTCGGTTAGGTGTGCTCGACGAGCTTGATTGTTTCGAAAAGTACACCTTGTAGGAGGAAAAGCGATTACTCGTTTTTCCGCTTGTAGCACGAATTACAGGACACCTTCGAGCGTGTCGTCCATTTGCAACGACGGATGTGCAACTTTACATCGCTCGAAGGTCGCGGATTGCGCATCCACGAGAAACTGGTCGCCAAAATCTGATACTCGAAAAACATAGTTGTGTCACTCCGATTGCAAACGGACGGCACGTGCGTCACGGTAACACACGGGCACAAATAGACCAGAGAAACGGAGTGTCGTTCCTTTTCGTCGCGTTTATATCTCCTGGGTTGCATAGTGGCTCGAAAAACTATTTGCATGTCTTTTTGGAGGTAAAGAAGCACCACGTTATTATGGTGTTCATGTACGCTTCATTGTACACGGAAAAAATAAATTGATAATTTGTTGTTTGAAAATAATACAAGAATGAAAGTTTCATAGCCAAGACAGTATTTGTATACTAGTCTCATGACTCTCTACTTGTACAAAAAAAAAAAGTTGTTTATCAATTACGCCTCTCGATGTAATAATTTTTAAAAATCTGTTCTAGATAAATGCATCGTTACTTTTACTTCATAAATTACCTCACGAGAAGTATCGATAAAATTGCTCCAAAAATAGTCTGATTTAATGATTTCACTTGCCTGTAATCAACGAAAGATTTAATAATTTTATAACCATCAGGAGGTAATGGTGACGTGGAATCTAAAAAACGTAGGCGTGCAAATACTTTTTCCTCCGTCTGGAGAATGCTAGCATAGGTTCATTTGCATACGTTGCTACGTTACAAGAACAAAAAGAGGAATAGGAACGGGTTGGGAAGCCAGACAAAGAGACGCGAAATTCTTGGCGAGGAAATTACGCGGCCAAGGGGATCGTGCTTTCGGATAGCCAGTTTCTTGGCCAATGTTCTACCTGCTCATGTGGAATGTAACATTGTCACTCTGGCGTTTGCATCGACGACACGGTTGCACGCTGTCGTCTCTCGACAGTATTTTCAATGTATGGTTTGGAGGAGCGCGAGATCACTCGTTCCTGAATTTTCTCGTGTCTAGAATCTCGAAATGTAATATCGTCTTTCTGCCGTTTACGTTGATGATAAGGGTGGTAGCATTGTGGCCAATCCGTCTTCTCTTGACAGTCTTCTTGATTTATGTGGTGGAGAAATGTGAGATCGCTTGTTCCTTAATTTTCCCGCACTTAGGGGCTCGAAATGTAATATTGTCTCTCTAGCGTTTGCCGACGATAAGATTGGTAGCATTGTGACCAACTTGTCTTCTCCCGCCACTCTTCTCAATTAAAATGTTGGAGGAATGTAAGATCGCTCGTTCCATAAATTTCCCGGCGCCTAGGAGCTCGAAATTCAAGATCGAAGATTGCAACGCTTGCGTTTCTCCGTACCAAAGACTTAGCTTCCTTCCATCTCTATTTCTATCAATTTCCAGTTATCTATCATCGGTACTCGTAAAAGAATTAATTTTGGAGGATAATAAAGTTCCAATCGATCAGTGATTCTAATCGACTTACCAGATACTTAACGGATCCGAAGCTGTTAAATTCCTTTACGACAAATTCCATTCATAGAAGTTTCGCATTATCTCGTGCATACATCATTGCGTTCGGATGATCTAAATTTATCCAGTCGCGCTTACAGATACCGAATTCGCGTAAAGACGTGATCGAATCTTCTGCCAGCTGTAGCACTTGGTCTCGTAGGTAAACAATCTCTCTATCGAAGGTACCTCGTTAACTAAACTACGAAAATTCTTGGAACGGTCACGGATACGTTATCGCGAATGAACTGTACATACAAACGCGGACTGTGTTTTCATGAAACGAAAAGAAAATGGAACGCATCCGATTATGATTATTCGTAACTGTCCTAGGGCAACCATAAGTCCATCGTCTCAGTTTTATCGCCGTGGATGGGAAGCGATAAGACACTCGTTCACCGAGTATTACTTTCCGTGGACACGATAATCGTTCGCGTTCGAGTGGTTACAGATTACTAAATCTTAACGGGCTGTAAGCACACTCGAACGATATTTATTTTGTGGAACGATGAGTGCGTAGGTGTGCTTCAGGTATCACGAAGGATGATTTGTATTTATTTCGCGCCAGAATTCAGTGGAAGATGTCTTTTGTAAATATTAGTCATAGGTAATTGTTTAAGCTGTTGTATCGTCCACGTTTATCGGTAGCTACGCTTCGTTAAGTAATACTTTTTCCGACGAATTGGCTGCGGAACGTCCCGATAAGTCGTTTTCGATTACGTATTCTTGTACAATACATCGTGTCCACACTTTCCTTTCAAGCTCGATATTCCGTCACAATACGCTTGTCGTTCGGACTCGCAGATGATAGCGTGGTCTCTTGGTTCAGTGATCGATCGTTGCGCAATCGTTACCCGTTAGACATTTAAATATTCGCGTGTATAAATAGTTACGCAACGATATCGAAACCATCTTCGTTCAAGTTCGCATAACAAGTGGTAAATTGCATCCGTTCGCAAGCATGCCTGGTAATAACGACCGTGTTTCTCTTTGTGTTTAGTGCTCTACGTGTCTTTTATCCGCTGGCTACTGTAGACGTTCGTGCTCATTCACGATAGGCAGGATCTATTTTGTGGATCGTTGCCGACTACAAAATTCCTTAGGCGATAGGCTTACTCTGGCTGAATGGGACAATTCGTCTGTAGTTGGATCTGACTCTAATTTGGGAATCGTTTGTAGGGAATCGATTTTTATGAAATTTTTTTTTACGCCAAAGGTTACAGAAAACTTGGATTTATCTGCAGACGAGTGAATACTGAAACGAATAAAACATGCAATCACATCCAACTGAAATTCAATTCCGAATTACAGCAGTGGATGTTGTTGATGTTCCAAAGAGGCACACTTTGAATACAACAGCAAGCCTTGTCTGTACTTCAAGTGCAAAAGGTTAGCAGTCGTTAAGTTCTCGTTAAAAGAGAGTTCTGTCTAGAAACCGCCGTCTTTATTATTCAGCCGTTTCATTTTATCGCTCGAGTCCGATAAAATGCGCAACTGAGAAATTTAATCGTGTCGTAAAGCAACTTTTTTTATCTACAATTATTATTCCACAGGATAAACGACAGCTACATCTCCTTATTACAGAATATAACGATGATAGAGAATGAGATTCAACGCTAGGTTTATGAAGCACGATCATTTTGATCTGTTCCAAATTTCACAAGGAATGTTACAGAAATTATTTACATTTTTTGTCAATTACTTGTGCTGACCTTTATTTAAATAAAGAGACAAACATGCAATATAATATAACGTAATCTTATAAAATAGTACACAGAAAAGTTCATGGGAAGCAAACGTTCAAAAAAAAAAAAAAAAAAAAAAATAAAAAAAAATAAAAAAAATGAACAATGCAGGACGCTTGGAAGCTCCCGGAAAACCTAGTGTTGGAAACTCACGACCATACAGCGTTGTATATCGATGGCCACTTACCGTCTGTCGGTCTGGCGTTCTCGAATTGGAATTAATTATTCATTGAACATAGATCAAGTGCAATTCCGCTCATGGAAAGCGGTCAATTGCGTTAGTTTATTGTTTCACCCATTGTCATGTAACGCTTCGCCTTCGGCGTTCATTAATACCGTAGCACAGTGGAATAGTTCTTGCCTCCACGACCGTATCTTATCGAGATATCGCGGAGGAAGCGAAACCTAACCCAATAAGCAACCGATCGTAGGAAACGATATCACCTTAGCGGATCTTAATTAGACCGGGAACGGGTTTGAGTATTACGGTGGAAGTATTCTGACGTTTTTCGTTGAAAATATACAAAATCCACTGTCGAAGATCAATTAATCTATAGCGCGTTTTATATTTTGCCCCGAGTATCCATTGAAAAAAATGAAAATGGCGTTCCTTCACGCATCAGAACTCTCTAGTCCAATCACAATCGTGAACGATAATGAAACGTCCGTGTCGATTCTACGCCGCAAAAATGGCTACTCGAAAAACGAATCTCGCAGTCCTCCCCCTCGTCGATATTTTTCAATTAAAACGTAGTTTAACCTAATTTATCAGTACCTTTTCGTGCTCCGCGTAAAAAGCGACGGCAATTAGTGTTCTCCCAACTTCTCTCTGTTGTACGATTTCGCAGCGAAACTTGTTCATCGTTCGACACCTTTTATACGAGTTTTTATCAGTTCTTCGCAAAGTGATTTAGTTTCCTTCGTCGCGAACGTAGTCAGGGGAGGCAGGCTTTGCCATCTGATTTGCATAACGAAGGTTTAATGAATTGGTTCACCTCCGCTGTGATGCTTGGAAATGTTTCTCGTCGAAAATGAAGCTGAAAATTCGATCACTTGAGAATATTAGGTCGGCCGCAAGTTTGTGACGCAAATTGCGTTTATATTTAATAAAAAAAGAAAAAATCTTTATTTCATATAACACGATAATAAAATTTTATAGCGACGGTATAATGATTGTCGGAAAGGTCATAAAGGAAAGGATCGTAGAGAAAAGAAGGGTGAATACATCTTTTTTTTTTTTTTTTTATAAAACGAGAAGGTATGGTTCACAGTAATGAATAATGTCACAGCCATAAGCGGCATGAACTTGTGGGATGACCTAATGTCATTGACGATTAGTCGCGTCGAGTGATTTGTTGATATTAAAATTGGAAAATAAAATCGACGATTATCAATATTATTGTGGATGTTTATGTAGATTCATATCTTCACAGATACAGAAAATGACTCGTTGAAACACATGCTTTAATGTTATCAGTATTTTTAGTTATATTCAGTTGGACTAGAACGCCTTCGATAGTTACGACAGCAGCGTTGCTGGTCGTAACGCGATGGCTCAATAAGGGAATTTGTTACTCGATAATATCGAACTGCGACTCTGTAATATATGGACGTGGAAATTTTTCCTATCATCACAGTTTTATCAACCACCGAACGCAACGGTAGTTAATATTACCTTTGTCCTTTCTTTTGACGGACGTATCTATCGAAAATCGATCAGCGTTGCGCTTTTAGCTCGCCAAATCCGCTGGAAGATTTGCAAGATTTGTACAATAATAAAAAGCCGGACAAAATTTTTAACTCTTCCCGTGGAACGTTTTCGTCGCTTGTTTAATTAATTTCAAGTAGTGCTATCGTAAACAATGAAGTAAATTGCTGACAGTTTGTAAAATCAGAGGTTTTGTGGATCAGAAACCGTGAGAATCTGGATGACAGTTATCGAAGAAGAGTGAGGAGAGGGGGAGTCACTCATGGGATGTTTTTTTTCATAAATCTGATTTATGAAAATTGAATTATTGCAGGAGCTTCTGAAAAAAAATAAGAAATGTCTTCTCCGATATCTAGTTCCTCGGTTTCAGTTGCAAAGGGAACGAAAACGTGTAGGACAAGTGGGAAATGCCATGAAAACGGAAAAGAACGTAAACAACGGGACGAATTAGAGTAATACGATCGTAACGTTCCAGCAGTGGAAGCGACATGGGACGTCTAGTTCACCGCAGTCGTAAAAGTTACGATTGGCCTGTTAACGAGCAATTTACTTTGAGACAAGACGAGCATGTTTGTACGCCGTGCGGTGGTATTAGTCGGAAATAACATTCAGCGTGTATTAAAGGTATTCTCGATGCACGTTTGGAGGTTACCTTCATATCAAAATATTGGATTTAGAAATTAAATCTGTGCCTCTACGTTCAGTCATTTATAACTCTAGTTTAAACAGACATACTTACTCGTCATTTGGATGCGATAAAGTACCAACCTTTTACGTCCACAATCTGATGGACATTACGCGTAATAGTTCGCTTATTGTTATTGTAAAATTATAATAAGCAAAACGTATGGCTACTAAACTTCGTATACATAGATTAATTGTAATGACCATCAAGTTGAGACTTAGGTTATCAGGTCGAAAACTCAGAAGGTTTGTAAATTAACGTAACAAAATGACGAACCAAGATTTCTACTCAAACTAGAGCTACAAAAATAAATAATACGTAAAGGCACAGAATGAATTTGTACGCAATTGGAGCCAGTAACATTCGCCACGAACGAATGCAACGATCGCGTTTATCGACAGATTTCTATTTTGCATAACGACTGTTTTAGAAAACGCCCCGTAGTCTCTGGTAATTAGCGTAGGTAACGAAATATGCGCATCACTTAGGGGTCCACGTTGTAACCGAGTCTCGATTAGAGATTCATCTTTTTAACCGAATACGTTACGTGTCTTGGTTCCTCAGCTGTTTTTGCATACCGCGTACGACTGGTAGAGGTCTGGCACGCTAACCAGCGTTTCAAGGGCGAGTCGCCTACTTCGATACTTCTAGAAATCGGTGGAGTTAGATATACGTGCAAGGTTGGCAAAGAAACGAGGTTGCGTCGAACCGGGGTTTCGCGAAACGCGAAGGAAAGAGACGTTTAGAGAATATTGCTAGGGATGTCACCATTAGAAAACAACGTAGGGGAATAATATCAAGAATGAATTAACCCATTGGCCTCCTATCTCCTGGTTCTGCAGATGATAAGACACAGTATAACATCGTGCAAACTTTACATCCCCGATGTTATCGGATTAGAGACGATTTCGAACGAGGTACGCAGAATAACAAATCTACTGTAACAAAAATGTAGTCTGATGTCTTCGAGATGATTCGACACCTGCACCTGCGTCGATCGTACCTACTTTAAAGTGTCTAGTTTCCTCGGACACAATGTCAGAAAGACCGCAGCATCTTTGGTTCGAAAAAAGACGTCGGTGATCATCGAGCAGTTCGAGGTCGATCTGCCCACACAGTCTCCTGTCCTTTGTCTACCGAATTCCTTCGAATAGACAGTGTCGTATCCTTTGTAGGCGAAATCCCCTGGTGTTTACTATAGCTTCATCCGTAAGAAATACCCAGGAGTCGTCCTTGTGCAAGATTAGAGTTGTACCGAGAGCTTTCAGTATGTAACCTCGGCAAACAAAGAGAGGGCTAGTTCTCCTTTGACCTTCGCTAGGAGTCGGAGCATTGTTCGTTGGTCCCTGGGCCTAGGAGATCACAAGGGCTGTTTAGCCACTGGTACACCTAAACGAGAACGCGCGTACCCCTTTGTTCTGCTGCGAGCAGTGTTAGATGGATCTCGATACTCAAATTCGTCGCTACCGATCGCAGTTGCGATGAATTCCTCGACCTTGACTCGGCAATTAGAAGCTTCTATTCACGCGTGGACCTCGTGCCGTGTTCGCCGTATGTTCGCTGGGTTCTTCGTAGTCGCTTTGTCTACGCGAACTGCCGCGTTGTCGATGAACACTTTGTCGCAGGCGAAATTTTATGTTTCTAGTCCGAGAGCCCGCGACATCAAATTTCGGCCAATTTCGTTTTTCAAATTTCGGTCAATCATTCAAATATCCTTTTGCTATTTGAATGATTTCAGTCAAACTACTTCGTTTCTCCGACAAGGTTCTCCGACTGCCATTTAGCACCGCTTACAATCTGTCACACCAACTCTTTTATGCAATTTAGTATGTCAACAATACACGCTAAAAATTTCAGTAGTAATGATTTTGGCTCAAAAACCAAATTATTATAACACGCCATAGCGAAGCGTTGCACCATTGAATTCATGCCAGACCAAGCATTTCTGAACTAGGAAGACGCACCATCTTCGGAAAACAGGTTCATTTGTGTAACGAAATGAGTTATCCATTTCTGTCGCGGGCTCTCGGACTATTTTTATTTTATTTATTCATTTGTTGCCTTAAACCAAATATGGTTTATATGTATAGCACACGTTACATATCTTAATGCGCCTTTTTTACATACATTTAATTTACATACAATTAATTAATTTAAATTAAATTTAAATCAAATCAAATCACTATTGCGCATCGCTTAATAAATTTAAATATAATCATCAGACCCTTAACGTCTGGATCGCTCTCGGACTATTCGGGATTTCTATTTTCTTGCAATAATTACGATAACGAAACTTGGATTATGTCTGCAACCGAGTCCCTAAATGGCCATCTATGCAGCTTTCAATAATTTAGACTTTTTGCGCGACAGTGCCGGTTGGCGATGGATCTCGTTTCATTTGCCAACGCTAACATTCCCAGAGCTAGATATACATATAACAATATGGCACGACGTAGCGCCGCGGTGATCTCCGAGCAATCTTCCGACTAAAGCCGTTTCAGTATCGCATTACAGATATCGCGAGCAGGATACATTAGCACGATAGAGTTTGTTTTATCGCTTTGTCCTTCGTGGTATCGAGTTGCCAAATTGCGCGCACATTGTATAACGATTTGGTTTCTTCTGTCGCGGTACTTGAACGATTAACGAAGAAGAAAGGAATTTCAACGTGATACGTTTCGCGATGTAATTGCCGAAGAAACGAGATTGGGAGATCGTGGCAGCTCGTTTTGAACACAGATCCATTTAACACTCGCGGTTACGCAACCAGAAGCACGTAACGTCGATGAAAAGATTTTGCGCGTCTTTGTCCTCGTTGTAAAGAATCGTCCGTGATACATTTCAATGGTTCTGAATTTCGGGGAATGAAAATAAATATACAAACAATATTACGAAACACAGATGGTTGCCTTTTATGAAATTATTTTCTGATTTAAATAGAGACATTGCGATGTTATTTCTGTTTATCGAGTAATTAACATATTTATTTATACCCGGTAAAATCCACTTGTTTGGGAAACCGATTTCGACACGTACGATCGACGTTATCGCATGGCGCAAGAAGGACCATCCGTAGTAAAACTAATCGTCGGGCCACTCAGCCGACGTTCCTCATCTTTGGCTGTGCTCACGATAGTGTTTCCGCTTCTCAGATGTTATCGCCGCTTGTTCTCGTATATAGAGAGGTCCACTCTTCGACGCTTTCGACGAGAATAAATCCTGTTTTACCGAACGCGACGCTTTTCGTGTCGTGTGCTCGACTTTGTACCTTACGAATGTCTCGAAAACGACCAATAGCTCGGTCCGAACGACCAATCCTCGCGATCGGAGATTTGGAGGAAACCTGCTGGCGGCAGGTGTATCAAAATTAATTAACTTCCGGATCTGTCGCTCCTGAAAAATGTTCACGATCGATACTGTAACGCGCGAAGTCGGCAATCAGTAGCTGTAAAGAGAAATATAATATATTTTCTGCGAATTAACGTTAAACGAGGGATAAATGTCAGGTGAAGTGAGACGACGTACTCGTCGGTGAATTTGAATAGAAGCTGTTGGCGTACTCTTTCAGCCGATGTGTGATTGCAAAGTCATAAATTGAGTATGCTACGACGTGTGTCTCCTTTGAATACTTGGTTGATACGAAGAATGGTTTTTTCTTTCTTATGGTAGCGCCTAAGAGTATTCGGCGTTTCAAGTACCTGAGATATGGTATCCAAGAAACTTGGCACCTAAGAGTTTTAGATCATTTTAGATTAACGAGAGCGAATAAATAACAGTTTTCTATCATTTTAGGATGTGGAGTTTTTTGGTTGCTTTTTTCTTGCGAGTTTATTCGTAAAAATGTTAGGAAATTGATCTGATTCGGTCCAATTTAGTGTTCTTCGAGTTCTTCGTGTCTGTAAATCATGTTCGAACAATTCTTCCATCCTGGTTATTCGCCAATTGAACGTAAGCCTTAACGAACCGAGACACACACGGCTCTCTATGCCTACCGGGAACGCTGAAAAGCGCAGGCATAGTCCTTTTTAAACAAAACTAATTGTCCAGAAGTGTCTATCGCTGAACTTTGTCCTACGTCGTCGGTGTTAGATGATAAAAACAACAGTTTCCTAAAAAGATATTTTCTCCTAGAATACGTATAGCGAGTACAATCTTAAAATTTTTACTCTTAAATACAATATGTACAAGTACGTCTTGGATTGGCCGATAATATTAGATATCTCAACGATCGTGATTGCGATTATCATTCGATGCTTGTCTCTCGATTCGTAAATTTTCTTCGTTTCGATTTCGCCGCTGTTATCGCTAATCAGATGTGTATTTCACTTGTCTTTCTAATCTTCGTAATACTTATCGTTACCTATCTAGTAGTCGCGCAATAGATTAAAAGAATATAAGGCTCGAGTAGCGTGCGAAGATCTGCGAGGTTAGTTTCGAGCGTAAACCGGACTTACTGAAATCGATCGATCATAGTTTATTTGCGATCCCGCTGTGTTTTTCCCAACGCCTTGTCCTTGAATCTCTGCGAATCGTCTTTATTATCTCTCTGAAAGACGATATTTGGCGACTGGTTCGAGTGTTGTCATACAAACAAATTTATTTCGTTAATAGTTGTACAGAAATTTTATAACGATAATAATAATGACTTTGGCAGAAAGGATGATTTTTTCACAATACTTATATAAGGTATATTTCACACATTAATTTAAATTATAAGCGGTACCATCTGGTGGGATGATTTGATCTATAATATATGTGTATACATATCCTTCGATCTTTTAACGCGTTATCGTCGTGTAATCGAGCCCAATTCTAATTGTGAATGAAATATACATCCACTACGTAACACCTGAAGGAACCACATGCTCGCACGCGGTGATTACGAGTAAAAAGCAGGTGGATATATATGTATATATATTCGATGATGACACAGTTCAGTTACTCGAGCACGAATAGGTATTCTCCATTTAAATCCAATCGAGCGAATTCCCGGTTTGCGAGCAAACTTCTCTCGCGATGATAGTCGCGCGTTCGAAATAAATAAAGTTACGAAAGTTTAATTGAATTTCAATCATGGGAACAGACTTTAAAATATAGGAATGACAATTCGTCGAGGCTTAATCGATCGATGACGTAAGCCATCGCCAAACTAGGAGTACTGGAAAATGGGGTCACTTTGCAACTATGGGGCATCTTTGCGCTAGTTCCAACATGGATTGGTCGTGGTTCTACACACGTGGACAAAAGAATGCGTATGCTGTCGTCAAGTAATCAAGAGTAGATTCAAAATTTTCGAAATATAAGGAATAGCGTCTATGGAGTACTTTCAGAATGGTGTTTTACGATTTTAGCAGTAAGAACTGCAGCACTACATTGTTGGAAAATAAAATTATTATCGGCACTGCCTACCTTTTGGCAATTTTAGAACTTAGTAAATTTTCTTTTCTCGATATCAGAGCATTTGAATTTCCACTTCGTTTAATTTTTGTTACATGGATATATGAAATAGGAATTGAAACTTTGCATACTGGTAAATTTTGTCGTTCTTATACCAGTATGCAAAGTTTCTAATACAGAAGAGTAAGAAATCAGAACGGAAGCTCAAGTGTGCTATCGTATAGCCGTCCTCCATTTCACGGTTTTTCTTGAACAATACAAGGACAGCAAAGCTTTAGCTTGTGTACTTAGACGATATATTACTACCATCCAATGTTTATGTATCATTCGTCTGGTTTGGAGAATTCTGAATCAATCCTTGAGAACTTTGTGGCACTTGGTATCGTACTTGTTTCCAGAGATGCAAAATAATCCTTGGATCTGTTTACCGCCACCTTTGAATTACACGTACGATAAGACGAATTATGCTTGTCCAGGTTATGCGACTATGATACCCTGGTTCGAATAGACGCAGATATTTTTCTACCCGCATCGGAGAACAATGGCGCGTGTCGTCAAATTCTAAGGCTTTTATGTCACGGTCGGTGACGCGAATTGTTCTTTTCATTGCCGCGAAACACGTAAGAGATAACGAGTTTGCGAGGGGCAACGGCTTTCGACGCGCGCTGATAAGAAAACGATTACTCTTACGAAAGGTGCGCGCCGCGAAGTGACGTCGGTATTTAACGCAATTGTAACGGGCATTATCCATCTGTCGAACACTCTATTGACGTATCTTTAGTACGGTGATGCAACTTAAATAGCGACTATCCTTTCAGCGCGACTTGGAGTCAGAGTCGAGAACTGTTTCTCCAAACGTAGCTCGGTAATCAATCATAGTCCTTCAACTTGGAAATTTCCTAGTGGACAGGAACCAATAGTTTCTAAATTTTTTCCTCGATTCGAATGGTTTCATGCGAAACCTAGATTTCCTCTGACTCGATTAGTCACGCATGAATATTCGTTCAATCCACTATCGCATAATGTTACCCATTAGGAACCCGATACGAAAATTCTTGAGGAGTTTTAGCGAGCAAATTTTACAGGATTTGGAGGCAGGATGTTTTCGCGCTTACTTGGCGAAATAGTTGATCGACGAACATGTAAATATTCAGGAAATAATTTCTGTTTCAAATAAAATAAAATTCACGAGGGGTTAGAATTCTCTGTATTTTCTATGTGGCGTGCAACATATCGTGTTAGACATTTCATTAAAATATAGAAAAGTATTTGGCAATGACAGGGAGATATGTCACTTTGGTGTCGAATCATTTCAGGGAATGCCTTCGAACGATTCGACTCATCGAGTCCTATCGCGTCGATATCTTACGATACATAAAGTTCGATATCTGTTCGCTTAAATTCGCGCGTCATCGGAAATAAAAGAACTCGACGATCAATCCCAGCGTCGAGCACCATACTAATACCAATGACGACTTATTTCGGTAACTGTTTGATACTTCATCGCGATGCTTTGAAATCGATACATATCGGCATTAACGAGAGTGCCACTGAATTGGTTCAACCGAGACACGATATTTTGTAGACATTTCGGACCTTTACACCGGTGCGAACTGAAATATACGGGTTAGTCGTTGTTGAAAGAACTTGTTCCCTACTAAATCGAGTTTTATTATTTTTGGAAACGTGGAAAAATCTTCTGTAGCCAGTTAACCAGTCAGCTGTGTCGCAAACCTCTTTGGAAAGTGTGTATTTAAGTATACTCGTGAAACACAGGGTATTATGTGTGGCTGTTGCGATACCGAATTAAGTTGTTTTATTTTTTCTATTTTATTAATGATGCAAAGAGATGTGATTAATTTCGTTAGGAGTAAAAGCAGTTTAACCAGAGTGAAATAAAAATGTAAATTGTTAAAAAGACAGAGATAATAAAAATTGAGCAGCATATATATATATGTATCATTGGAAAGACACAAAGTAAACAAATCAATATAAATATAAATCTTTAAAAAGCCAGAAGCAATAGAAATTCGTTTCTAATCACCCCATTTTAACAACTTTTTTACGGTACGACGAGTATCCTCGTTATAACACGAAATATTGCCAATATTGCTTCGTAACGAGCGTACTCGTTAGAAACAGCTGACTGGTACGCAGCTTGTTTCGAGGCAGTAACGTCCGTCGACAAAATTCGTGCGTTTCTGGTGTATTCAGTCGAATCGTAGACCTGTCCCGATAGACTCTCGTGCAGGTAGACAGGGCCTTTCCGTGGCTCGTTACTATATAAATGTAGTTAGCCTTGACAAAGTTCGTTGATTTCGCGTATACAATGCCTCGACCTCTGAAGGCTGGCTGCATTCATTAGACGTTCAACCGCCCGCAGAATTTTTTGTCGCCCATCGAGGCGAAGTCGTTTCACTGGCCTCGTTAATCTTTCTCGTCGAATACGGAGACGAGAAAGGCCACCGGGCGCTTTCGATAATTGAAATCTTCGTCGTCGACCGTGTCTCCTGCGTTGGCGTCGCGAAAACCAGTCAGTATTTTTCCTGACGAATTTTTAGAGATCACGCGCAACCAGTGATGGGCAAAACCCTAGGCTTCTCGAATAAATCGGAAGTTTGCCGATACGTTTGTCTCGTTTCTTTCTTTGGAAAATGTCGAAAAGAGGAAACGAGACAAACATGTCGGCAAACTTCAGATTTATTCGAGAAGCCTAGGGTTTTGCCCATCACTGCGCGCAACCAGTGTCGTTCAGTTTGTCGAAACCATCGTTGTTAAGCGTCATTTTAGTAGGAATTGTATGTTACGTCTCTTCTGATTTTTTGTTTGGAGCAATTTTTTTTTTAGCGAGTATGTTGTTTGATCAGAAACGAGAGGAATTCTGATCGAGGTACTGAATCTTTAATTAATTTTATTTTTATAAACGAGGTGGATCGTGATCTGCGTTGATTTTTAAGTAGAACATTTTACGTTACGAATTGGAAGGATCGTGATCTCCGTTAAGGCATCCTGTGGGTAATTATTCGTAGTTGGAATCATTCCTTACGGTTCCTAATTCAATCTTTCGTATCGACTGTCCAATCAGTTCGAGTAGATGAAGAATCGTGCGACGAATAACGTATCGTCTCGCGATTTCCCTTAGATAGGAAGAAGGGCTGAGAAACTATTGTTGTGTAGTTTGATGTGAATATGTAAGATATGTTGAGAATGTATTAGAGAGAAAATTTATTATTATTATTGTTGTTTCGTTGTTCGATAGTGAAATTAACGACGTGAGTGAGTCCCGCTGGTTGAAATTGATATCTATGTAATGTTTTCGTTTCGTGTCGGAGCGTTAAGCAATGGCGTCTCGCAGTGATTCCAAATCCTCGATACGCCGCCAAAGTACTACTTTTAATTCGCAAAGTTTCGTGTTTAGGAGTTTTAGCGAACGGTAATTACGAATTCGAAGCCAAAATTTGACGAAACAGAATTGTAATTGTCCTAGAAACATAGTTAATAGTTTCCCGGTGGTAAACAATTAAATTGTACAGCGTAGCGAATAGGCTCCTTGTAGGTAAAGTGTTAACTAGAGCAATGGGTACGATGTGCGACATTTAGTCTTTGCGATCCGTTACGTCGGCGTCGTATCTGGTGACCAGGTGCCGCACTCGGTATCGAACGGCTGCTGTAATTATGCATCAGCTTTCGATATCGGGGTCTCGCGCGTTCCAGCGTCGATCGATCCATCGACACTTTGCGTAAGCGCTATGCGACGTCTAGCAAGTTTCTCGTGTCGTCTAGCGGTAAATCAATTACGACGAAGATCTGACGTACAACGTTGAACGGACAGTTCCCTAGTTCGTTATTGAATCGTGTCTCGAATGTCTTCGGGGCATTTAGCGTCGTTGGTTTTGCATAGTTCGACGATACGCGGTCTTCCATTGGTTTAACGCTAAAACTACCGAGCCAGGCAATTTAAACTTCGCGAAATCAATTATTAACAGTTTTCTTGCTGTCTGCGAGCAAAATATTTTTCATGGTAGGTAAAACATTTTCCGACGGGGGCAATGCGTCAAATGTAATCATACAACCCACGGGCTAGAAGAGCGTGAATATGGATAAAATTCCATCGTATTGGCTGATAACGCATTAGCTAAGAGGCTTTCACGGGTACAAAATCATCGAAGGTTGTTCGATTGGAAATGGGTAATGGGTTGATGAACGAAGCCATGCGTGCTACCCGCACGTAATTCCATGGCTATTAATTCGACGAACGTACATGTACTTAAATTAAATATTTCAGGCTTTCACGGCCCGACTCTTCATGATTGATACTAATTGAGGCTTCCTGGTGTAAGCGCTGTACTTTGCCTAAGCCGAGAGCTTCTTCGATAGAAGTAATAAACATAGATAGGACAGAAGATCGAATTGTAATTGTAAGAAGAATTCATCTCTATATCTAGCGAAATTAAGGAGTATCCTACTCAAAGGACACGAGTTTCACCCGAAAGCCTCGGTTAGCATCAACCATGCACTTAAACGCTTCGACTTTCCGAGATCGTTCGATGCAAATGGAACAACTGATCGAGGCCCGCCTCGACGCTGTACTTCACGTGGCATACGTATTTACACCCACACCTGCTTTACACCCTTCCATCCCCGTCGACTTTGTCTCAACGTCCCTGTGCTCCTGGTAGTTTGCAATGAAATTGCAGTGCGAATAATTGAACCGAGAATCTCGAAGAAACATGGCGCGTTGGCAAGGAACCTACTGCCCCGCAGCGACGATTTAATTTAGATTGGCAAACCAGAGGAACACGGCTGCCAATTTCTCGTCTCGATTTCTGAGAAAGTCTTTCGTTCGACGCTGTTCAATAGTGTTTTTGGTCTAGGTTCGTTCTTCATCGATGCTTGTTAAGTTAATGTTGGAGTTTTGGAGGACATTTCTTTGATACTGGAGTTTTTTTGGGAATATTAGATCCTGGTGTAAATAATAAAATTAATGTACTACTTCCATTAAAGTATGTTAATTCGTGTATGCTTACGTTTAGTTAATGAACATTTAGAAATTCAGAAGAAAGCCTCTAACAAATGATCGTAACGTTTGATTCGCAGTTATAAGTTTTTACACAACAACAGTTAGACCACTTTCGAAGTCTTGTTAAAATGGAAAATATCTCCTCGATGAAAAATCACGCGAGAATAATCGCTTAATTGACAACCGTTGAAAGGATTTGGCCTCTGTTAATTAACCGTTCTCATGGAAAGTAATTAGGAACGTTGGGCGAAAATTAATTAACTCAAACGAATACCTCGTGTTCGGAGTATCATCTGGTTCTGTCGTTGCATGCGTTATCGAGCGCTTGCTATCTTGCATTAGACGTTTCGTGATCGGTGGTATTTCCGTAATTTGGAAAAATAATCCAGGACGCGAGGACTCTCGATCATTGGAAGTTATACATAGAATTTTGGTCGTCACGATAAGATGAATACGGATCGTTTAGGTACATTAAGACTAGGTCGCATAATTCTTACTTTTTCACGTAGTGTCAAATTTTTGACTTAACAATAGTCCAACTGATCTTTGACCTCGTAATAGTTCGCTCGATAAACGTACAGACATCAAGCTCACTCAATAAGCGTTCCATCCAAGAGGAGATCCAGGTTTACGCGAATATCGAATTCTCTTGATATTCAATCGGGAACCAGATACCGAGGAAAACCACATTTCCTCGTCGATGATGTAAACCCGACTTTCCCCTACGAAGTGTGCATTTTGCCAACTAGGTTTTCCCGTACAATATCTGGAAGTACGTGGAATCTCGTAAGCAAAATCCAAACATGACGGATGTCTTCGTCGGGACCTCCTCCGATACCTTGTGCTCCAAGCATCCGTCCACTTTCACGCTATCACATCCAGCATTCGATCATTTGGAATAATCTAGAATGACTTTAAGGGGGAATCTCGTACGATGGAGGCTCGACTGTCCTATCTCGGAGGATACAGCATCAACGTCTTTATTTCTTGAAGACATCCATGTTTTACCGAGCACTTTTTCGAACCAGTCGAGGCATTTACTAAGATACCTCCTATACGACTCGAATGCGGCTTTAATCTACGTTTTGCTTTGTAACCTGCTAACTTCGAATCATTCTTTATTTAGTTACAAAATTGTGAAAAACATTACGTGCTTCTAAATTTGATACGCAACAGCTTACGTCCCAGGTCATTCGAGCTCCCATCTATACTTTAGATCGCGACGTTTCGCCTGTGACTTGGTCTCCACCGACGCCAGTTCTCTGTTCCCTATCCCCGTAAATTTCCCATATCAATGACCTGGCGCTTCTCAGTGTCAGCGACAATAATCTCCCGCTAGAATTACTTCCTCGTCGCCGCTGCTCGCTCACCCGATCCGTAGTACCGTGTCAATGCACGCACATTCGCGGGTAATGGCAAAGAACTCGAGCATCCTCCCTTACGTCTCATTCTAGCCAGCGTATCTCGCTAATCTTTACATACCAGATATAGGAGGGCGGAACTTATAAGCGTAGGAAACGTTTGGCGATGGCGGAGGTCGCCATCTTTGAGAATAAACCACGTGCGCCGTCTCGATGGCGAGCGCAGTGCCATGTTCCTAGATTCACGTGTATGGCTTATTCCTCACGTAGTTCGTGGCGTAACGAAGTATTTCTTAGGGAACATAGAGGTATGTAGTATACTAATAGCACGTAGTATGCTATGTACGATACATATGTGTGTGTATAACGTTGAATAAAGAATAGATTTATATTCGTTATGAATGTAATATATATATATACATATATAATTTATTACCTAAGTGGTTTAACTTACAAATTTGGACTTATAAGTGTGAATCTATATATTTCCTACGAATAGAGAAAGCTATGTACGAAATATACGTGGAAAATGAAATTTACATTATATATGCACAATTGTATACAGATTAAAGTGTACCATCGGTTTAATTTAAATTTAAAGAAGCAGTTTCGGTGACGCTGTGATTAGAAGTGTATCTGAGAAATAATTGTCCGACGCGTGGATTGCATGAGAAATTTTCGCATGGAAATCGTGTAACGGACACGACGGAAGGGACTGGTTCCGAAAAAACTGTCCAGACAGTTTAGAATGCATTGGTACCTCAGTCGCCCCACAGATGGCGCATGTGGTTTTGTCTCAAAGATGGCGGTTCACACATCCTCGCAAATGGCCACGGGTCTACGCCATTGCAACGCGTAGATGTTAGTCGTTAGTTCAGGCATGTCCATACTTTGCGGGCGTCTTCCACGCTTCTTGTACTGAAAATTTTGTTAGGAACACAAATTATAACGATCTTAATCGTCGGAGGTGACCAAGCTGACTGGGAAATATTCTATTTCATAATTTGGCGGAATGTACATTTTTTAAACACTGTTCCAGTTCATGCTAATGTAGCGGGGGAAGGTGTCCAAGCTCCAGAGCTTCGTCTGGACATGCCTGGGTTAGTCGGACCATCTAAATGAAATTAAAAGGAAAGAATGGCCGCGTAGCTCTAGCTTAGAACCCAACGAAGCGTTCGCGAGACTCGACGAAACGCGACGCCAGATAGCCGTGCTTGTATTGATTTTCCTTGGTCACGTGTATGTGTACGAGAGAGTGTCGTTCACCTGCTTGCCCGAGAAATTCGGGAGCCGCTGATACGTTATCGTGCGATTTTCAAATTCGCGCCGACTAATTTAGAGACGCCGCTCGTCCGCGACAATCTTGGTAATTTTGGTAAATTCGAATAGGGAGCGGTAATTTGGGAGTAACGTGGCCTGTAAGGCAAATCGATCATCGATTTTTTGTTGTATCGGTAGGTCGACGCCACAATTTCGAAGCTGTCGACTTGGGAAAGGAATCCAACCTCTCCCTTAACGTAACAGAAGTTTAAGGGAGTGACGACAGTTTCCAAATTCTAGTGTGGCTGGTTTCGAAACTGTAGGGGCTACTGACGCAACGATTATTTCGTACAATAGTTTGCACAGTTGTTGTTGGCACGACAGCTTCAACGAGTGTAAATCCTTTGACGTTGCACGGATTTCTCCTATAGACTGGAACTAGAGCAATTTATCTGCATTCAAATATTCGAACACTCTGGCAATATTTCACGAATGTAATTCGAACTCTGTTCGGTTCTAAGGTGAAAAAACCTGCAGGATACCGCGGCGAGAAAGGGACTGCTACTATGATACCGTGCTAAATATGATTTATGATAGCGCCTGCGTACGTCTGTAGTAACTTTGTGTTAGGCATAAACGTACACGGCTGTAAAAACTGATAAGACGACGCTTTCCATAGATGTCGCTTAGCCATAGTCGCCGCGAAGGCAGCGCTAGTGTCGCTCGCCGTATAACTTCCAGGATTTTTCTTCTTGGAACTCACGATACTCGAGTGTTCGAATTGGTGCCGACTGTATATCATGTGTTACAAGTTTCTAGGTCTTCTATTTTATGGTTGATCTTTGAGAAAGATTACGTAGTAAAATGACTGATAAACGTCGACAATGGGATATAAATTAAAAGGTGAATTTTAATAAAAACAACCTTATAATTCTACCCATTTCGAATTACCGTTACAGACGTATTTCTTGGTGAAGCGATTAGTATCGATTTAAACGACAATTGTAAAGTTGACGTGTATGGTTGCGCAATCGTCGGCCATATCGAATGGCCATAGTACCAGTAACGTAAACGTTGCATCTTTCGATTCATTGTCTTTTGGCACGGTTCGTTGCGTTTGTGGCTCCTAGCAGAAATTCGATCGATAATCGTGCGATATCGTTGTCGAATGTCGCGGTCGGGATCCGCGATCGGCTCTGTCGCATTACCACATGCGCACCAATCAAATCTCCAGGTACCTATAAGTAGGCTAAAATGATCGACGATTTGGCCGCGCATATGATGAAACGTGAGCACGTTTGTTGTGTGTCGAGAGAGAAGCGGCGATCGTTTGATGCTAAAAACGGTGAATATTAATCGCTCGTCGAACGAAAATTGTTGCGCCAAAGTACGTACGAGCGAAGTACTTCTATCCCTGTACGTGTAACGGGGGCACGATAGATGATCTTCGCTAGATAAAAGGAGAAAGGGGGGGGGGGGGGGGGTTTGGGGACGAGAAATCAATATTATCACTATTTTACATCGGGAGTATTGTAAAATGAGAAATTTTTTCTCGCCTTGTGATTATTATGTTTGTAAATTGTAGCCGATTACGATTCCTATACGATGTATAATGTAGAACACTTTGAGAACGGATTTGTATTATTTCATCTAGTACTCGATGAGTTACGAATTTGATTGATGGACATACCAATCTCATTTTTTGTAAATATTAATTTAAAATAAATCCTATTGTAAAGATTGTATAATTTAAATGTCGTTCCGTTTACTGATTTTACTTTTGTTCCTGTGTCACGAAACCATGCCATGCGTCTTTTCTCTACGTATCCCACCGATCCTCTCTTCGTTAATGAATTTTTTCATGCACGTCCTCTGATTTGCGTGGAAGATCGATTTCTCAGAATACCGCGTAGCTTTTTGTACCAAGAACCTTGAAAATCGAAAAAAATGTAGTCAGTTATTTAATTGAATTCATTTATTTCGAGGTAAAATGAATTTTCGCGTAAATATTCTCACATGGTAGCCAACGATACCTGTATTTATCAAATTAAATTCTTACACGATCGGCAATGGAGTCATTTATAATTTTTAATTTTGGTTCCTAAAGTTACGTCTTTTATTTTCGAATACCTTTTCTAACAACTCATCACTAGCCATTAAACACGTAGTTTAACAGATTTCCGATAAAAAAAAGGAATATTGCCCGCAGAATGAAACTTATTTTTATAAATAGCTATGACAAGTTCGATTCACTTCTAATTAAAGCATAACAGAGTATCTGCTTTCTATGAACGACTCACTTTTCATGGACGGAAACGACGAGAAATGTGCACAC
This sequence comes from Hylaeus volcanicus, assembly GCF_026283585.1. Lineage (NCBI taxonomy): Eukaryota > Metazoa > Arthropoda > Insecta > Hymenoptera > Colletidae > Hylaeus > Hylaeus volcanicus. Next base: position 26,157,198 of record NC_071978.1, on the reverse strand, counting down.
CATTTAGAGTTGCCTTTCCGCGTGATTAAATTTCATCGTGCTCACTCCGAGCACGGGAAGATATACCCTTTAACTTTTTAATTGAAGGGTTCGCTGTTGAAAGTTCGTCCCCGTTTATCGCAGACCTCGATTAATAAAAATAGAAACACGAAACGGCGTTATTTGCCGTGAATGAATAGTTTCGGTTTCACTTATTTGCAAAGTAGATAGTACTTTTATCTCGCACGGAATGACTTACGCAACGTCCAGTGGCTCATCAATCGTAATTACTCGATGATGATTGAGCGGGAATTCTCCAGACAGCATTACAGTTTACTCGGAGGCTTTAATTTTACTATCCGAGAATATTAATAGTGGTACGTCTTTTACTAACTTTTTACGTTAATTGCGTGCTGAGAATGGAATCAATCAAGTGTCGTTTCTTCTTTCTTCGATGGAAATGTTTATTGGAAGAAATGAAAAATCATGAAATGTAAATTAAATTATCGATGAAGTTAAATATTTATCTTTTATTAATCGAGGGAACTTTCTTAATCATCTTCGGGTAAAACAATTCAAACGGATTTCATTAATTAGAATTTAACATTGGAAAACTAATTGATAACTATAACTATACTAACACATCCAACCCTTTGGACCTGAAGTTTGTTTCTTTTCTGCATCTTAAGTTATTTAAGTTGGAGTAAACACAATTGAGCTAAACGATTACAATATTAACATGGATTTTAACAATTGCAACGACACTTATCGACAATATGCAATGGTATTTATCGGCTTATCTCGGGTGTAAGAGTTCAGAATGTTTTCCTACATACAACAAAAAACGTTCGACGATAAGAATATTTCTTCAAACTCTAATGTTCAGAGTTCACGCACATCAGGTCCGAAAGGACTAAAGAGACTCAAAGAATTCCCGATTTAAAGAGTCTTGTTATAATTTCTCTGCGCATTCGTACAACGCAAGACGTGACACGCGCTTATAAAAGAAGAACAAATGCATCGAAAGTTACGTAATTCACGCGATGCTACTGTTCCATTGCAATTCCAGATACTAGTTTATCGCTGCTCGGATCTCCTTTTTGCCCAAGACTATAAGCTCGAAGTTGATTCGTTTCAACTTTCAAATTCGAAACACGTTAACAAGCTTTCAGCTTCTGCCATTGGTGAGAAACGTGGCTGCGATTAATGTAGATTCAAGCGAAGAGTTGAAACTGCAATCGTGGTTACTTATGAATATCCATTGAGGCCGTCAGTGTAAGTTATCTTTGGTCAATACCGATCGCACTGATATCACTAGGTTGCGGTTGCTATTGATATCGGGTGCTAAGTCCTGGCCTTTCGTGATCTATATCAGAGACGTGATTAGACAGGATGCGTGGAATAGCGGTTCTCAAACCGGTGATCGAACCCTTCTGGGCCGACCGGAGGCGTAGAGAGACATAAATGATCTATAATCATTAGATTGTGGACTTTAGAGACTTAAATTTAAAGTTTGATAATCGTGGTATGAGCTGGCTTTTAGATGTTCAGTTCTTAGTAAATTCCTCGATTTTACCGGAATTTTAAAAAACAAGGTTGAAATGGGTTTATAACAGACCCAATTATTGAGTTTGCAGACTATGTTCTCAAGCTTTGTTGTATAATTTGGAAAGATACGAAGAATTGTAGTGTACGTCTGGTGTAGAAATTAAATGATGGTGGAATTGAGTTTGCAGACCAAATAGACCCAATTTAAACCTAATTCAAACTCCTGTTTAGTTTAACCATCCTACTGTGAGTCACTCAACTTTGAGTTACGAATAGAATCGTTTCCTCCGAATAGTTTGAGAACCGCTGAACAGGAACATTGTCACGCATGTTGAAATAGTATTACCGGCACACCTAAACGATCATGGGTTGCATTCTTATCGCAGACATTGGCGAGGACTAATGTTGCAACCGTGATCGACCCCGAAACACGTATGCATGTACATGGAGCAACAATGATGGCCAGCGTGGCGGCGTACCGTGTGCCATAAATTCAAATTGATGGCGCCAGTGTATTAGGCGAGTGTAATGATGACTGCCGTTGGCGGGCGATAAATTCTAGAAAATCCTCGAAATAGAACCAGCGACGGAGAGGTGCGGTTTATGCGTGAAAAAGCCAACGTACCGACCTTGGCTCGTCTATAGTTTGTTGCCGAGTCTAAATTCGTACCGCTCCCGTGTGTACGAACCGTCATAATATTACCACAACGATACATAGTCCGACGATGTTGCAAAAGCACAAAGAAGTGGTCTCTAATGTTCCGACCGCACAATTTTCACGAAATTCTCACGATTCTCAGATGTTTCGCGATAATAGGGCTTGATTCAAATTTTCATCAGCCGTGGAAAGTAATTCCGCGTCTCTACATTTAATTGTTTATAACTCTAGGTTAAATAGAATCATTCATTATAAATCATTCACCACTTGTTCGCGTTACGAATACCAACCTTCATAGTAACGAGACAGATTGTGTTGTCATTTGGAAGGGATTGAAAGCTGTACGATTTTTCTTTATAAATGGTAAGTTTACCGTCGAAAGGGACAGAATTAATTTCTACCTCATTTTCGTAATTTTCTTCTATTGCTATCTCAAGCAGCAAAAGTTACTCGCACCCTTTCAGCGATGTTTCCTTTTTTACCGGGCATTTGCTACCATAAAACTGCGGTCTCTGGAATGTAATTTCGTATACCTTCATTTCACGACCATATACAGAGAGAATTGCAATAGGAACATTCATGTAACAGGTGTTTAAATAACGGAGGCTCTACCCTATGCTTGATTTTCTCTTGCCCTGCAAACTCGCCTCGGGCGAGCCATGGCGCCTGAACCGAGCGTTCGATTAATAATTTGTTGCAACACGTATTCCATCCGCTCGATAACGCGTAACGTCCGTTGACTTAGCTAATAACAGCGAGCCACGATCCCAAGTTCACGGTGTACGTAAAATCGACAGAACCGCGCATCGATTTGCAGGGGTTAAGAGACGTAGTCTCATGTCGTCAAACTTTCACGCGCGCTGACGTCCCCGTGAAAACCCGTTATCGGCTCGAATTTGCATTATCACCGGTTTCTATAATATTTTCACGATGATTCATAGTATTCGCGAAATATTCCCGACCGTTTCGAAGTAAAACGCAGTCGTACAGGAAAATTTTATGTTTTACGTTGCATTACAAAATTGTGTACAATTCATTTCGCTCCATTGCTGTTGCAGCATCAATGTCTAAGAAATTAGATTGTCTATTTATATAAGTACTGTCACAGAAAATAATTGAATGCAACTCACGAAAGAAACTTTTAGGACAACCTAATAGAATTCCGTATAGTGTAATCTAAGAATCCTTACCAATCAGACCCGCTATCCAACTTCTCGTTTCCGCACGGTACGTATTCCCACATAAAAGGAAAATTTGTTCAGACAAAACTGTCCCTCTAATTCCTCTGCGCTGCGTCAGAGATGGCTTAAGAGTCCCGAGTGAAACTAGAACTGTCACGCCGGAGGTGACCTCATAGCGGAAAGGGTTAAAAACGTGTTCGCCGAGGTTAGAACTCGACCTGGCGGATGACAGCGTGTTTGGAGTACGTTTTCGTTTCCAGCGGAACCGACAAATCGCTTTCCATTCACATAGGACGGGGTCACATAACCAGGCAGCGCACGTAACGACAAAAGGATGGCAATTCGAATGCCTTGGGCATTCGTCTCGATGAAACGAGTGTGCGTGACCTGCCAATTGTTGGCTCCAATCGCCTGCAGGCTCTTAAGGCGTGCTTTTCGCTAATAGCGCTCGTCGAGGCTCGTTACGGCGGCTAACAGCCTGCCCGGTGTCATTAAGTGTGTCGTAGACGTGTCGTTGTCTTTGCGATGTCAATATCAGTCCGAAATAATTAATCCCCGTTTGCTGTTGTCGCGTCCCGCGCGCTTTCGTGGCTATTATCGAGCTTAACTTCGAAGCCACCGATTCCCTCTGCCGCTGAGTTTCAGCTTAACTCGATTTAATCGCCTCTGTTTAGTTAAACACGTTTCAAACCGCGTCGGCAGTTTGTCAAATTACGCGTGTTTTCCTTCGACCTTCGAATTCGCGACATTAAACCAATAAATAAATAAAAAAAAAAAAAAAAAAAGACATGGCAATCTAATTATTTTGCACCACACGACGAGACTTGAAATGGTCTTGAAACGTACAAAATGGAACTCCATTTATCCGAACTCCAGTTGTGCGAACTATCCAGATGTTCAAATCTGGTTGTCCCTCGACCGATTAATGAAATTCTCCTGTATCATTTTTTCTTTTGTAATACACAAACCATCCAAAGCACCCACGAATGATTCCCAAAATACATAACCACGAGCATATATGTGCGTCCTAATAACGCGAATGGTTTAAGCTGGCGCAATTTTCGTAGCGACCACCGCACGTACCCTGTTTAGAGTGCTACTTTTTTAGACGGTCCATCGAGCTTGCTAGGCGAGCGTCTTACACGAACGACATCTCACGCGATCTTTCAGATTATTTAACGAAAGAATACCTGTGCCCTTTTTAGCGTACCCCCCGAACCGCTCGAGTGTTAACGTGAAACTACCGTTTAAGTGTCAAAGGTGTAAAGGTACCTTTTTATGGGCCGTGCTCTACCGCTGCCGTTGTCGTTGTCCGACGTATGTACACGCGCCAGGGAACCGAAAAGAAACCACGAGAATTCTCTTTCGGACCGACGAAACGGTCGACCGCGAGCCTCGTCGTCGGATCGATTCGATTTCGCGATTTCGATCGTCGTATCACGATTTCTCGATGCACGAGAGCACCACGCGCAATCGGACGGACACGCGACAATTGCAACGACACCGCGATAGGATCGCTGAACCAGCCTTTAGTGGTTACAATAAATGTGTTACACTAGTCTCGAAGCAATAATTAATGAGCCAAAGGGACGAAACGTCCAATTTACTCGTCATCGATGCCCCTTATCGCTGTTTCTTTTCGATTCGCAGCTACGATCGCCCGTAAGGAAGTACCTACTTGATTACGGTATACATATACATGTATATGTATATATATATATATAAATTTTTTTGGATAGAGAATATACGTGTACAAATGATAAAATCACTTGAGAATTACAGCTACGTGCTATCCAAGAAGAATTATTATACAGGCGTGCCGCAACAGAGTATGATTTCCGAAAGAACAAAATTAATTACGTTTCAATGATATTCGAATGATAAATTTGGTATCAGGTTCGATATTGGCATACACATAATCTAATGTAAAGTATATTATATATATTATACATATATTTAATCATTTTAAAATGACATTTTAATGATATAGTTTAACTAATTTTTCGTCGTATAATTGAATTGATTCTAATCAGTTTATACGTACAGTAATTATAATTTGTTCTTTCTGATATAATTGGTATAAATCTATATACATATATATATATACACATAATAGCGATGTAAAAAAAAAAAAAATAAAATAAAATATAAAGAATCTAAGTGCGGATCGAAGTCGCCGAATTAGGGCTGCAATTCGGTCTCTTTGACGTCTATGATCCGAGAAAATACGGGTCAATTGTATATGTATAAATATAGAGATAATAATTATGAATCGTGGCCCCCGAGAGGTGGTTAAGTCTGTCTGTGAATATAATATCAAGTATGTAAACAAACGATGTGTTTTAGGCTATTTGTATTTAAACTAATTTGAGCTGATTGTTTACGTATCCCCGGTACTTACGAGTGATTATACAAATAAATACAAATAAATTAATTAAATAGTTACTCTGCTCCATTCATTTTAGGATAAAGCGAGACTCTTCGCCTGGTTTTCCCCTTTAACTTGTGGCGTTTCAGGTGACCAGGTAAGTCGTTTCGAGTTGCTCTTCTTTTTTTAGAAATTTCTAAAAGTTTCTTTTAAAAGTAGATTTAGCTTACGTAGCTTTGCTTTCGTTTTAAATCCCATTTCGTAACGATCATAAAACTTTATTGTTCGTTAATATTAGCGATGCTTAGCTTCGTTTAATATTCAACGAGTTAATTAGATAGCCAAGATAAGAGCGTCATCCGAGTAACACGTTTATTAATTTCTCGAGACAGCGTTCAGTCGCTTCTTGAAAATGCTTGTAACCCGTCGACGTTTAAAATTAATTAATTATGTAGATTCTATTTGCTTTTAACAGGACGTGTGAAAGTAACACGATAATTCCATACCACATAGAATATTCACTTCATCTCGTTCAAATGCACTCGGACCATGCCTTCGACGCAACGCAAATTAATTTTTATTTACTAGATTAATGGATTATTGGCAATTACAATTTTCTAAGAATAATAAGAAGTATATATAATAAATTCTCATTCAAATTCGTGTCCTTTTATTAAACATACGTGTAAAGAATAATCGAAGCTAGTTAAAGTGAATCGCACTTCATCCATTATAAACGAAGAGGGCTCAAAATAGAGTTGAAAACATTTTGAATTAATAAAGCCCAACAAATCAAAGCGACTATAGAGCACTGGGAAATAGGGGTATCCAATTTTTGCAGAAGGTATTATTGTTAAAGAATCGAAAGGACACTTCGACATTCGTCGCAAACTAGCGAATAACATCATTAAACGGTGTCACACGTTTGAATGGCGCAATTATTGTTTAAACGTATGCCCCGTCGAGTTTCTGCTCCGCTGCGAATCGAAGTTAGCTTGAAATTGAGCACCAACTCGATTTAGTTCGCACACAAAGGAGCGTATGCAGAAACGTACGTTTACTTTGAACGTGTGTGTATATGTACATCGGTCGATGCGGATTTACCGCGGACTTGTGGACGTATTAACGGGGGAAACAGAATGAAGCGTGGGTGTGTTATAATTGTATTGCATGTACGACGAGTAACTTTAATATTCTGACATTTTACAATTTTTGTTACTTTGTTTATTACCAAGGGGTACGCACAATATTAAAATATCGAGTCTACTTGACGAAATTCGATACTAATACGAACTAATTCCAATGATTTTTTTTTTATATTTATAGCTTGTTCGTTCGATGTTTAGTTCCAAGAACAAAAAATAAAGACTTGAAAAATAGTAGAGTCGAACCACAGTGAAATTCTTAACAAAATATGTAGTACGCATAATCATGTTGACATAGTTCTAACGGAGAATGATCGGTGACTTCCGAACCGGAAGTGGGGGACCTGGAACCCCGGAAAGGCATAACTTCGAGCCAAGACCTTTTGAATGATACCTGACCCGTTCACTTTACGACACGTGCGTGGACTAATGCCTGTCAAAATACTTTTCTTATCATTTTAAATGCTTAGATACTTACACATGGTCTCGATAGTGTGTGTTAGAAATTGAGTATTGATTTTCATACGTGTATAGAAACTTGAACGTGTGTTGAATGGGATAGGCTTCAGAAATCTTTTTCTATTGCATTTGCATATGAAACGCTTTTCAAAAACGCTCTTTCAAAAATAAATCATTTCTCAAATAATTTTAATATGTAATTTTAAAATGACGTTATATTATTCAAAATATCCCACATCGATTTCTCGAGTGGAAGTGTGACGTTCGACGCGTAGAAATTATTGTTTAATTTTCAATTTCATATCTGCTCGTGATACGATGGTGCATTAATTGGCTCCAACGAAAATATCCTCCAAAATGTTCCCGACTGTTATAAAATAATCGTATGTTATATATACTGTACATTATCGACTCTTTACACGACAGCAAAGTGTAAATTGTCTTCCGGGCCGGAATCAGTTTGCGATCCTCGTCCCAAAGTATATTTATTATCGTGAAATCGCTAACGTAGTTAGTTTCCATAATAACGTGCGAAATTATGTACGAAATTAATAACACTTTGGTTCTTGACCTACTTATTCCCACTTAACCTGTTTCCGGGATGTTTACCATGGAACTTCATCGCGTAATCGGCTATCTGCTCGTGACAGTAATGAACTTCTCATAAGTGTAATAAACATGGCGCAAATAGCACGCTTCCACCGATTCGATTTTCTGTCGCCTCCAAGATCCCACGACTCGAAGCTTCTTACTTACTTACTCGTAACTTACTAGTTATACATTCGTTATTAACACGTTGGTCGCCACGTCACCCAGAAATGGGTGACAGGCCTTGTCATTAAGGAACTAATAAAATTAATTTCAAAGATGAGACGATAATGAAAATAAATCTGAACAGGATTCGTAAATTTGACGACGTTAAAAAATTAAATACTACGACAGACGTCAAGCTATCCAATTTTTAATAGTTTCTAGACAAAATTTTAACTTTATTGAAATTTTTACGAGTTTTAGCTCGGCAGCCAACGTGTTAAAGCAGTCAGAAAAGGTGCATATTTTTTATTGCTTATTTATAGAGAGTGTATCGGAGCAGATATCTTGAACAGTTTCCATTCGACGAAATTCCAAAAATATTCCAAGACACACTTCCGAACATCCACATTGAAAAATTGATTGGCCTGTTATTTCAGGGAGAGTCAAGTTTCATCTGTTTTTATTCGATAAAAATCACAAAGAATTTCCTATTTCTTCCTAAGCCAGACCAAGTTACCCCTTTAAAGTTAACGCAGGGCCGTCTTAACGTTCGACTGACCACGAGCTGAAGCGGGAAACTCTCACCTAAACTAATTCTTCAATTAAGCCAGTTCCACCGTCGAGACCGCGAGCGCTATTAATTGCTGCATCGACCGGCGCAAACCCGCTGGTACGCCGACGACGAACTCGTACGGGCCACATTTCCCGTCTTCTACGTCGATTTCCTACGGTGCTCCGTATATCCTCCCCTCGTGTCTCTGGAAATCAGATATAAATCGTATCAAACGAAGGAGATCCGATCGATGAACGCTGCCTGACGAAGCAGATCGTTTTACACGACCGCGATTTACGGCATTGCGCGCCTTGACGTCGTTTGACGGTTCTACTCCGATTTCCATCGAATCGATAGAGAACGCAGTGGAATGTTTTCGAGCGAATGCAACCGGATACGGTGGTCAAACATTCATCGAATCGGCCGAGACGAAACGAGCTATACACCGCGGTGCACGACTACAACGCGATGGAATTTCTTTTCTATATTCTGAACTTACAGGAAAAAATAATCCACTTAATGGTTTCGTTTATGACGAAACGTGGACGATTATTTTCGAATATTACTTTACCACGATTCGATGTTTTTAGTTGCCAGCCGTGTCCGAGCAAACTCGAGTTGAGCCTTGTCCGTGGTGTTCGTTAAACTAATTATAAACTGCAACCGATTCGTGGATTATCCAGTAACTCCTGGACGTCGTGGCTAAGGCTGATACGATACTTCAGACGGAAATGCTTTCGAATTATTCTTCCATTAGCGTAAATAAAACATGATCTGATACGTATCGTTATGCAATCAGTATGCACGCCTCGAATGAGTAATCCGTACAATCCGTGTTACGGTATCGTTGTTTACGTAAGCACAGGAACAGCGTTATCAGTCAGTTGCATTAGTCCATGCTCCTCGCTGGCGTGGGCAACCTGTGAAATACTTGGTACACCATTGGTATGAGATGCGGGAGTCGGTGTTGAGGTTTATCAACAACGAGAAATCAATTTGTTTCGATATAAAGTGACCGATAACCGAATTCCTTTGCATTAATTCGGAACTTTTCAATTTATTATTCTTTATCGAGATGTGTGGGAGTTTAGATAAATATTCAGCAGTTTTGCTTCTACTATGTCCACTCTATCATCTGGGTCGCTGTTATGCAATGCAAATCGTTTCGGTATGTTCCGCTTTATTTTACGTAAAAGCTAAACGATTTTCTTTAAACGACTCCTAATAGCTTTTATTATTTCAATAAAGAATTCATCCAACAATGTTTGGAACAGTGACATGGTTTCTTTACAGATTAAGATGTATAAAATTTGAATATATAAAAATTAATTTAGTAACGTGATACGCCATTATTAGACTCATAGCACTTTTTTTTTAAGATTTTATCGAGTCCTTTTGTAGGACAATTGCTGACTCCGTGGTTGTTTCACGAATTGGAACAGAAATCACAGATCTAGATAAGTGTACATTTCTCTAGATGGGGGAACTGATGCCAGGAGCACGTCAAATTAATTTTACAGTGCTCTGACGAACAGTTAGGCCCTTTACTGGTAGATGATGGCGTCGGTGGCGTGGCTCTTCGCTTGGGTAACGATGTAACGTTACGTACATACGGTGTAATTATGTAATGGTTCGATGCATTCTAAAGACCAAAATTGGATCCATATCCACGATAGCGCATCGTAAGACTCTTCGGCAGGTTCTGTACCCTGTAACAGTTGACAAAAATTTCTTTAAATGTCTCTTTGGAAGCCACTTTGATGCCACCATTTTAGAAAATTGGCGTATAAGTGGCTCTGTTAATTACCGATTCAAAAGTATACTATCGTGTTTAGTTGTTTCAATTAATTGCTATCGTAGTCGGTTGCAAACTAATTTTCTACATGCTATGCAATTAGCGTGATACATAAAGTTACATGTATTTACATATGCATATTCTGTGAGTTCAAATGGAATGGTAATGTTTATGTTGCTACATCATATACAAACGGGGCACGTGTGTATGATAACATTCATGTAAAAATGAACAATTTTTTAACCCCAATTTGAGATAAGACCATATCAACGATTCTAACTAATTATAACAGAACTTGCAGTTGACAGGAAAATTAAATTAACAGAATCGTAACCGGTATTAATAAACAAAGGAGCGTCGATCCTTTATGCGCGTTGTACATGAATAACTGTGCAAGAAATAAATTAATTGGGTTTCGAAATAACGGGTTACCTATACACAATCGATTGAAATGGTTTCGTACAGTCATATTTCAGTTATTATTCGCATACACTTCCGACGGGTTTTACTTTAGCGCGGCAGTAGGTACCTACAACTACATCAAAGATAAAATTCATTAGAGTCCAACAATGACGTCAGTCGTAACAACATGAATGACAATCTTATTGAATTATTTTGCCAAGCACGCGATAAATGAGATATCGTATATGGACATATTTTAATATTAAATGACGCACGAATCGTATCGATGACGATCACCTTGTCGATTTTCCCGATAAGTACATATAATGATGTTTTACTCTTGACCTTTACCATTATATATTTATTTACTTATTTATTTCTAAACGGGTAGAAACTCACTACATTACATAAGTCAACTTTAAGACAATTTTAACTATACCATGATGCTTTCCATTGTTAGACAGCTTGATAATTGAAATATTCATACACGAAGGTTGAGCCGTCACGAAACTCAACTAATTACGCGACAAATTATTGATAGCGAGAAAAATGGACAATGCGTTAGTCGTTAGTTTCCGTCCTATTAATAATTAATCGTTCGTTATTACGGAGGAACGTGGACGGTATTTAAAGTCGAATAATGTGCCTAAACGACTATCACGAGTTTCTTTTTTTATTGTTGAGAAAATAAAAACTAAGTACATATTTGTTGGAATAATCGTAATTTAAAAAAAAAGAAAACCACTAAAAGTACACATATGTTCCAGTGCTTCTGAAGAGGTTAAACAGTCTATTAACCTTATCGAAGACGTCGAATACCTAATTAATGTCAGTTTTTTGAATGAACATTCGCATGCTTGGCTCCACTAGAATGCGTGAGCGGTTTAGGGTGGGGGAGGGATCGTTGACACTCATAATCGTGCGGTGTCACTTAACGAACTCAATTTGTTTTTTACTGGGGAGCGTCTGGACTCCGTACAATTGCACGCATGTGACAACGACACGAGTCTGCAATGTGGGACAAAAGACAGCATCGTCGAAGCGATTATTCGTTTAAACATTGGCAACGGTAGCGGGGTTATAGACTTATTGTCAAATGCGTGGTTACTAGGGAGGGAACGATGTAACAATGTTGCTTATTTTATTAAAAGTTCTCAATTCTTTACTTACTGCATACAAATTGCAAGGTATTACGTATTCGAACCTTGTAAAATTGAATTTTATTCCAATTCGTAGGAAACTACGTTATTTTTTACGGGAAAGCGGTTTATGCAATTTTTTCGTGTTCTATCGCATTATTCACTGTGTGAATTCGTTTGACGAAGGTATTGGCGAGGAATAAATAGAACGTGCCGTCGCTTTTGAACCAAACGAACGTTATTGAATCGGTTCGACGCGTTCATCCTTGATCCGCATCGTCGTTGTTACGTAACGTCCAAATCCCAGCTAAACGCGAGGTTCATGCAGGTGTAAGACGTCGATAGAAGGTCAAAGTAGGATTACACACGTCCGATTTCAGTTTTATATATTTTTCTTTTTAGGTCGGATCCAGGCTAGTTGAACCATTTGCACTCGAATATATATCCTCTAAAGGACATCTAGCGATAGAACGTTAGAGGAAACTTTCGCGAGTATAAATTTGTCAAAAATATTTCTTCCCTTGAAGACTGAAATATGTTAAATATTTAGAAAGAGAATGTATAAACAGTACAGATATTCTCGTCTCGATTCTGTTCCAAGGGATGACGTATTTATTTTAAAATACAAACTAAATTTTCCCATCGAATTTGGTATAACATTTTCACATTAAATGAAGCGTCCGAGTGGCATTCAAACGAACGCTAATGGAGTCTGGAAAGCTTGATGTATCCTCTCCCTGTGAATGATTTCTGATCGAATACACACGTTCCCCAAGGAACTCTACATCCTGGATAGAACGGCAAAACATTGTTGAATAGAAGTGGAGCTTACATTCGTCACTTTATCGGGGTATAGGATTTTATACAGGACGTTGGTTGTAACATATGTGGGTCACTACGTACAGAATGAGAGTTTGATGTATGAGTCGCGCGTCAAAAATAGACACGTTACTGCAGAGAAGATAGGTATTCTCTCGAGCGGTTAGGAGAGCAAAAAAAAAAAAAAATAGCGAGGCTTCAAAGCGCGAAAGTGTCTTCATCGCGAAACCGCTGTCTGTTATTTTTCATCGAGTGCTCGCGAATCGAGTTACGACAATTGTCGATAACCGCACGATTGTCTCGATTTACGAGTGCAATACAGGTGACGAGCTTTTCGAGGAGCGCGTAAACCGACAAACTCGTTTCTTTTCCCTCGCGGTTAGAACGCCGGCTGTTTGACGGTGTAAAGGGGCTTGATTAATTTCTGTCCAATTACTTTCGCTTCTTTCGCAGATTGCTTTCAATCGACTCGATTTATCTAATTATTTGCGATACGATGGGGCAGGGTTTCATTTATAGAGTTCCTCTCTAAGAAATTCAAGCGTTTGTTAGAGGTGAATCGAAATTGATCAAGTTTCTTGTATTATTCTTCGCTTCAACTTGTCAGCTCGTTTCTCAGTAAATTCATTCCTTTTCCATGCTTTCCTTTATTGTACTTCTCAAAAAATTAATCAACTTTGCTCACGACGTACCCACACAGAGCGCGGAAGTCATGCTTTCAAAGCAGGAGTGAATTATAGAGGAATAATTTGGAAAGTTAGGTATTGTACGAAACAGGAAAGGTTGCAACAAAGGACAGGATGCCTTCTAACGGGAGCAACGTCTCGAAGGCCAGGGCTCCAAGGTTTCGAGACTGGTCGAGTTGCAACGGAACGAACAATGGCGTGATGATATTCAGACCTAGCGTCGGTGTCCTTCTTAAGCGGTCTACTGGTTTTCGCGGAAAGCTAACCACGACACAGGGGCATCCTCTTACGCGAGGACATCCTCTCGTTACATTCGCCAAATTAGGATGGAAATCGATCCCGAAACATCGTCCTGAACTACCTCCGCTCCTATCGCACTACTGCTGGCGTCAGTGATCGCTACACGCGTAAACTCCGACGTTTCGTTACTGCCGCGAGCGAATACGGAGCGCACGGAGTCGCGCGATAATCAGATCTCATTCGAATTCAACGGACTTGTTATCGGAAATTCAAGGAGTAATCAGGAGTCCCCGAGGCGGACCCGTTGATTTATTTCGCGTCGGTTCGTTTTTCGTTAAAAATACTCGGCTTACCGAGTGTAAACCGGAGCGAGAATACATTGTCAAGCGGTGCACGAAGCGTCGCGGTGTACGGTTATCCCGATGACGGCCAATTATTTTACGGCGGTCAGGCGACAGTTTTGTTTTATCGTGACGTGACGTTAGAGAAGCGCCAGTGACGTCACTGGACCCACTCAGCCGATAGACCGGAGCCACCGAAGCGATAAACATATTTATTAAGTGTGTTAAGAGGGGACCTTTAGCGCAACCCGAGGCGTTCTTGCGCTTAATGTTTGCCTCATTATTGCTCGCGATCCCTTCGGTCCTTTTTATCTCAGCGCCAGCCTTTTGTGAAAGTCACAAAGATTACGCTTCACCCAGGCGTCAACCTTTTTAAGATTGAAAAGCCTTTTTATTCTCGACCAGCCGAAATTCATGTCACCGTTATATGGCGAAAAATGCGGCGAGGCGATGAAATGGCTGGGCAGTGAATATTAATTTCTGACAATTTCTGAAAATAACAATTACGTTCTCTGTAAATATTCGTCGCAAAGTTCAGTTCACTTTTTCCCATCGGAATCCAATGGTGCCGTTAATATCTGCGACCTTTCCCAGTCGTACAAAGAATAAAATTAAATGACAATCGAGCACGGCAGCCGGGTGTATTGTATCGCAGCTCTATCGATTCGCGCAAACGGTTAAATCCATCAGAATACTTATCGAAACGTGACAGCCCGCGCGGACGATACGACGATATCCGTATATATAGGTTTGCGGTCTACCGGATATTCGCGGCTATCGGTGATATCCGGGGACATCCTTGGCCCGATAAACGGATACCTCTTTAGCCACCTAACCGCGGAACTGTGTCTGGATGACGATCTCGCGTCTAACTAAATAAAAACAACCGATCACACGCGGCAAAAAACCAGGCGTTTCATTCAATTCCGTTCATTTCTGCAGCTTCGTTATTCTTGGAAAGCTGACGATTTAACTCAGCAATTGTATTCAACGTAATGGAATCGATAGATTGTACTAGGTGAAAATTTCTCTTTCTTAAATCAGAAGTTTGTCTTTCTGGAGGTCCTTTTCAGATATTTCTACACTAGAATGTAAATTGTAGAAAATTGTTAGTAGAAGATATAGAAACGAACATAAAAGTATCGCAATTAAATAAAAAGGGAAGAGTTATAGCACGAGGGAGAAAGTTTGATGGTTTTGGGGTGGGGTGAATTATTACATCGAGAGTTGGGAAATGAGTAATAATTGGCCACATTATTCATGAATATCTAGAAGAAAATATTATTTCAAGCACGATGATCTATGGTCTCCAGCCTTCGTCCTGAAAGCAACTGAATTTCTTTGAAACAGCATGCTGGTTCCTTGGATGCAAAAAATTCTGTATACGTCAGATGTCTTCATCAATCACTTCCAGCTCAAAAACTGCGCCATTTCTCGGATAAAGTGATAGCCGGATGGACTCGAGTCTGAACTGTACACTTTAAGAGTTATATAATTGGAACACACATACTAACACTCTCTAATGGAAGTCTAAAATAAAATATCCTCTACATATCTATTACTCTTGGCTATGTATAAATATTCCGTTCCTATCGGTCAAGAAAAATTCACAGAAAAGGTAAAATTATATCACACGAGTACATTCCTTTCGACGATTACGTTTCTCCAAATACCTGATCTTGTTTATAATTCTTTCTTTTTATTAAACTCAGAATTCAAACGATACACTATCGGTAAGTATCGCTACAATTGTTAAAATTCACGATTATAATGTTGTCTTATCGTTCAACTACGATTATCGAAACTCCAAATAATTTGAAACACACGTGAAGTTTTTTTTTTTTTCAGCACAAGGAAAAATCGAGACCCCAGGAATTCAAGCTCAGATTAATCAAGCCGAGGCAGACCTACTGATTTGGCGTTATCTAACAGGAAATATGTTTATCTGTACAGGAAACCGTATTCGGACGTCGTGCAAGGACCGCAAAACACGTCTTGCCCCGGTCCTAGCAGCCGAGACCCACTTTGCCGAAGTTGTCCAAGTTTCGTTCTGGTAGAAACAAGTGGAAATCGTCCGCTGGCGGGAACATAAATATAGCAAACGGGGTAGGGTAGTGGAGTCAGACACCGAAGAACCGGCGGAAACACGTAAATACAAGTGTGCGCCGGTATGTGTCTGTTCTATTCGTTGAACTTCTCGTTTCTATGTCGCGGATCTATTTGTCTGGCGTGTGACTCGATTAAGAAGGAAGCCACCTTGGTCGCGTGAAAACAATACCTATATTCAACAATTTTATTTAGACATTCTAAATAAGATAGCGATGCTAGATCCGTTACACGACAAGACTTACTTTTTAATTTTGAAATCCTGCAAGACAACGTATATAGACCTCAGGCACCAATTCATGCTTCTATATCGCTATCAACGCCTCGAGGTTTAGCGACGTCTATCTTGAACGAAGATCGTCTCGTCTCAGCTACCCCTCGAGTGCAAAAGGAATAAAATCGAAACACGAACGGATCCTAAGTAGCCAGAAATAAATGCTCGATGGGCGTACTAAAAACGGCTGTGACCGATGCACGTAACATAACGTGACACTGCTCCATGAAAATCTGCACCATGGGAGTTGCGAACCGTTTCAGAGTTAAGTAGACTCGGAGTAATGTGATTGCACGGCGAGACGCGATGATAACGCGCGCGAATACGAAAATGCACGACGACGAATAGACGGAGGCCATCGAAGTGCATCGTGGAATCTCGAATGGCTATGAAACTAGGGTGATGCGGAGGTGTTGAGTCCGCTATTGCTCTTAGAGAAACGTTTTGGGTTCGGGCGAGCTTGCACGTGCTGTGTCGGCTAACAATTACTAAGGTTGGTAATAATGGTCGTATACTTGAAGATTCTGTGCAATTCCAATCCCGAGTGTTGCAAACTCGCTAACAATTTTTAAGTGATTTTAATTGTTCCTACTGACCAGTCTCCCCTAAATAATAAGGGTTTAAAGTAGCCCAATCTAGAACCTTCTCGATAGCATTCCACGGCGGGAAAAGCCGAGATTCCCAAGCGTTCGGCCAAGTATTGTAGAAAATCGCATCGTGACATAAATCTTGGAAGGAAATATGAAAGATCTAACAGGAGGGTGGAGCCAAAGAAGGTGAACCCCGAGAAACCGCTAAGATTACAGAGCAGCTTACCAGGTCACGGTCCGTCTAGTTTCTCATTCGCCGCAGCGTATTTACGTCTACGGGCGGCCACTTAAACCTCCTCCCCTTTAATTTTCAATTAAGCAGTCGCGGCGAATCTCGGGAATCGTTTCAGATGCGCTTCGAAGTCCAGAAAGGGGTGTATCGATCTTTGCACCCGAGCTATGAGCATAAATAGCACTCGCATTGGAAACGAGAGACGAGATAATGGGCAAAATGCGGAGTATTGAGAAATTTACTACCAACTGTCAGAAACCATACAGCGAGAAAAATTTAGACTCACTAAGGCATTGTTTTGTTTGGATTATAAATGAGGTATCAGTGAACTTGAAACTCTAGTTCAAGTCTGGGAGTCAGCGGAAGTCTGATCACATACGGTCCACTTCTACCGAGACTTCTACTCGAATAACGCAACTCCAATTTCCTCTAGGATCGTTCATCCAAAAACTCCACCATTAAATCGAAAACTGTCTCTCCATTACCTCGAACAATCGTTCCATTGTGCTTTAAAGCCAAGGATCGATAATGGAAAGTTTCGGGTTGATATCGAGGGCAATAAAGTCAGATAAAATCGTAAGGAAGTGGACGATCGCCAGGCGTCAAGTAGTCGAAGAAATTTATACGCCAGCTTATATTATATATTGTGACTTGGCTTCGTTTCACAATCCACATTTGAACTTTGCGTTGGACGATTAATAATACACGGTGTCCTAAAATACGCGGCGTAACCCGAGAAAAGGCGGCTTCTCCCGAGAAAGTAGGAATTGTGTAATAAAATTTCTTTTTACGAGCCTTCCGTAACGAGAAAATGGATTCTCTAAAGGCGCCAGCCACGCTCGCACTCGACTCAGTTTAACGGCTACTCTGTTTGGGTACAGCCTGCAGAACTAATAATCCTGAAAAAAAGAAACTCGAATAGAGATTGCGACGTTCTCAACAGTCGCTAAAGAGACAATTTTACAGACTTCGGAGCAAGCCTTTGTAGTTTATTAATGTTTTAGTTTAGTTCAGTCTGAAATATTTAGTACTGGTAGAATTTGGAACGGCGGAACTGATAGGAATTATTAGGCAAAGTTATCAAAGTAAAATTGGTATACGTAGAAAGTAGCACAACATTTGAAATTCTCTATTTTATACAAAAAAATATTTGTTCTCGTTTCGAGATACCTCAAATCTAAGAGTTGGTATCGTGAAACTAAACGAATGCCCGTGTTCCACATTTGCAATTTCCGACATTTTTCAGAGGAATCGTTTCCTTTAAGATTGCACGTATTTTAGGTCACCTTGTGCACTCAGTATCATCGAATGCGCAACGTTACTTTCAGGAAATAATATTCTGGATAAAAAGCTGCGGATATTAAAGCAACGTGTTCTGACGTTCCGTTGCCGATGCTCGCGAGTTTTGCAGTTGGCTAGAAAACGTTTAACGCGATCGTGATAAAAATGTTGAACACGCCAATTTCCAACGCGGAACAAGCGATTACAACTCGCAGGTGTACGCCCGCAGCCAGGCTTTTGTTTATATACATTTCCTCGAGGGAAGGGAAAATTAATTTGAAACGCGGGAGGCTCACTTACAACCTACAATTTTCAACGTTTCTCCGCTTTGAAGCCGATTTTCATCTATGATAATAATTATATTTCCCTTTGGTCCCGATGAGCAATAAATTCTATAAATATACTTCTCTTTTTTTTTTCGAGACAATTTATGTCTTTCCGCGGAAATATAATAGGGTGATAGAGGTTAAGTTTTAGTACGAACATTTTTGAGGGTAAATTTTATTAATAGCATCTTTGAGTTTAGACTTTAATGACAGCTTTTTTAGACCTCGCGTGCCTACGCACTTTGTTTCTTTTTCTTTTTTTTTACATTGTGGTGTAGTTTCTACAGTGTGTCAATTACTTTAGTTACATGAACCTGACATGGTGATATTTACAAAAAAAAGAACATTAATAATCATAAATTCTTCTTTGTCATTTTTATTCCTTTATTTTTCGTGAAATTAGAAAGTTTAAGAAACACTAACGTTCGTTGTTCGAGTCGTTATGGTTATGTAATCCTATTCACGATACACGAAAAGTTCGCAACAAAGAGTGTTAAAAATACACGTTGAACGCTTCATTTGTCACAGGACCTAACGTCGCAACTTGAGTAGAACTTGTTGTTTTTGAATAAAGTAAAGCTGGATTCGTAAAATGGCACAACGCGCGCAGTTTTTAAAAATACTCGATGATAACGATCCTGTCTTTTTCCTTGGGCTACGGTAAATAAGCTGTTTATTTATAAACGATGCCTGCGCCTCTCAAGGAAAATGCTCTGTAATATTAATAAACGCGTGCTCCTCCGCGAAACTTACAGTAAATAAAAATCGAACCTTCGCATTTTCCTGTTGAATTTTAACGTGCTTCATGTTAATGCAGACGACGACCACCGTTTGATTTCCTGAGAAATTTCAATTTCAATCGAGTCTTTATTCCAGTTTATTAATTAACACAGACCTGGTTATCGAAGCGAAGTAATTACATATAAATACGTAGATCTACCGAAACAATATCGACGTAAAATAAAAAATTAAGTCGAAGTTCCTCCACTTCAGAAAATTCATCCGCGAAGAGGCTAAGGTTACAGAGCGCCGTTCTACGAAACGCATACTTCATTCTTACGATCCAATAGATGGGGCAACTCTAGCCGCATAATTTTCCATCGGGAATCCACTCAATTCATTTCGATGAACTTCCAAGCCCCCGCTACATTACGCGATCAAACATCCTTGCCCGAGGTAATCTGTCGTATTCAAAAATATACATAGTCGTGTAACAACGCTCGCATTCCCACTCTCGTTCGGTCGTTCTTTCCCGATAGAGCGCGATAAATAAGCGGTCGGTTATTTATAAACGGGCACCTGCGATTCTTGAAGAAGATGTAGTGCCATGCGCGCCGCTGCCAATTTCCATCTCGCTCCCGCGGACGTGTATCCTTCTCCTCGCTCGTTTCTGCGCCGACAGCCCCGATAAAGGAGGCACTCCTGCGAACGTCGAGACGCCACTTCGGAAATGTACCGACCCATTGGAAGGTCTATTGATTACGTACGGAAATAAAGTAAAAAGGTAGGAGGCTCCTTTAACGAACGCGGCGGATATATGCGCCCGCATCAACATTACCGCATCGTGCTCCTTCGACAGCCGTTCCTCCTTGTTTGGTCCAATTTTTAACGCGTTCGCTGTTTGACTAAAACTCGAGAAAATTTCTACAAAGTTCACATTTCGTCCCGAGACTGTTGAAGATTAGACAATTTAACGTTTGACAAATTGACCGAATTCACCCATGAAAGCATTTTTTCAGTAATAGTTTATATTTACATAAAAAAAAAAAAGTACATTTTTGAGAATATAAAGAAGAAACTAAAGTGAGAATAAAGAAGGAATTAAATTGCAGAAGTCTTTATTTGTATCGTGAATGTATGCATGCAACGGTCAGCAGCGTTAATCAACGCTGTTGATTGACTGATAATGAATGACGATATTCACAGGGTGCCACCAAGATTCTTTGAATCGGATTCGTTTGGTGGAAATCTCGTCGACTGGGTATCCATCGTTTCTCTGCTATCCGCATCGAACCTATAATTAAACGCCAGCAGCCGACACGGGTTTGATTAAAAATTTATTAGCGCGGGATCGCGAAACGATTGAAATATTCAGCGCGATGTAAATCAACCTTTATACCGGGTGAATGTACAGTGAGTCACAAAATTATCACCACGCGCAGAGAGAAACGGAGATATGAAATATAACGGAAATAACGAAAGAAAATTTCTATGCATTTTATTATGAAATTGTGAACAGCTTTCGTTTTTCAATCAATTTCTTTATTGACGCGTTTCGTGTCCTCGTATAACAGCGAATAATAACGACGATGCAGGATTATCCGTAGTGCGCCATAATACTGAATAATCTACACCGTAACGGAGACGTATTTATTAAATGTAATGCCCGTCGGCTATTCACCGGGTATCATATATACTTCGATTGTGTCCAGGATTACCGTGTTTTATCCCAAGCTCATTTAATAACGATCCTCCAGCTCGGATTGATGGTAACATCGTTTAAATCAGTCTATTATTACGGAATCGACATGTCGCTGCTGGGAATCAATAATGTCTCGAAATTTAGATGAAAACACATTTTTAGGAGTCCTTTATGTATTGGGCTGTCTGGAAAGTCCATGCCGATTTTTAGTAGGCGGTACAGGTCTGAATATATCGGAATGGCTGAAAACAAATAAAATTGTGTACATTCCTTAACAGGTGAAAAGGTTACTTAGTTTTCCCGTTGAAAAAGCAATACGCCTAAATAAAAACCCTCTATGCCCAATCCTTATCTCTAACCATTTCTAAATTATTTTACTTCTTCCTATCGACCCACGTTTCAATCGACCCGAATCTCCCCTACCTTTATTTTGATTCCACCAAGTCTCAAAACAATTTCGAGCTTCGGTTTTATAGGATCGTCTCCCGTCGATGTTCCGGCAAAACTGTCGTTCCGGGTTTACCGCTCCATCGAAGGATAGTAAAGTCGCAAACTGCACGGAGAACTGGATGAAAGGTATTTTTGGTTAAAAACATGGGATGGTCGTAGGTACGATTCTCGAGATCGCGGGGTTGGAACACGTAAGGGTATACCGAGGCAAGCTGTTTGAGTTGCAGATGGTACGAGGTCCCGGGGCTTGGGGAAATCAATACCGTCAAAACTTCCCCTGGTCCTGTGTCACTACTATCCCTATTCCTCGTGGCTAGCTATAAAGTCGCTAGGCACCCGGCACAACGGAATATCCGTCGCGTTGATCACTTCTTCGCCGTGAAAACGACGACTTTCGTCGTCGGACAAGCCGATTACCTTCCTTTCGCTTCTTCGAATATCCTTGCACAACTGCACGGAGAACAGTCTCGTCGGTTTCACGATTGAATAAATCCAACGCAATTTCCCGTAGCCAGGCCTCGTCCTTCGAGTGGCCAAAGTGCTCGTTAAAAGGCATTTATGCGCGTTCGAGGGTTAATTCAAATTATTCTCAGCCCCGTCCGTCGGTGTCGGGCGTCGACCATTAATTTCGAGTGTCGCTTTTCGACAATTTTATTCAATCCCCCACCCTGGGGGGCTAATTAGGTTGAACGAACAGCCGATGAAGTGTCAGTCGGGTCGATGCGATTCCTATTTTCATTTTATGTCTCGAGAGCTATGAAATGCGGGGAGCAAAGCTCCTTTACTCCGCGAACGCTTTGACGTCAACTGTTCTCCCGATTGGGGGCGGAGGGAGTACGGGGGAGTTCTCTGTAACTGGCTTTTTCTTTTCAGAGGGGAGTTTAAAAATCTATTTTGCTCGTGCCGCTTCCGCGACCACGACCAATGTATTACGTGCGATTGTTCGTATTTATACGGTAACGGGTAAATAATTGCGATTCGATGGGTTTCTTTGAAGATAAAATTACGTCTGTTTGATAAAATTAGGGATCATTTTTAGCTCGAGTAATAAATAAAAAATTAAGATCGAATAACAGAGATTCATTCGCGAATAACGAAAGAAATCTGCAGCGTTAGTCGAACGCGTTTAATCTAATCGTGGGTTTATTCGTCATTCGTGAATTCAATAATTGAAGTTCCCATTTCTATCACGAAATCGATTAGCCACGAATTAATCACGCTACAAGATAATTAGACGTATCGTATAGTATCGCTAATTGATTAATTCCCGATTAATTAATTAATAAGACCATTTAGCAAGACACGCGAAACATATTTTCGCGGCGGTATAACGCAGGACATGATTAAAAGGGTCGATCTAAATAACGATCGACCTAATTGGTATTATTAATTGAACCAGTTTTGTTATAAACGGGAAACAACAAGATCAGAATTCTGTTGTTACACGTTGTACACGTAACATCGGGG
The DNA here is from genome assembly GCF_026283585.1 of Hylaeus volcanicus. NCBI lineage: Eukaryota > Metazoa > Arthropoda > Insecta > Hymenoptera > Colletidae > Hylaeus > Hylaeus volcanicus. Next base: position 26,133,984 of record NC_071978.1, on the reverse strand, counting down.
ATGAGAATTATTTACCAGCAAAGACGAGGGTAACTGAATATTAGAGCGTTATACAGGGTGAGTTGCGTAACCCGTTGCTAGTCGATATCTCTGAAACTATAGCGAGGATATCGACAAGATGATTAACGATGAACGGTAAGGAAGAAAAATACGTTTTTATTGTTGTATGGTTTCATATTAGGTTAGAGTTGATGAAGCTAGGTTTCTCCATATTTATATATTATTAGTTTTAATTTCTTCTGTTGCGTGCATTCACTTGTTAGCTATACCGCAGTAATGATTGTTTACATGGGCGATGAACAGAATGGAATTTCAAATCTTCTCGGTTTTAATTAGAATGTGGACTTTTCTTATCTAAAAATAACTAAATTGGAGTGTGCCAAGGATAAAGAAGTCTAGAAATTCTAAATTAGAAGAGTAGCGAAGAGTCACGTTCCAATTGCACACTCGGTCCGTGTTGCAAATATAAATTCAATTAATTATTAATGATTATCTAGTATTTTCTCTGTTATGGTTTCATAGAGTGTTACCTTCGCGTGTATTTTAATAAATAACATCAAGTAGACACGTTTCTGCTTGGTCAATACAATGTACGGTAATATTTATTAAAAATTTGAGAGCATTCCGACAAATAAACTGTCACGAATGGAATATACTTTCATCAAATTTTTCTTCGCAATTGTAAGCTCTCGGCATGACGTCGAGGACAATGACACCGCATCTATTGATCAGCGCCGTTTATTAAATTCAACTTCAATTTCCTATGAGTATGGCTCGCAGTATCGCACAGAATAAAACTAAACGTTTAAATCCGTAAAACGTTCATCTGTAACTAGACAAGAAAAGAAAATATTTGTATAAAATTCAAGTAGAATCAATGAATTAAAGATGGTCGCAGACATTCGTAAAATTTGTGGCAAATGAAGATTTGTACATTGCTTATGAATTCTTAACTTCAACGGGATTAATTGTACAAGTAACTAAATTATTCAAGATTAATTCTGTATTAATTTATAACGATAACTATAGCTAATACTTTCCATCGTAACATAAAGACCACCCATACAAAATTTCACACGGATCGAACAAGAATATCGCGAATTATATGGAAATTACAAACGCTTAGTTCTTCAGCTTCGCATTAATAACTTTCAGTCCGAGTTTTCGCACGTTAAAGTGCCGAGCAAAGTAGACAGGAACGCAGGGGATAAGAATCGATCAGCGTAGACTATCTTTTGCCTCGAAGATGCGAGTTCGGTTCGCTTGACTCGCGCGAAAAATATATTTACCTCACCCTCGTTGCGTGTACGCTCGAAATGTCACGCGGATGCGTCCACGCGCTCGAGAATTTCCCTACGTCGAACAATTAAAGGTGGATCGAGCGAATGGAAAGATCTGGGAACACGGCTGGCCGATTTATTCGAATTTCGCACGCGGAATTACGATCGCGTCTTTATACGTGCGTCCCGATGTCTCGTCTTCGCGCGGCCATTCCGACGCGTTTTTCCTCGGCGCGCGACACGGTCGTTCGAGGGAAACGCATTTACATCGAACCGCGCCGACGGTAAAGCGGGCCAGAAAATTCTATCAGGGAGACCTAGAAACGTCATTACGAGAAATCGTCGAGGGAAATGAAATTAGGAACTATGACCGCCCGTTGTTCCGCCTTTCCGAGCGTTCCGCTGGCGTGTTTCTACCGCTTGAAAATTTATCGGCTTTGTCGTTATTTATACTCGCTGCAATATCATCTCGTTGGGGAGGCCAGGGAACCGGAAAATTCAGAAAATTTTCAAACATGCACCGCCAGTGTTTCATCTGTGTTAAGCTTGGCATTTTTTTTTTTTTCGTTTTGCAGACCCACTTAGTTCGTCAGCTCCGCTCATCGAGGCATCTCTGTATTATAAATTTTCTAACAACGGATAAATCCTGTACGAAACGGTTCCCGAAGGGAACGATTCCACCTCACAGACGAATGTTTACGAATATCACCACGTTCGCGTGGTAGGGGACGAGAGAACAATAACGCACAAACGCGTGTTTGTCCGTGGCATTAGGTAGCCTCAAAAGAAAACGAGACTCTTGTGTACACTTCTGTTCGTACTCGTGGAATCCCTTTCAAAACCGCTCTGAAAATCCTCGGTATTCCGTGAGAGCGTCAACGGCAGCCCGGAGTGAATTATAGTGACGTGGGAGAGAAAACGAGAGGGTGCTGGTACGACTACTCGATAAGATGGAAGAATGATGCGAAAAGGTCGGACTCGTTAATCGTTGTTTCTCGCAGGGATACGTGACTGTGGTAGAGTTAATGAACGAATCGACTCGGTTCGTGGCAGAACTTCCAACAACGGAAACCTTCCCTCAAACCCTCTGAGGGCGGTTGCTTCGAACGCGACTCGACGCTCAGGACGCGGGAAGAATGAAGAACGAGCTCGGTCTCTATGCAAATTGGAATTTTATCAGAATTGGGAGTAGCGTAGATCAAGAGTAACTAGTAACTAGTAAATGTTGTTTGGACTATATCTATCTCAGAGACTTTCGAGAATATGTAAAATGTTATTGATTATTAAAAAAAGGGAAGTTGAGAAACTACAATTTCACACAAAAGTTTTTTGGAGAAATTGATCGGTGTACGAATACATTCTACACCCACTGTAATAACAACAAAATAAGTAAATTCGTTATTTATATGTATAGCAATAAAAGTTTTTCATAGAGGAAAAGTTCGCAGGAAATGGCGGAGAATGTTGACCAGAGTCTCCAACCACGTTACTCAATCGATTCTCTCTTCACAGTATACGATCTTGCACGTCTGTTACTTTGCTGGATACGTGGAACTGATAGTGCGGCGCTGTTAGGCTGTCACTGCGTCAGAGCCGAGCTCCGACAACCTGACAGAGAGTTAGGTGAGAGATCGGTATCTCTCTTTGCTTGCACCTGAACGCATCGGTGATAGATTTGGAAAAATTTGTATTCAAACAATGAATGGAAAGGGAATTTACACTTGAACTCCAGAAAAACAATCGAACTTCTATTTAAACAACTAGACATTCCTATTTATTCGTATAGATTGTGATACATTTATCTATTCTGGACTGGAAAGTAATGTCGTTTATTTTACATTAAATTCAAACAAATTTTTAATAAATTCCTTCTTTTAATCAATTATGTAATCGCTCTCGTTATCGACAGCCTTTTCGCCATTTAGTGTAAAAATGTTGAATGCTAGATCGATAAAAATCAATGAGCTATTGAGTGATAAACAAGTATTTCAAATTGAAAAAACGACATTACTTTCCAGTCCACCAAATACTTAACGATCACACTAAAAGTCCACAACTGCTCGAGAAAATCGTGTTTTATGCTCCCAGAAAACCCATAAAGTATAATTTACACCAACTTTTTATAATCCTGAGCTACATCATCTAGTTTCTTTTATTACTCCACAGCTCTTTCAGCGGTGAAACAGTTAAATACGGCATTGCTTCTCCGCATATGAAAGGTTTCCCCGTTCTATAAATAAACAACATATTAAAATCACCATTTTAAAATTTCACTTTGAGTAAAGCCGTCCATTAGACACGGCGAGCTCTCTGGCCACAGTTTATTCGGACCCCGTTGCATTTCACGTTTGCTTTAACGGCGTGGCGGCTCCGCTAATAGGTAATCGGCTCTGTTTATGAACTGTGCACAGGCGCCCCTATCTCGCGAAATTCCAATTTTCCCCCGATAACCGAACGGACAGGCAGCGTTCCGCCAATACGCAGTGAGACGGAAATCGCGTTTCACTCGAATCAGGCCCGATCGTCGGGGAAGAAGGCAAAGAAGTCTATAAAAATGGCGAACGCCATCGGCGCTGCTGGAAATCCATAGGTAGATATTTTACCCCCTCGATTGCCACCATCGTGTTGGACGAAGCACAAACACAACCACACACATCTATACACACATATAGATACAAACACACGTACGCACCAATATACACACCCACGGAGACACAAGCTCACGCATACGCGCACCAACAGCACGCAAACATACTAATACGTACATCTACAGGCGCACCCACGTGTACATGCATGTTTACACCTGCACAGGCGCGTGTTCACACAAGTAAGCGCGTTCTCGCGAAAACGTGTACACATAACACAGGCTCGGCGCACCCTTTGTGCTAAAATTAGAAGTGACGGAGCGTATACTCACTTGGCTGGCTTCGAGCTTTTATTCACTGGCGTTTAGACATAGACGTGTTGCGGGGGCTTTCAATGGCACCGAGAGAGGCGGAGAAACGAACGATGGCGGAGGCCGAGAGAAAGGGGAGCCCAGATAGAGCCGATGATATGGAAAAAAGGGGAAGGATAGATAGCGATAAAGCGAAAAAGAGGAGAGAGGCATAGTTACACAAGAGCCATCGGAGTCCAACGGCGGCGGGGGTGGTTCGTTGGTGGACATATGGACCGACGGGGGTTGAAGGGTGACCGGTGAAACGCGAAACGACGGACTCGGCAGCTAATCGTCGGGAAACCTCTGAGTGTCAAAGATATTTCTGGGTTTCGCGGGGTTTTGGTTATTATTAGACTGGCGGATCTTTATGCAAAATAATATCTTCGCGAACGTTCCTACAAAAATTGAACCTAAATAGGAATTTATCTTATTCTGCAAATATTAGGTTGTCCCGAAAGTTTCTTTCGCGAGTTGCACTCAATTATTTTATGCGGTCGTGTTTATATAAGTAGACCATCGAATTTCATAGATATTCGTGTTGTAACAGTAATGGAGCAAAATGAATCGTGCACGATTCAGTAACGCAACATAAAACATAAAATATTGTGCATGTATTACTTATTAATAAAGCGAAAGAAACTTTTCGGACAACCTAATATCATAACATGAACTTTACTTTCGATCTTTTTTATATTCTTACACATTGTTCGGATTTTGTAGTCTCTTGCACGTTCAGATTTCCTATAAATGCATAAAGATCCGCAGTCTAGTTGTTATATCGCGCCATAAAAAGATGGCTGAATCGTAATGGCGCCTGCCTGCGGCGCCATTGTTTGCATGCTCGTCGCGCGCTACGTAAAATTACAAAATGTTGATGTTAACGAGTTGTTTATAAACCGAGAACCTTACCGTTCGGTATCTAGAAATTATTCAGATTCTCGTGGTTTTCAGAGTCGATCCAGTTACCGTTCTATCAATACGTGTAATTTCATTGATGCCAGGATAACAATTTTGCACTAGCTTGTAAATTTACGTAGCTTGTAAAGCACACGCGCAATTATCGTCGTAGCCGAAATAGCCGTGGCCGTTATTTAGCGATACGCGTGCATCGCATCGGTAGCGTCCTGTCGTTAGTTCGGGTCGCGCTCGCTCGTTTTCTTTTAATCTGAATTAATTTCATCGGCGCTGCCCCGCTAATTATAAACGCAACAACGCATATCGATCAATGCGATGCAATCTCCTCGGCGGATCTTCCGTAGGACAGACGTTTTCAGAGGAGGTAGTTTTAATTGGAAAAGCACATGCAACTTTCCCGTTAAATACGACAGATTCCATTTGCGCGAAAATCCACGCGAAGAGAAGCTAATTACTAATTAGTAAGACGAATGTAGAAACACGGAATAATTAACGCGAGCGGGCGACTACTGAGAATTGTTAAGTACATGTTGCTTAGTTATAACTAGTTGCATTTCGACGGATTTTCTGTTCCACCCTTAATTAACGGTCTCATTCCGGTTTTAGTCTCTGGTCTAACCGTTCGACTCCTCGTGTCTCGTCATTCGGGAACCTCCGTTTTGGTTTTATTGCAATTATTCTGCGAGTAACCCGTACGTATTTTCTTCGGTGGGCAAATTACAGTGGGCGTAGAATGTATTCGTACACCGATCAATTTCTCAAACAACTTTTGTGTTAAATTGTAGTTTCTTAACTTCCCTTTTTTTTATAATCAACGATATTCTACATATTCTCGGAAATCTCTAGAATATAGTCCACACAACGTTTACTAGTTAATATAATTTGTGAAATTAACAAAAAAATGTGAAAACTAGGTAAAAGCTTTTACTAGCATAGAAGCAATAAATATAGTAATTTTCTTTTTTTTTTAAATCAAGTTTTAAAAATTAAACAGTTGTGCGAATACTTATTTCTTTAACAATTCTATCGATTGATTGTTTTTTTCTTGTTAATTTCGCAACTTACATAAATAGCTATTTTTTTTTTTGGTCTATCTATTCTAGAGATTTTCGAGAATACGTAGAATACCATTGTCTATAAAAAATAAGTTAATAAATTACAATTTTACACAGTTTTTTTTGGAAATTAATCGGTGTACGAATACACTCTACACCCACTGTATATGCAGATTAACTTGGCACAGGTACCGGTAGGGAAGAAGATCGCAAACAGCGATAAGAACCTCTGTTAGGGCAAAGCAGAATTAATTATTTGATAGATTGTATTCTTAAAGAAACGCCACTAATATTTGCAATTTCGATAATAATTTTAATGGCAAATAAAAGTTTAGTCATTCGTAAGAAAGTAATGATTCTAGCATGTTCGTCGCGTGCACACGATATTCATGAGACAAATAAATAATTTCTCAAATAAATTGCGAACATTAGTCTACGACTACGCGTGCATATTTAAGTGAAATTACGAAGAAAATGGTTTCTCTTAGACGAAGGAAACGGCGCGCGGAACGAGGTCAGAGATCGTTTCATTCGCACGGCTCCCGCAGCACCTTGAGCTTTAGTCAATGGAGGCGTGTGCTGGACACAATCCATTGAGCGCGGCGTTTTCAGTGCAGATTTTAAGTGGAACGTCGGAAGGCGGCAGGTAGACGGGTCACCGAATTGGGTCAGTTTGGGAACAACTATTTCTGGGGATTACACGTGTGTACCCGTAAAGTGGGTAGTTATCCGGTTTCGCGAACTGCGATTGGACGCCCCTCCTTGGCCCTGTAAAACAACGCCCGATGACCGTCAAACGAGAAACCGTCCAAGCGTTTCAACCCTGCCGTTTCCTCGTCTATTGTGTACTCGTTATTGCGCCATTCCGCTGCTTACCGTCACTAGCTTCAACTCGAAATTACTAGTTACACCTAAACTATAAGCTATCTTGTCGCAAACGTGCAATTAACACCGCCGTCGAACAGTGGTGTAGCTAACGTCTTTTTAACCCTCGGCTTGAGACATCGTTTCGGTCACCCTATTTTATCAAAGGGTCAAGTTTATATTTTATATGTTATAATAGTAAGGTGTAACTATAAAAATTGAACTATACAGGGTGTCCCAAAAATGTTGTAACACCTTGAAATGGGTGATTCGGGAGGTGATTTGAAACAACTTTTTCCTTAGCGAAAATGTTGTCCGAGGCTTCGTTAAGGAGATATTAAGAGAAAACCCCGACCAATCAGAGCGCGCGTATACCGTTGGAGCGGTCGCGGTAGCGAAGGCTACGAGCTAGGCGGCCGCGTCAATGTCCTTCGATGCACGTCGAGTCACTTGTTCGTGTACAAGCGCGCCCACTTAGCTCGTAGGCTTCGCTACCGCGACCGCTCCAACGGTATACGCGCGCTCTGATTGGTCGGTGTTTTCTCTTAATATCTCCTCAACGAAGCCTCGGACAACATTTTCGCTAAGGAAAAAGTTGTTTCAAATCACCTCCCGAACCACCCCTTTCAAGGTGTTACAACATTTTTTGGACACCCTGTATAATAGCTTAAATCATAGATTTGCAAGGTTTGTGAATAAAGAAAAAAAGAAGTCACTGTAGATATCTCTTCGCATTAAAAATTGTACACTATCCTTTTGGTTATTGCTTCTTTTGAATAAGCGCTTTTTGAATGCAGGCCAGTGTGAGTTTAACAGGTTTTAAAAATCACCGCTAGAGGCGTTTTCTCATGTGCGAGTTCGCGTGGGAATTACTGGATGGCGACACTGTAGAACGATACTCGGTGGATTCGTCGGTACATTACATTTTTTAGGAACGTTACAGTGGCGCCAAAGAATTGTAGCGAAAGAATGTTATAGATTATCGACACCACTGCATTGCATGTGTTTTTATTCATTTGTTTTCGCACTTATTGTTTTAAATTCAATTTTCTTAGGTTGCAATTTCCATAGCAGACTTATCCATCTAGTTGTAGCATTACCATTCGATGGTAAAATGTACATAGAGTTCAACGATGAGTTAGTAGATGGCGCAACAGATTTCTCTTCCCCGCGTAATACTGATTTTTATAACTTTTAATGAAAACAATATGCGAAAATAAAGGACAGATGTTACATTTATATTTCCAATTTAAACAAGCGAGGAAGTGAGAAATTATTACGAATAAAAGTGTGTTTGTTAAAAGTTCTTTTCCTCACGTTGCACGCTTCTAAATTCCGTAATTAATTGCATTAATTAGTCTCACGTTACCAGCAAACGTGCTCAAGGGGATCCAGAGTTCAGAAAGTGTACCTTTATTAATCGTGTGCCATTAATTAAAAAGTAAACTGTACTTGGAATTCCGAAACTTCAAATGTTTGGTGCTTCGTTTTCATAATTGGGTTAAATCTTATCCAACGATAAATATGATTTTACAATTAATTATAACTTTTCTATCGGGCTTCCTTCGATGAATCACCCATTTCAAATGAAAATCAGAGTCGAATGAAAAATTCCTTTTTACATTTTATATTTTCTTATCAAAAGGACCTTCAAATAAGGTTTAGGTATCGTCCACCTCGTCGATCGGCACAGAGGTCCACGGTGAAATGATCGAATTACCTGAACGCACTTTAATCATTGGCATGGATCGATATTACAATTAGTCCTTCAAAGTAAAATGCTCAAAGGCAATGCACGGTCTCGATTATGCATGAAATAATCCGATAACTGGCTTGAAATTTAATAGTATACGTTCCATGGTGTGTCCTACATACAAAGTATAAATAAGATCGTCCTTGTAACGCAGTCGAACGACTCTCTATTATAAGATTATGCGATCTTCTACAGAACTCTGATAGTTCAACAACAGGTTGATTCAGTCTCTGATTTTCGTCATTCGTTATTCGTAATTGCAATTTGTTCATTTTGAAATATTTCATTCGACACGTTAATTAAATCTTATATTCCACGAGTGGCAAACGAAAATTAATTTTCTTACAGTTGTTTACCTTTCATTCGATAACTGACGTTTCACGTAGCCATGAATTTCGTTTCGCTTACTTATCGAGGAGTTCCCTTGGAGCGCGATTCGTATTACACGCTAGAGCGCGTTATGCAGGCTCGGAAAATTAATATAAATTTTCCACGCCGTGGACTTCGTAACGTTTACAGTTTCATTTCCGTAATTAACGCGAAACGTTTGCTTCGTTGGAGATTTGCGAGAAAGCGCGACGGCCCCTGAGCCGTTCGCCTTGAGCGCGCGGTTGCGAAAGTGTTAATATTCCAAGGAATGCAATATCAGAGACTCTATTCCACTCGGCGGCAGTTCGTGCTAAAGACACAGATTTTACGTTTACGAGCCGCGCGACGACGCAAGAGATATTCTCTCATCCGACGGAACCGTTTCAACTCCACAAAAACAATCGTCGAGCAAACCAATTGTGGACACGTTTTCCGCTCGCGTGACACGGCGTACAGTGTGACAAAACGGCTCTCGGCGATCAAAAATCTGTAACTTTGGTTCTCTTGAAAATATTTTAATGAAACTTTAGGAAATTGTTGAAGTTGTGAAAAGTTACAGGATGTACGTAATAATCGTAGGAGTAAGCGTACGAACGTACATACTATTTTCTGTTCGAGTACCTTTCGGTACAATCACCAATTTTTCGAGAATGGGCACGAAGGGCCACCTGATCTTTACAGAATCTGATAGAGGATGGTTCACCCTTTCCAGTGATAGCAATTAAACCTCGGACAAGTGCGGTCAATTTTTTATAACCATGCGTAAAGTTACAATTTTACTTAAATGTACTTCTCTCCAAGCAGACCCTATTATTTAAAAAGTTGTTAACATTTTGACTGACATTATGCCTTGAATACTATCTATACAAATCTAGTAAACATTATAATTCATTTGAATATCGTCTTTCTAAGCAAAATTTTTTAGAATCGTATATTGAAGTTAGGAGTAATATCGTAAGCGTTTTGCTTGGACGAATTTCAACTGCCTTTGAATGCGCACCACAGCAAAACGGATGCAAATATCAAAAAACGGATTGCCTACTACATTAAACAGCACTTTATCCTCTATCGATGTACGGATGAGAACTCTGTACAGAAATTTATTCGCGATTGAACATTATACTTTTCAATATCCTCCTTCATCGAAATGTAGTTTAATTTATTTCTATAATTGAAATTTCCATAATTTCTCAACGACGATTAAACAGTTCATCGTTTAATTGCGTAATGTTTTTATTCAACGATTTCGCCCATATCTGGCGCAAGAATGCACGTTCCTTCGCGTCGAAATAATATTTAACAAAGCATGAACGCCTGTCGATAATCCGATTATCCGACGGCTTTCCCTCAGAAACGATACGGACGGCTATCGTCATTGCACGCTGGAATTGCGTTTAGCACAAAATGTATCGTACGAATGTACGCGTACGCGCGTATATTTTGTTGTCGATAATTGCGTTCCAGGCGCACGACCGCGCCCCGACGCCGACGCCGGTGGGCGCGTCGCGGCCTGACCGTACCTCGTTAAATCCTGTGTACGGATTATAAAATAAAAGCTTTTGTGAAGGATACGGTGAATTCGTCGCATAAAATTACGCGACATTTGAATATAAATTTGAAAGTCATTTTTGAAAAATTTCACTTTCATGAATATGGAGATATGACAAGGCAAGGCGGTCCGAACAGAATAATTATTGAACGAGAATAATACATTTTAGAGATGGAAATAATTGTGAAATGTTTCGATAGCGACGATGGGTAAGGTTTTTTTGAAAAATGAAAAACAGAATATATCGAGGGTGCATCGGAAGTCGTGGTACGGTGGAAATATGTATTTGTCCGTTACTTGGTAGATGAAAATAGTCCCGAAGACGGTATCGCAATAAAAACTATATTACCATGTATGCACGTACGTTTTCCGATGCACCCCGCACACCGTCAGCCTTTAAATCAACTTTCAAGCCATTCTTTTTATTATTCGTATGTTTCTTTACACTTCGGCATGCGATTTCCACGTTCTTAACCGAATATCTTTGTGCCGCGCGAACGAGATTCGAGTCAGAATCGTTTCGTCCGTGTTTGGGTTCGTGTATTAATTTATTTAACTTAATCCTAAAACCATGACGAATCGTGTCCGTTCGCACCACATCGAATTTCGCTCGTAATTCTCTTTGTCTCATTTATTTGTTTATTTATTTATTTTTTGTTAACATCGTAATAATTGTAATATTTCTAGGTAAGGTTTCTCTTAAGCGCATGTACAGAGATAAAACTTTCCTCTACGTTTTGAGCATACCGCGCGGCTTTTTATTTCTTAGTCCTTATTTAAATTATTTATTATGTATCCCCTCGGGCTCGCCATTCCGCGAGACTGCACGCCGCCTGAACGAGCAGAGCTCCTCTTCATAGGCATAATTATTCTAAACCACGTTAAACGCCTATGGATCGATTCAACGGCCATAGCACGAGTGCGTCGAGCAGCGTTTCGAATGATAAACATCGAATCGTTTGTGCGAGCACGTTCTGTCCGATCGTGATGGCCGCGACGAGCCGGAAACTAGTAGAAAATTAGGAAAATCTGCGTGAAACTAGATTGCTAACGCCCACCTCCGATCGTTAATTCGTCTCGGCGTCTTCTCGTCGCGGGACTCGTTGCGTCGAACACGATCGAACGAAACTCGTCGACGGAGATGGCCAAATTTTATTCCAATTACGAATAACGAATAATTCGTTCGATAATTTAAATTTAAATTTTCATTAAAACTCAGTAACTTGAATGATTCATTCAGCTTCGAAAACTTGAATAATCAATTACGAATAAAATTGTTCACTGTGGAATATTCCATTCGGCAAATCAAATTTTAATCTTCATTCAATAAAGCGTTTCTTAAACATGCGTTTACCATTTACTCCAAATGTTTACTTAACATAATATTTACTTGTAAAAATACGGAACCACTCCGCATACAATACGAACTACCCGCTAGTTTAAAGGAAGCGTGGAGCACAAAAGAAAACCTAAACAAAATAATCCAGCAACTTAAAGATGCACGTATATGGACCAACATCTAACATTGGAGAAAACTTCATAAGAAACTGTCGCTAATAATCAAAGGTTGATACGACGTTAAATATGTAATAATAATAATAATAATAATAAAAAAAAAAAAAATGTTTATTTAGTTAAGAATTTTGCCAATCTCCGCTCATCGACAGGTGATTATCATTCGAACGGCACCGTTCCACTAGATTTCGTTTTCTCGATAGTGGCCTTCGTCTGTATATGCGTGTATGGTGTATGTATACATGTATATATATACGTGATCGACGTGTGTGTTTGTTTGCGTATGCGTGTCGTACGTACAGAGAGATATATACAATGGTAAATAATGCTCGAGATGCGTCTCATACTCTCGGATCGTAACGAATTTAAATCGTATCATTGTGCGTCGTTTCGAGTGACATGCGATGAATTTAGGTGTACCGATAGATCGCGTGGACTCAGATTTACAGGGTTACGAGCGTTCGTTTTGGTCTTGTGTCATATCTCGTTCCCGTTTCGTACGTTTCCTAGTTATGTTTCCTTGTGCACAGGCGTGTTTCTCGCGAGAAGGAGAGAGACAGTGATATATAGCCCTCGCGATTTAACGAGGCGGGTGTAAAAATGAGGAAAGGGACACCTGGACTCTCTTCTCGCTTCGCCAAGTATAAGATTATAAGCTTTCTCTTCGCGTTCGGTCGACCCTTTGAGCAGTATATTCTTATTGTATTCCAAAGATGGTTTTTACAAAATAAACGTTAATAGACGATGCTTATTGTGACCGGAATTAGAATTCAAATACAGAAATAAGCTTATTGATATATAAATTTGATCTAGCATCCTTTTAGGACAGGATTTATTACCTTTCAAATTTCTTGATACCAGAGTTTCCACTCGTTAGTGCTTGATACAAAAGTTAGGTTTAAAAAACATGCCAAATCTCCTAGCGTTTTCATAAAATTCAAATAAATTGCCAGAATTGTCCATTTTTAAACCACTGTTACATTTTTTCGGCTTGTACGATCCATGGTTCTACCTCGGATTTATAGATCAATCACCGATTCCCTTTCTACCGAGTGTCAAAAACTCCTCGCATACGTTTACGTAGTTCTATTGAGAAATTTACTATCAGATCCTGAATTAAATCTTCTCGCGATGAAAAGTTCTACGCTCTGGAAAGACTAACGGTCGTACAAATTCTTATATACAATTTATCCTATCGATCCCACCAGAGCAAATCAAATCGTCTTCCCTAAATAATCGAGAAACAACGCTCAACGCAACGGAACGAAGTTGTTCGTGATCCGATATCGACCCTTTGCACTCGGGTTGCTGCCAAAGATTCGTCAAACAATAACAGACTTCAGTGTTTAATCCGCAGATAATCTCAACAAAAATTTTGCGTTTTCTTTGTATGAAAAGCTGCGAGTAGACTCCGGATGGAAAAATATCAACGATAGACTACACGTCACACCGTTTAGAAAATAAGACGTACTTGTCTTTCAATTTCGATTCATCTGTATCTGTAAAAATATGAATTTGCATAAGCCTCCACAGGCTGGAAACGAGCAATTACGAGAACCCTGTAACCCTTACGTACGTGTTTACCTGTCTATCCTAATAAATAAAAAAGATCCTAATCTTTAAGCAAAGTCCGAGCGCAAAGGGTTAAGAATGAACGCGCAAGCACGCGAGAAAATTCATCCTAGCGGGTAGTATAAATGCTCGACCTGCCGAAAGGGTCAACGAACAGCGACGATGAAGAGGAACAGAGACATACACGCACAGAGTTCGTCGTACCAAGAGATTTTCTCCTCGGTTCTCGTTAAATTCCGCGTGGCTGAATTCATTCGGTTTCGTCGTAATACCGTAATAAGCCTATACATATCATATACATATACATATCGTGTATTTATATAAATGTAAACAAAGGTTACCCCTGTTCGCGACTCGCTGGCTTATCCTCGATCGCTCGAACAATCGACGAGCGCGTTCCAATTCCGGGATGAACCAAGAGAAACGTATCGCGGATGAAAAATAATTCCAGCGAGTCGATGACGGGGATAGGCGGTCGACGTCACAGTTAACACCGATCACAGTATTTATAATAACGCGAGTTTTTGTCCGTTCGCGGCCGAGAAACGATGAAGAACGATACAAAATCAACCTCCGCTGAACAGGAGAGTACGTAAATGTACATTTTGCAGAGAATAGGAACAGAGACGAATATGGGGACAGACTATTTTGGTTGCCCGTGTAACCTAATTCAATTCCTTCGTATTTAGTTCATTAATGAATTCTCTTAGCGTCTATAATTTATTTAACACTTCCCCGCGGCCTATCCGTTTAGTATCGACGCGTTCGAATGTCGTTGCGTCAAACCATCGTCGGTGGTTCGTTTCATTTTTCACTAACACGGTATCCCTCTCGCTAGCAGAGGTTAGTGTCAATTATTCATATATATATATATATCATTTATAGAATTCATATTTATATAACATATCACCTAAGCAAACGCCTATTTATAATATTTATAAGTAATGAATATAGATATATCTATACATATGCGCTCGCACCCATTATTTATACGTATATGTATATTCGTGTGTTCAATGTTATGCGTATGTATATATGTATATCAATAATGCTCTTTACAATAATTCTTTCTCTCGCCTGAAACGAAACCGCATAAAATTTAACAACTGTTTAATACGACCACGCGCTGATTCTAACCGTCCCTTAGCGGCGCCATCCGAGAGCGAACGACGAATTTATGTTATCGATTTACCTAGCGAAAGGACTATTCGTTTTAGCGGGAAATTGATGTACGGAGATCTGGTTGAATGATGTAATTTATCGGGACAGGAGAGAATCTTCGAATGAAGTTCTAAAGTGAAGAACTGGACAGAATTAACTTAAAAAAAGGGAGCAATAAAAATATAAATTTTCCGAAAAAAATTATTCTGGGTTATTGTTTGCGCTTAGAATCGAAGTGAAAATTTCGTAGATCTCTTTATCTTAAAGCGTGTAAAAGATGGAAGAACCTTGTTCGGGAAAATCAATTCAATGGTGAAATAGAAGAGGCAAAAAGAAGGACTCGTTGTCGGATTTATAACCAGAGTTATAGCCACTTTCCCGTTCCGGTGTTATGGGTTGATGAAGTTTCTTGACTTTATCAACTTTATCTTCCAACGAAACGAGTTATAAGACGACGTCCTGTAACGCGTCACGGGATCAAAGGTATAGGGGTGCGTGCCGCGAATATACGGGGTGGCTCGAAGAATGCATTGCAAGGAGGAGTGCCGATGGTATTACTCTTTGAATAAATTTGTTATCGTTTTAATAATCGAATACATTTTTTCACGAAATTTCTCGAATAATTTTCTCGAACAAATTTCTTGAATAGATTCGCAATCTTTAATAAATGTTTAGAAAAAATTTGCTATCGTTTCAATTTATTCTCTGGCCGAATCTGTGTCCTCAAGGAACGTGGGTTTACCAACGGGAGTCTTCATACAAAGCACATGCATTCGGTCTCAGTAAGAGGCAGTCCTCCCTCCGCGTGGTCACGTATTTGATCATCCCCAAATAGAAAGATAATTGAATTAAAAAGAGGTCTCGCGGTTCCTCGGGAGAGGAAAGCCCCGATAGGAGCATCGTCGAGGTCTCCTTCGATCGCGGGGATAGCGTCCCGAGCACGTAGAGCATCGAGGGTCGGCCATGTCCTGGATCTTCGGTATCAACTAGAAATTGGCTGCGAGCCGGTAAATTAGACGACGATTGGCAATTTCCACGCTAAGCCTCGCCATTTCCCGCGCCCAGCACGCCTTCGTTCGTCAAGCACAGCTCCTCGTAATTGACAGCAATTAGCCCGTGAATGAAGACGCGTTAAATTCCTTCGCGTAACGCGACACCCGCTGCGACCAAATTGTTCCATTCGGTATCGAAATCTAATATACAAGATAGATTCGTGGAAAATTGTTCAATTATTTGACACTCAACTTTATCTCAAGACATACACAACCAAAACAAAATCCTCCAAACAGAATATTAAAGCTAGTCAAAAGGTGGACCACTATCTATTCCCAAAAATCTAATCCCAGAAAGTTAAAAGGTCCCCTTCTGGATCACTGGTCGACCCATTCGATCTAAACCTCACGCAAAAGAACGAACGAAGCGCGAATGATCGTCGCCCGAAGCGCAGGGGAACGCAGTAGTTGCGGACGATTTTGATCAGCCCGGCAGTCGATTGGAAATTCGCCTGTCCGCGTGTTTCAGACGTTGAAGTCCGTTCATTAGTCATAGTCGAATTATGGTCGCGCTAGATCGGATTGGTTGTCGTTTTGCGTCGCGTTCCCTCGGCCAAATGATTCGATGTTATCACTCCAACCGCGTCAAATACTTTTTGTGCGTCGCTTGCTGTTCGCAATAGTCGAATGACGACGCGTTCGCGAAAAACGAAGAGCATTGGCGAATAAAAGGACACCGGCGGGCGGGCTCTTGCTTTCTCATCCGGCTGGAAATTGATTTTGAGCTCATTCGTTTACCCCTGGAGAATCAACTGGAGCGGATTGATTAACAGAGTTTAACGTATTCGGGGCTTTTTATCTGTTTCTCGTTTCCTCTAGTACAGAGACACGCGGTGGTGACGAATAACGCGTGGGTGGGACCGCTGGAAGAGTGAGGTCGATGTTATAACTAGATTTGCGAATGTTTATGCATTTATTGGCAAGTAAAGAATGCGTACAAGTGCATTAACGTATATCAGGTTGTCCCGAAAGTTTCTTTCGCGAGTTGCGCTCGATTATTTTATGTGGTCGTGTTTATATAAATAGACAATCTAATTTCATAGATATTCATGTTGTAACAGTAATGGAGCAAAATGAAAAGTGCACAATATTCAGTAATGTAACATAAAACATAAAATATTGTGCATGTATTACTTGTTAATAAAGCGAAAGAAACTTTTGGGACAACCTAATAAAGTATGAATAATAATATAAACCTTGTAACATTTACAAGACAAAACATAGATTAATTTACGTTTTTGTTCTTCATCTCTGTATAGAAAAATATGAATTTGCATAAACATTCGCGTAAACGTTCTCGGAACATGTTTCGTCGTAGTTTGATTATACTATGAACAGTTGAAAATGAATACGAATGGGTTGGAAACGATTCCGTTCGATTAATACATCGAAGTCGTCTAAATACTAGTCTAGAATAAAACTGTCTTTAATAATGTTAGATACATTATTTTATTCGGTTCGATTGTTGCGCACTGTTTCAGAGTGAGCAGTGTTCAGTGACATTTGTTTTATTTGTTCAGCGAAAAAATCGTGCATGGTGGATTGGTCAATTGCTCGTGGCGATATCGATGCACGCGCGACTCATGATTCGCAACACGCATTGGCATGGAAAACGAAAAGAGAAATAAAAACGGGGAAGCCAGGCAGGATTCAATGGTCTGAGATTCAGGGATTGCGATGATTGCTTGCGTGCTAAAAGAAATTGTAAAAAAATAACGCTTTTTGATAATTCGCTTCGCGAATTATACGCGTGCAACCGTTAACAAGTAACAGCTGTTATCCAACAGACATCTCTGCTAGGACGCTCGATTGCCAAATGCTGATTTTTATGAAATTTTTGATGAAATTTTCCATTTGTTCCGGCTAGCAAGTATGTTGTATTTTGTCGATGTTGCTTCAAAGTCAAAGAGAGTTAATTTGTCATTTATCGTATCTTTCAGAACGAACTAATGAACATTTGTGCAAAAGTTTCATAAAAATTAACCACCTGACGGTACGTATGTTTCTTTATTAGACAGTCTATGTATAGTCTACCTAGGTAATATATGTTTCAATGTATTCGCAAGTCCGTTTAAACACCTAAGTATGTGCGTTAGTTGGAGAGACAGTGAATGTTGAGATTGTAATAAATTCAAGCGAATACCCAGACAAGCATAGTTTAAACGTATTTTATTAAAACGTTTCTATCGCTGACACGCCGTCCTCTTCAGTGTTAACCACATACCTTTAGTTTTATGTAAAAGTATCCTATTTTTATATGTTTTTACATAGGCTCAAAATTATAAGTTAATACCGAAGAGAACCGAAACTCAAAGGTCCGAACCTTTAACTGGAGCTTGAACGATGCTTGTTTGGCTATTTTTTTGAGCATCGATGGTCGTTCGTCGTCCGATGGCGCCGCTCGCGACGGAACATTTATCTCAGGGGGTTTCGCGTTCGGCAATGTTTAATAATCGATTCTTATCACAGAAGTTATTTACACGATACACGCTTCGATCTGTCCGGCCTCGATAGACCGAGCCTCGTATCGATGACGCTCGTATCGAACGGATCAGGATTTCGTTCGCGTTCCCTGTTTCCCTTCTTCTTCTTCTTTGAAGCACGGGACAAGAAAATCTAGCCGTTCTATCGGTAAAAGACACGAGAAATTCGCTCGTTTCTGCCAGTCGTTGTTGCAAATATTCCCTTTCAAACATTAATTATTTTCAATCTTTTTTTATTTTTTTTTTTTTAGATCATGCCGAGGTAACGACAGTAGAAACTTCGACATTTTCTGCGACAACGTACGTTACAGTCGAAGAATAAAAGATCGATCGTTTGGCTAACCTCGAGTAGGGTCGGTATCGACTAGAAAGCAATCGATAAGCGTTTAAAGTTTTCGAAACGTCGGGAATCCCCGGTTTCCAGTAATCATTCACGATAAGTTCCAAGTGTTTGCATTCAATGCTAATTTTAAATTAAATGTTCGAGGCTGGCAAGAATTTTTCCCGAACGCTGATCTGTACAGTTCAATTTCCGTGTGTCGACGAATTCTCAAAAATCAGAGCGATTTGTGTCACGACTAGGGCCGGGACTATTCATGTAATATACTGTTCGAATTTCATGGGTATTCGAATACCGCGAATAAATGTTGAATATTTGAGCCTTAGTATTTGAATATTAATATTCGTAATAGCAGTTAAATGTTATTGTTTGGATTATACTATTCGAATATTATTTTCTCATAATAATTGAACGTTCGCTGGGTATCCGACTAATTTAATATTTCAATATTTGAATGTGTATTCGAAGTACATTCGTCGAATAATCACCGTCGTCCACGGCTTTCCGAATAGAGAAGAATCGTATAAAGTAGTCCCAGGCCTAGCCTCGAGTATCGAAGAAGTCGAACGCTAGCACCGTCACCGACGCGAAACGAAACGAAACTCGTTACCAAAACGTGTATTCGCGTAATCGTGTACCTTCTCGTCTATTGGCAATAATAATAGCAGCGTTTTACGATGACGATAGTCGTATCGATAGTATTAACGATGGCAATAGCAGCAGTAACAACAGCGATGATGGCAATGATGATAATGATAAGTAATAACCATAATAATCATAATAATGATAATAATAATAGCCATGATGATAAGAAGAATGATAATAAAATAATAACAACAATAATAATAACAATAATGATAGCGTTTCGTAGCACTAGTAGTATAGTAATAGTATTATAGATAGTAGTAGTAGTAGTAGTAGTAGTAGTAGTAGTAGTAATAGTAATAGTAATAGTAATAGTAATAGTAATAGTAATAGTAATAGTAATAGTATTAGTATTAGTATTAGTAGTAGTAGTAGTAGTAGTAGTAGTAGTCGTAATGATAGTAGTAATAACGATGACGTTTCCGGCAATAAACGATAACATTTTCACACCGACGAAACGATGATCGCACACACCGATTTTCTAAATGTTATTCGTTACATTATACACGGACGTCCGTCATATTTTATTTTTGGTTGATGCGCCCCATTACCTTCCAAGATGATCCTAATAAATTCGATACCCTCGAACGATGCAAATATTGTGTGAAATTTCTTAGCTGATATTCGCTACGTTTCGCCTAATGAGCATTCGTATTAAAAATGCACCCCTTTGCCATTTCGTCTCTTCGATATAAAACTTTGTTTTTTCTCTCCCTTTCTTTTTTTTTTTACACCGTTGTGGAATACATTATTCTATATTTTTTGTATTTTTGTTTAATCGTAGCGGTATTATCCTTTCACCTCGTTACCGTTGTTAATACTTATTTGGTCTTGTCTTTCCGCGACCGCGACACGGCACGTTTCATCTCACCCGACGCTTCGATCGGAGTCGATTTTAAATTTAACCATTCGCGTTAACAGAATTTCCATCAATCGGAGCTATTGGTTGTTTCGAAACAATTTTGTGGCGCAGATTTTTATAAATCGAGCGCTGTTTGTTTTGCAATGTCTATTCGGAATTAAAATTACTATTTGTAAATTGTAAAGCAAATTTAAAACTTAAATTGTATTAGGTTGATTTACGAATTCATTTTACTGTGGGTAATCATGCCAACCCTCGGCAGTTAGCACCTTTTAATTAATCTGTCGAATGGGAAAGAGTAATAGACATCGACGTCTTTGGTAATAAATTATAAGTTAACAGACACGAGTACCTACACGTTTAAAAATGGAGCGCAAAGGGTTAAAATTGAACGTCGACTCGAATTCCTAAAGATCTAGCGAATTTTCGAACAGAGTACCATCACGATCTCGAGCGTATACTCCTCGTGCAAATCATACTGCGAATTAAAAAAATTACTCTAGGTCGTAGATCAATGTTTCGACTCGAATGCTCATCGAATTCCCATCGATTATAAAATTGTCGATCGTCCCCCCTATTCGATCTAGCTTTGGTATTTTATTTGTTAAGAGTTCAATGCGTATTTTCGTTGTTCTCGGAACTGTCCTAAATATCGCCATACCAATCACGAGGGCGCGCACGCAAGGATTCGCGATTCTCGCATCGCTCAAAATGATTGTCGGCGATTATGGTTACGAAAAACGTGTTTCGTGACGAAATTTTGGATAATCCTTATTTGCGTTTTCTTTTATGAACGCGTGCTTCTCGTGTATGGCGATACACACTCTCTTCGTCGTTTTCATTTTTTCTTTTTCTTTTTTTTTTGGCGTTTATGATAATCGAACAGGAGTCGACGATTTTTTTTGTTTTATTTATTTGTTACGTTGAAGGAGATTGCCAAAAATCGTTTTCACCGTTGTTCGCGAGAAAGATTCAATTCGGACAATTACGTTTGGAATATTCCACGATTATTTTAACGGAAATTATTATATCCAGATTGAATAGTTTCAATATTCTTACTTATGCTTTACTCTTATAATTATTTACTGACACTGCTCGTGATACTTATTACGTTGCTACGTTGTATTGAGTCCCACGACATGCAAACAGTTGTTATGTACAATGTTTATTTGAGTATTTAATCAGAACACCACCAAGTTATTCATTTATTATGTTTTCAGCGTCGTTTGAACAATTATAGTACTCTCTCATTCCGTACAGCCTCGTCACTGGTGAAAATAGATTTGGTTTTTCTCGTAGTTAGTCAGGATTTAATATTTTTTTTTTGTGCGATTGCGGAGATCAATGACTGTACTACTGTGAAATAGCGTTACTTTGCGCCAGAGATGGACGTTATTCGAACGAATATTTATTTGAACGAATTTCCATTGGAATAGAATTTTATTCGAATTTATTTTTATTCCAACACAATGTCCTGTTAGTTCGACACCTTCGAATTTGTGAATAACATAATTACACGCAACAATCTCAAACAGACTTTTATACACGGTTTAACTAAAATTGGCGTGGACAGGCGATGCAAATTCTAGGATTATAACACGTAAATCGAGACCTTCTTTTTACAAATTAACACTAAAAAAGTTTCTATTCTACAAATTCTCAATTTTCATGTTGTGATCCTAAACTTTACATCGTCTTCCTATCAAGGTATTACTTAATAATAATAGCACTCGATCTTGATGTAAAAATCGTTCTCAAATTAAATGTAATTATATTTTCTTACAGATTCTGAAGATGAACTCGAATCCACAGCGTCGATACGTAAGTAAATGCTCGTTTTCGAGACTCCGTCAGTATTTATTTTTATACGTTTGCAAAAATGTTTGATAAAATGTTGTCGATCTTTCCCTCGTTATTCGACAATTTCATCCGAATAAGAATCCTGCCCACCTCTGTTACGCCAGCAGCTGTGAACGTAATCGTATAAGTTTACGATAATCATTTCCCACGCGTGTGTCCCGGTGTATTGTTAAATTTACATTTGTTGTACGATACGAGGAACCGTGTGTTCCAAACAATTCTTCCGTTTATCGCCCGTTACGTTTATCCAAATCTCATGCGAGTAATTTCACGAGGAAACGAACCGTAATACTGCGTGTTATATTTTGGTATTCTTCTCGAGTCTTCTCAAGTCTTTTCAAAATGTAAATGTGACATTTGGACACTCTTTTGCGAATTTAGGACCTTTTTAAAGTCTATGTAATTATTTTTGTAATTAATGAAAGTTTATGCAAACGAATTTCTCGATTGCTGAATTTAAAGTGACTAAATCGATAAATGTATACACATATACTGTCGTTCATAGACATTACTTTTGGAGCACTCTAATCTTTATAAAAGTAAAAAATGTACACACGCCGATACGTACTTCATTGAATATTGTACTATTTTACATCATATTACTACTGGTACGATATTATGATAAAAATTGAACGTCACAAATATTCTTCAGAATCATGAAGCACTGATTACAATTCATATCCATTATGGTAGAACGTGTCTTCTGACATGTCCTACAGTTTCTTCTATCAGTTTCTGTAAATTCACAGTTATTACAATGTTATAGTTTCGCTTGCATGGATAACATAGACGATTACTTGCACACTATTAGGAAAATGTCTAAATTTAAGTACAATTACAATTTCCATCCCATATTACACTCAAGTATCGCTCCAGTAAAATGAATGGACAATATTATAAAAATAAGTTCGTTTAAATAAAGACGATTATTCCAAAATTGTAAACAACAGTATATATGTATTCATTGTTTATCTAGGTCGAATCGTATAATCAACGACGATCAATCGTATAATCGATCCTAATTAGGATCAACATATTTTATTTAATATAAAGAAGCTACTTAATTAAATACAACGCAAACAATAATATTCCCCATGTAACTTCCAATATAAATACAAAACAACTGTGTTACATCTTTAGCCATAAATTGAACAATAGCATCTGCAAACCGTGGTTGTGAAAAGGCTAATCGACACAGCTGTACAACGAGACGTTTCCTCGATTGAACAATTTCTGCTCGATCAGAGTACAGCCATTGAAAACTTCCGCGCGGAATAGCATATTTTGAGGGTTGTACCCGTGGAGCGATGAATCTCGCCCCGTCTTTAATATTGTTATTGTTTTTTGCTACCTATCACCGTGTGCTCCGAAGATGTTTCGAGAACTCAGATTCGTGTCTGTACGGAAAGCAGGGGTCGTCCAACGTTGGCAGTTTTGTCTACTATATCGTCCCTTATTCTCCCCAACATCCGCCACGCGCATCCCAGCAATCAAGTACAACAAACAGAACAAGTATAGCGACTTCTCCAACCGGAGTAGTCGAGTCATCGTTATCCACGCTTAGCTGATTTCAAATAGGTCCGCTTTCTTTCCATTCGTACCAGAACTTAATTTCTAAGGAGGAAGCTTCCCTTAAGAGAACGTTTTAGTTTCAAAAAGAATATATCGTAGGAGTTCGTTCCTGGGCGCGAGACTCGATTCCACGCGCCCTGTGTAAATATAAAATTCTCCCAATTGTGAAAAACGTTTCTAGGCGGGGTTTTCAGACGATGATTCGTGGCTTCATTGGCTTTTCGTTCGAATTTTCCGAGAGTCACCATATTTGTTCCCATTAATCATACGTGCCTTTTTTATTCTCTCACGTCTCTACCTGTGAAAGGGTTGGACACCCCTGGCTCCACTGTTGTATTTGGCAGTTATTTTAAAGACCGTTGTCGGTACCACGGGCGGGGGGGGGGGGGTGGAGACCCTTGTAACACTGACGAATTCGATCGTTAACGTCCACGCGCACAGCGAGTATCGTTAATATATTATTTATTCGATTTATCGTTAACGCGTTACGACGTAATCTATACATATCATGTGTGCCTTTAAAGGTAGTATTATCGTTTAGATCGTTTATCCCCCAAAAAATCGTAATCGTAACTTACTCGGTAATATTATCGTTATCAATATATTACCATTAATTATTACCGATTATTATCGTTACTATTATCATTATTGTTATTGTTATTATTATTACTATTATTGTTGTTGTCCTTCTTCATTCTGTTGTTCGTGTTGTTACTATTATTATTGAAAAGGCCGCGACAACGTTTTCTCGAGGAATTTGTTAGAACGCCGGCGCCGCGTCTCGAAATTCACATGCTCCGAGGGCACTCGTTACGATCGACTCTCGATCGTTGCCCGACGAACGATCGATTTTATCTACCTAAATCCGAGGAGGAACGGGCGAAAGTGAGTTGGGGAGAGGGTGGAAGGAGGAGCGATCGATCGTTCGGTCGAATAGAAGTTTCAGCCGAAGAAAGTGAACGAACGCACAACGTGGCCGTCTATTGTCAACGATATGCCGAGGCGCCCTTCTCTGGTCCTCCTGTACGCGATCAGCTCGTCCGCATTTAGTACACCGTCTCGAATCCGCGCGAGGAACGTTTCGAACGGTACGGCGCGATAACTCGAGACGAATCGAATCCTCGCGATGCTTCCTCGTGCCTCCGCTGGGCCTTCTCTTCGGTGTCAACTGGGTCTTCGTCCGCTTGGAAGCACAATGCGCGGGCCCGCGCTGCTACGCTCTGCTCTCTGGCGTCCAATTTCTCCGTTACGGGGGTTCCCTTCCCGCGGAAGGAGAAACGGCGGGTCCAGAGCGAGAGGAAAGGAAATGTCGAGTAACGAAGACCGTTCTCTCGTTCGTGGTTCGTTACTTCGCACCGCAGCAGCTTCCTCGAAGCCCACGTGTTCGTCGTTTCTGGAGAACAGAGGGAAATTAATGGGTTGCGTTGTGTACGCAAAGCGGAAAATGATTGGTAGACTGCGGATGTTTGTGACTGTACTGGGTTGCCAGTGTTTCGTCTGTGTTAAGCATAGACGTTTTTTTCGTATAAATTTAAATTTGTAATTTACAATAAACTGTTGAGTTCGTTTTTAATAGGGCAGTATTTGTTTAAATAGCTTGAGGTATGTTTTATTGAAAAGAAGCGCATTTTTATATATCCAGTCGCCACTTGTTGGGTAAAAAGTGTTCGTCGCGTGGATATCACAATTGGTTAGAGCAGTCGCGCAGCAAACGGAAGATCCGGATTCGACTTCCGGACCAGTAATCCGATCAATCGATTCCTTTTCTCCCGAGACAATGGAGGCGCTAGATAGGAAATTGGGCTATCGTTGAATTGGTTAAGATGGATCTGTTCAGTTGCCACCTCGTCCTCCATACCTTACACTTACAAATTATTTTCTTTAATTTATTCCTTTTTTCCTTGTCCCTTCGATACAGAGTACGAAACAAAAAATACATATACGTTCCATATAAATTTCGAGAAACGAACGGTATTCTGGAATTTGTATTAAATACAGAAGCATTAGAAGAAACCTGTCGTCGCATGCGCAGGTTAAAATCATCTAACTTCCCGTTTATGAAACGCGCGAATGCTCTCAATGTCAGGGACATTGTTTGTTGGAAAGAAAATTCGATGGAATTATATAAATCGGCCCAGCCGGAGATGATATTTTTTGCATACCAACGCAATTGCATAAAATTTGCCGGGAATATTCGAAAATTCAATTTCGCCTGCCGACAGTTTCCAATGGCATTGTCCATTATTCGCAGAAAATTGTACACCGTTTCGAAGAAATTATCGACGCGGCAACGGACATGCTAACCTCGTTATGTAAAACAAATTAACGTTCCCGCACTGTATTAATTCTGCTTTTCGCGTGTCTCTCGCTTCACGTTAAGTCCGATGTTACATGATATTCGAATGAAACAACACGTGAGCGCATTCTGACAACATTATTACAAATTTACGTGTCAATTTCGTTGGAAAAGCGACGAACAGTTTGGTTGGTATATCGATACTTCACGTTAATAAAAATTACACTGTCTGGAAGGTAGTGGAGTATATATTTTTTAATTAATTAATGTTATAGTTACCTTTGGCATTTTTTGTGCATTGTTTCGGTAACTTGACCGGGGCAGTCTATTTACTGGACGATTATGTGTGGCGCACGACTCAAAATGAATATCGTAACCACGAGCGTGAACAACGTGAAGGTGTACAAACAAAACCTGCGATTAAAAGAAACGAATGGTTATTTAGTGACATTTTGAAACTTAAAATATATTTAGATTTTAGTATAAGGTCGTACAATTTTGGAAATAAACATAGAAATCGTTCTTGGATCAATCGAATGCACCGACACCTCGATAAAAGTTACCAGTTCGGTCCCGTACGGAGACTTTTAAAGAGGTTTTCGTAAAATAAGAAAAGTGAAATATGTTCAACCTGTCCACCACCATGGCGGCGAATTTCCAATCGTTGACGGTCTCGTCCTCTTCTTCCGCTTTTTTCATAAGATCCGTAATGAATCGCAATTCTTTAAGAATCGTGCGCAGCTCTTGCTGCATACCATTGAGGGGTAACGACACCGATGTGTCCTCGACCGTCGCTGGTCTTCCGGTGGATATCGGTGTGCCGAACGCCGTGTTACTGTCAAACAATCGAACAACAAATTTATTAGAAAATAAAAGGAACGAGGATTGAATTTAAAAAAGAAAGAGAAAAAATTCTGGAGAAACTATCATTTAAGAAAAACTATTTTGCAGTAGTAGAAATGAGGAGAAGAAAAGAGATCGACTTGCTTGAGACTTGTCGCTGGAGTTAATATAATTAGAATAGGCCTGTCACTAAATATCCCTCATTTTTGTTTTGGATTGTATTGATTGTTGGAACATGTTCAAGATGACAATTGAAACGATCAGGTTCCGCCACGTAACCGAATTACGTCAGATGTCTTCATTATGATGTCTACGGTGACCTATTATCTAGCTTCTTACGAATTGATTACGCCACAGAATCGTCATTGGTTGCGTTAATGATTGATCTCGAGATGCATAGTTGCCCCTTGCGGCGAATCAATAGCGTAGCAGCTATAGTTTGACTTTGAATGCGTGAATATTGCATCTCAGCGAGGATGAGTTAGAATGCCACGTTTGGAGGGATTACATTAGCTCTGTCCTGTTCGTACAACGATACAATTAGCAATAAGTAGAAACGCTGGTTTCGACCAAAAACTATTCTAGTGTTAACCAGAAATGTGAAAAATGAGTGGTACAATAATAAATGATTTCGTATTTAGATCTTGCAAATCGTAGATAATGCTTTTCTCTGCTAAAGTCCACTCGAACGTTCGCGGAATATCTCACGCTGGAGTGTTTCGCAAATAAACTTTCACGGAGCTTTCTGTCTGGTAGACAGTGGGCATACAGAATTATTTGACCAGAGATTTCTGAACTGGCATTCGATATCGGGAAGGTATCACAGACAGGCACCAAAGGAAAAGAGAAAATCCTCAACCAAGGAGGGGAGGGGCAATAGATTGAAAATGCAAACGAATTTCTGTCCCGAGGATTCTGTATTTCGAGATTCGGACACTTTATTGAAAGATATGGAGATAAAAAAGAAAACAAGACCTGGTAATCAGGCGAACCGAGCCTTTAATCAATGCTCGTCGCAGTATTTCGAGCTTTGCGCGAATACGATAATGTTCTCCTGGATATTAAATTCAACTGTTTCACAGATATTTTATAGATGGCAGAATATAATTAGATTTTTCCGATTCGTATCGTATAAATTCGTGACGCGGTTTGTGCTTGTACTTAGTAAAAAGCTTCAGTAAAAGAATTAGTAAAAATAAGAATTTGCATAGACATCTGCAGCCCAGTGATTACATTTTTTCTCATTTTAATTCGAATAGCAGAACGAGTGGCGTGAATTCATGGAATGACCTATCATTTGTGGGAATTACATGGAATAACAGAGTCTAACAAACTATTCCAGTCTATAATCCACCGCTAGCCTTTGTGCTTCGTATGATAACACGATTATCTAAGCGATGAAATTCATCCGTTCCGATACAATTTGCTAAAATTATCTGCCGACATTTTACAACGTTATCACGTCACATATCGAGACTGATTCGATGTGGAACGCTCTGTGGAACGAGGACTACGCGCGTTGAATTACTTCGTCATCCTGACTATGTTGATTTGAAATCACGCATCGGTGGAGCCAATTTTCAGCTCATTTACATAGAATGTTAATATCGCGCTAGTCACGATTATTTCACTCTTCGAGGCTCACGATTATAGAAGAAAAATAAAATTCAAGTTGCACATCGATGAATAGTGTTAGCAACCTTGTTGTTCATAATATTGCCACACGAATGAAAAATTTTGATAGTAAAGCTAAGCAAAAGCTGGGGTAGTTTTAAACCCACCTAATTTCAAAAAGTTAAACGAATAAGAAGACGAACGATAAATTCCACCTTTTATAATGTTCTCAAGTTTATTTGAATTTTACGAAACGATGCTCGTTTCTTGTGTTTATAACAGGAACGATTTCATGGTAGAAATAACAAATACTCGAAGTTAAGAAGATACAACGTTACCTGGTGTATCCGGAAGATGGATTTGCTGCGCTATTTCTGTGACAAAAGTCATCGTCGAGTCCTAAAACGTTTGCCATCAGACTCTTACTACCTCCTTCTCTCAGCACCGGGTCCTTCATCCGGTTGGATAAAAAAAGATTCTTCGCCGAGAGGTCCTTTCCCGGACGACTCATGCGTATCATCCACGGTAGCCATTTCAGAAGCACCGATTTTATCTACGTGGAACGCAAGAAGCAAATATTAAACAGGTTTCTGAGGATAGATGATACGTGTGCTTAAAGTTGTACGTCTCGATTTAACGAAACCTTGCTCGATAATATCATGTACCCAGGGTAATTTCTTTTCGATTTGGTTGCCTTCAAAAGAACACTTGCTTCACTGCGATGGCAATATATTATTTTCTAACATTTAATTATTCAACAGTCTGGAGGAGATTCTTACTTTTAACTCGCAACAAGAAACTTCGTTTGCTCCAGTCACGATAAGACACGACGTTTACTCATGGAGATAGATCAGACGTTATTAAATTACGAATGTTTACCTCTCGTATTTGTAAATTTAATTCTTGCCCCAGCAGTGTGCACGCCGTGATTTCTTTTTGTTATTTGCATAAAGTTGGGTCACTCCGGGGGCTCACTTCCACCGGGACTTAATGGCAAGGAAAACTACCACCGGGAATTTTTTTTCTAGCTGTAGGATTCTTGTCTCTACTTGAAGTACGTTTTCCCCTCGGTTTATGAAACTTCTAGTAATCAACGGTCAAGAGGATGTGCTAACGCCTCGAAGGCGCTTTAAACTTTCAGCAACTAAAGCACCATCTCAAACGGCTCTAATGGCCACCGCGGATAAGGTCGGAGCTTTAAACTGGTTTTATGCATCGGTATTCTTTCTCTACCATTGTAGAAAACCATTCGCGTTCAACTAAACAAATTTCCTGGTTAATTAGTTTCGCGGGAGCGCAGACATTTTGTTAGAAGATTTTTCAGTGAGAAATTTGAGTGATTTGTATTTGTACATCGGATTTATAATTCACTGTTTAGTCATAGTAATGGTAGAGCCAGGCATGACGAGCACGCCACCACTGGTTCGCATGCTCGCCGTGCGCTGAAACGATGATGGTCAGCTTTAAGATAAATGTTTTTCAAACTATTTTTCCCCTATGAAAAGTACTACATTTTCTTTGCTTTTCACAATTCCAAAACCGCGAACAAGTCAACAATGAAATACGTAGTTTTAAATAAGTACCGTGTAAGAAGATGAAAGATATTTTTATTTAAATCTCTTATCTGAATTCGAAAAAATACGAACTGGCATATAAATACTCGCAGTTTGGTAATAACAATGAAAAATAACGAGATACAATCCTATGACAATCCTCTTAATAAACTCCAACAATGTTATTAAACGTTAATATCCGTTCAATTCGTTGGTCTTTTGTATTATAAACCTGGAACGCAATTTTCTAAATTGAACTAATTCTTACGGTAACTGTACATCTCATTTACGCCTGCCGCTTCATAATTATGCGGCTGTATTTAGATGAAGCGCATTTAACGTATTAATATTGAAACAGGGATTACGAAATACGCGAGTTATATATTACAACGAGATTCATTAATAATAATACTCAATTCCATGTTCAATTTACCCATAAATATTATGAATACAGGCACGCGTAATTCAGGATGTTTTAATTCTATGTTGTAATAGTGGGAACACTCTACAGCGAAAAAGGATGCGTTTAAATCCCGAGTGAAATCATTTAATCGCGGAAGAATAAAAGGGAGATCATTTTTAAAACTCTACTTCATTTTATCTATAAATTTCTTCTGCATTGAATTCTCGTTTCATTATTTATTTTTGCAAGTAAGGAGCAACTTCAATCAACCCTTTTGGTGAGCTCGTATCAATTTACTTTATTCTTCTCGCGAGCAGAAACCATTAGGGTAAAGGTAAACGCTGGCAACGTTCGAGCATCAACGTGAAACGCATCTAAGAAAGAAGCTGCCCCTCTCTGATCGGCAAAACGCGAAACAAAATGGAAACGGAAACGTAAAATTACGTCTGGACGAGTTTCTTACCCAATCCGGCATCACGTATCTGTCGGGCGTTCTGTGATGATAGTTGAGCACCATCACCGTCATAAGGACGCTCATCGCCACCATGAACATGATGCAATTGAAGTACGTCCCTGAATTCGGGGTGTTCCCGAAGATACCCCGAAGGAAAAAAAAAAACACAGAAAGACGGCGATTAGTCACGGTAATGGATCGGCGATCCACTCAATTAGTCGTCGCGAATGAAAGACTGCGAGGGGTGGTGTCCGAGATCTATCGTTCGCCATCATCGTGAAACTCTCGTGTTTTCTCACTCCCCTGGTAATCTTACATTCGATCTTACGACTAAGCACATTCATTTCTCCACGTACACTGAATAATTGCGAGGAAACGAGTCCGTGGAACACGCTTAAGCGAAAACCCGCGACTGAGCGCTATTATCGTTTCAGCGAGCGACGAGTACGCGAATCAACTGTTGTGGCTCACGGTGGAAGGACGGAACACAACGAAGCATCGATACAAAATTTCATCAAGTACTACTCGTTACTCCAAAATCGGGTTGAATCGAAAATGGCTCAACCCACTTTCAAGTGCACCATCGGTCTCGAATTTCTCACTTAAAAGCAGGAGTCTATCTCGACAATCCAGCAAGGTGTCTAATACCCAATATACCCGGTGCTCCATTGCAACACTGCCGAACGTCGCGCGCAGGGAATATTCGCCAGAGAAATTCGTGTTCCACGGTTCAAGGTAGCCCCTGGATCCTAGATCTCTCGTTTTACGCTCGCGTTTCAGGGAAGAGCACACCGTATACACGATTACACCGTCGCCCATTCATTCTGCGCGACTCGAGGCAGCGTTCCCGCCGATTCTTTGTGGGTTCGTTCCTCGTTACAACGAATGGGTGCACAGACGAGGGGATAAAGAGAGAAAGAAATTAGGCGGGCGAAGAACGAAAGGGAAGATCGTAAAAAAGCGCACAGTACACTCGAGGCTACGGTCAGGGGGTTAGAATCGAGCTTGTAACAGACACAGAAATACAGAAGCGTACTTACGTGCGTTTGTACGCGCAGACGAAAACAAATGCTTTGCTTCTTTGTCTCTTTCTTTCTTTTTCTTTTTGCTCTGGTCTTAATTGTGACCACGGCCAAAACGCTCGCCGCCTGGTGTCGAGAGAACTTGTTACAGCTTGTCTTTTACATGCTCGCTGTGGTGTGCTCCCGTTTAATGCGCCGATTCTCTCGTGCTCGTTGCTCTCCAGACTTGTCTTAGTATAGTTTCGAAACTTTTGCTCTCGCGCAGTAATGCTTTAACGCACGGTCTGCTGTTATGCGAGCTAATGTCTCGTTTACGGCCGCGCATTAAAATTTTAGCGGTTTGTACAACAACGCGTCTCGTTTGTTTTCCGCGCTTTTCTTTGATCTCTTTCGCTTCGCTTTCCTGATACGTCTATTTCTGATCCAACGAAATCATTTTGTACGAGGCTCTGTTTTTGGGGTAGACAACTTTGAAAACGAGGAACTTTACAGTGGAGACTTCTAGCTCGATTTTTGCCGGTAATTATAAAATATTTGAAGTATTCAGACAAATTGTATGGGAACATAAGAATCTCTTCATTTCTGGTGATACCTATCTTCGCACCAAACCCAATAGTTCCCGAAATTTCTACTGCCGATCCGGCTTTGCGCAGGATATTCGTAAAAAAAGTACGCAACAAACTCAGTTTGACAAAAATATTTTTCCAATTAAATCTGAAGTGACTAGACCAGTTCAACAACGTGTTCAGCTCGCCCACGAGACTCTGTCGCACGCTACTCGATATCCATAGACGGATATCGTTCGTGCGTTCCATGTTTCAGCGGGACGCAACCCCGCTTCGTGCGAGTAGGAAGTGTTAAGGAGCACTTTAATAACGAGTCCTCTCGAATTGTCTGCGGCGATGTGCATCGCTGACCCGGTCTGTGCCTCGGTGGGGAAACATCTAACACATTGGCATGCAGCTACGGAATGCAATTACTACCAGGATGCACGACTACCCTGCGTGTTGAGCCACGAATATTGTTACAGTATCTACGCCCGCATGCAATTCAGCGAAGAACTAAGCGTTTACGTAAAGGTTCAAGCTGCGCGTATATTAATAATTACGCTAGGTTATGTTTCATTTCTCTCGGTGGGAAAAAAGCCTGAGTGCTGGTGTTGGTATGCGACAGACTTACTGAAAGATGTTACTCTATCCTCGATAAACATCTGCTTTCTGTAGATTGTTAATTTTCAATTTTTCGCGACGTTCGTTGCGCGTAGATGATTTGTTTTTTTTTAAAGGAAATCTTTCTTTTTACAGTTTCAAATTTTCCTTTGCTTCTTTCGTGTTACTGTATAATGTTTCCTAGTGTTTCCGTAGAAAATAGTAAGCAGCGGTGAAGAAAATAGAATAGAAGATAGAATTTACGTATAATAAGAATCAAATAAAGCGCAGTA
Source organism: Hylaeus volcanicus (assembly GCF_026283585.1). Taxonomy (NCBI): domain Eukaryota; kingdom Metazoa; phylum Arthropoda; class Insecta; order Hymenoptera; family Colletidae; genus Hylaeus; species Hylaeus volcanicus. The sequence continues at coordinate 26,100,573 of NC_071978.1, read as the reverse complement.
AACATAGTTTTAACGAGCTCTACGCAGGTTCTGTACATTGTAACAGCATTTATACAAAAGTAGCAATGTACTGGTATCTACGAGAAGTTAACGACGTAATATAATTTAAATTGCCCTTTCAAATATAAAGAATTGTGTACGTCTGTCATGTACATAACTTTTTTCATATAGGATACAGCTTCAATTTTCATTATTCCAATTTTTATTACCATTTCTATAATCACACGTGTATCTTTATTTTATTTTGCTAGTTTTCCTAAAAATGTTTGCTTAACGTAGCTTCTACAGGCCCTCTGTGAAGACTATAATCCTATCAAATATATTTCCGCGTACGATTCATAACTGTAATCACCAAAATAACTCATACTTCGAAGTAGAAATTATTTCTTAATTTCTAATACATTTACATACGCTCATATATTCGTGAATAAATTAATATTCGATCCGACTAACAAATTACCCAACCAACAAGATTATTACGCGAGTAATCCAACGGTTTAGCAAATTCTGTGCAATTTCCACCACGAAATCAACAGGAATTACTTTCATTCGTGATCAGGTACATTATGCAATAGGGGATGAACAAATCATTCCCTCGCTATCTACGTTTCGGGTCACGTTTGCGCGCCCAGTTCAGCGAAAATTATTATTCCCCGATTTTTCTTCCTCGATGCTTTCCAACTACCCCCGGCTCCTACCCTCCCAGATCGTTCGGAAATTCTTGATAATGCAAATCCATTGTTGCGAGCGGCCACCGAATCGCGATTTTCCGGAAGTCGAGCGACGGTTCAACGGCACGAATCAACGTCGGTGTCGCTACGATTGAAAGTATCAAAAAATAAAGAGAAACGAAATGGTAATCTCGGCGGCGCTAGCAGAGCGTCAAAGACGCAACGACGAAGGGGTGGCTTTTAAACTTCGGGTAATCTTTGCGGTTATCTTCTAACGCCTCCACAAAGCCTGCCTTAAGCGTCACTGACGTGATTAATCGTTGTATACGAAAGCCTTCTTTGCCTCCTCTCTTTATTAACGAATCTTGAAGCGAACGTCGAGCTGTACAGGGTGAACCCCGAGAAACCAAAGACCTAAGTATCTCGGAATTCAATATTTTATCGTTTTATTTGAATTCACGTTTCGAGCCCATATTTGTTTTCTCTTTGGGATACACGAGTGTTTTGTTGCATGCACAAACACTGTAGTACACTCGTCGCCCAATTTCAGTCACTGTTGCAACATAAATTGTCTTTTGGAAGTAAAGAGCAAATCCTCTTCGATTCTGAAAAAGTCGATACCGTCGTCCTATCATGGATTATCCCAATTTTAGTAAGTAAACAAAATTATTCTCTACTAAATGGTAACATAAAAATCGTTACACACAGACCTCGCATCACTCAAAAGGTGACGGAAGATCGCGGAAACAGAGGATGTAGGTTTACAATTGTTCCTACATTTTTTATTTTATTTTTATTTTCAACCTTTGGTCCGGTTGGTGACGTTCGGACGATGTGTTACTCGCGACTCACCCAGTATATTTACGGGGTTACAACTTTTGCTACCCCTGTAACGGGGGAGGACTTCTTTCGACCCCTTGTCGGGTAAAAGGGCTGCGCGGTGGAGTGCAGGAAAGTTAAATCGACCGGGGAAGGATAAGGAGCGAATAGAAATTCACGGTGTTATAGTGTACCGTTAAGTGAAAAAGACTTTTCATTAAGGTGGCGAGAGTGACTTTGATTTACAAACAAGGATAAAGCGATACTGCACTTCATATCCTTACTTATTTCTCAACACTTTAAAGCGAAGTGTACTTTGCTTCAGCTTATTCTTACTTTAATGGCGACTTGGGGATATAAGAACAATTGAAAAATATCTCGCGATTGACATTGCGAGAGTTTAGCTACGATGCGATATAAACGAGGTACCAATCAGGCCGTAAAACGGTTGTCCACCGATCTCGCGTTTAGAGTCGCAAACGAAGTTAGATGAACGCAATAGCGATATTATCGATGAAAATCACGATGACATCGGTGCGTATCGCATCGTTATATTACACGGTTTGGATAACAACGAGCGTTTAATTAGCAGTTAAATACCAGTATTTGCGTCGTCTTTAAACAAACACGTACCCGGATTCCTCGTGTCTCGTTCGAGCGCGTTCGAGCTGCTTATTGTTAATTCAATGTAGCACTATTAAAGCGAGACAATACATTTGAGTATCAAAATCAATTTACAGATCAAAATTACTCTGGTTTTTGTGCGTTCGGTTAAAGCATATAAAAATCCACTTAAAATTCCTCCTTGAAAAAAATTAAAAATTCCAGAAAATTTCGTTGCTTTCATACCGGTGGATTCCGAGATCGAGTGACAAAACGCAATTTTAAGACTCTATTGCACAGTCGAATCCCCCCTTTCGTTAAACAGTTTCCGAGCGTCGCGATTGAAGTATCGGGGACTTTCATTCGAGCAAGCTCGCGAGTTTTCTACGGTCCAGCGTTCGAGCGCTCTTTAGTCATTTTCTCTGCACCCTTCCTCGTACCCTCCGCTGTTTAAGAAAGACACTTGTTCCCTATCCATGTACTTAGTCTCTTTCATCGACGACGGTCGTTTATTTCGCTCTCCGTTGATTACTCGGAACGACCGCCTTCGTTACGTGCGACTCGTTCTTTTCGTCTGCGTCCTCGACCGAACGTTTCCTTTTTCACCGCTCTTTCAGCCTTCTCCCCGTCTCGCTCCCCTCTCTGCCCGTTCGTTTTTCAGCGATCTTACGCGCTCAATGTATCCCTTGATTACTTTCGTTCGACGGTGACATTTTCCATCTCTTTCCGCGCGACTAGATTCGCCAGCATTAGCTCTTCAGTCAGGGAATCTGTAATCTTGCGATTTTAACGAGCCGGCGACCGTTCTTTGACTCCACGCCCGAGTTCCCGCGCTTTAAGCACGGGGAAATCTTCGAGCGGGTTCGACACCGCCACCGTTCTCCTTTTGGCCGACGACTTTGCGCGGCTCCATTCGCCGGGATCGTGTTTCACTCCATTCAAATGTTTACAAGTGAAGTAATCCCGAAGTTCCTCGGGTTCGAGGAAATTCGAAACTTTCCTCTTTCCATTGTTTTCGTTTCGCGAAGTTTGTTCGGGCTTAATCCGCCAGCTGCTGGCTCGGGAAACGCGTCAGGTTGCTTGTTTAAACATTTTTCGAAAATGCCGAGTAGAAAATTTATTTCGTTCGAGCTGTAACTTCTTTATAGACGATGCTGTTTTTTAAACGTTTCCAGGGAGTCCGTTTATAAGAATAATTACATCCTTGTAAAGAACGACTTCTATTAAGATTTACGTGAATTGATTTGAAATATTTATGAGGTTATATATTGATATATATATGTTTAATTTAAATTGTGTTCCGTTTATGTCACCTGTATTTTACCATAATTCTAAATGCTACATACAATTTCATTGCCATTTTAATTATACCGAACACAAACTCGTATATACCTATCGATTTCATGACATAATTTCAACCATAATTCAATTATTATATATTGCAATTTCGTATTTTTATCTACTCGATATCTCGTTGGATTCTGTGGATTGTATTATTCGCGCTTTTCTGATTTTCACACCTGGACGAATTGAAAAATTCACGGTTCCACGTTTTTCCATTTTTCTTTGTTGTCACTTCACGTGTTGCGAAATTTCGTTTACATCGTTACATGAAAGCTGACTCGCGTACTTTCAGTTGTAACATTTTGCTTTGATACTTCCCCGTAATTGGCACGATTTTGTGCGGATTTCGTTTTAATTAAAACTTCCCTCATTTTCCTAAAAACCGACAAATTGACGGATAAAGCCGACTCGAGCAAAAACGCGTTAAAACGTAAACTGTAATAATCTAAAAAATAATAAAAACGGGTTACAATGTTCCGATCAAATTATATATTTTTTAATACATGTGACTGTTCCTTCATAAATATTTTAAATGAATGTATCGATATTGGAATTAGTTAGAGTTAGATTATTCGATGTAATATTTATAATAATACACGCACTAATATTTCCAATGATGTTTCATTAAAACACTCAAGAATAAAGTAAATCGTCTTTTCAAACATTTTTACGGAAAATACAGTTTCCTTATATCGAATCTCGATCGGAATTATCTAGCAGAGTTCTCGTCACACGGTTTCCTCCGTTTCAATCTTCCCCTTTAATCCTTTAATCTGACGTGTTATCGATATACCGTCTTTAGCTGCACGTGGATGAAAGTTTTCGATCCTCGGTTTCCCTTAATCACTTAAAAATGCTAGAGCCCGGGAATAAGAGGAAACTTCAGGAAATTAGTTCAGGAAACTACTGGATACGTCTTAATATCGTTCATTATGGATTTTAAACAGGACTTCCTTTTCAAGACTTTCTCATTTCGACTGATTTTTTCTGGAGTGGAAACGGAGACTTAAAATTTTTTTTCGTAAACAGGATTGTACGTTAATTATTTGAAAGCATTTCGTTTCAAACATTCGTGCTTGAAGCGCCGCCATGGTTGATGTTAAGTTTCAAATAAAATTTGGTAAATATTTGGAAGGTATTTACAAAACAAACAAAATTTTTTCCATGGAAAGTATATGTAGTTAAATTAAAAAGGCAAGGAAAAAGCAGCTCTTGGCAGCCTCTTCTACTGGGCATAGGGGCAAGCTTGATAGTTTCACAGTAAATTTACCCCTGTTCACGTCAGACGAGGCTAACTCACTAGTTGTGTCTCATCCGAAATGGTTCGTCGTTTGGTGTTCTCCACTTCGCTATTTCATTCGCCTAACGACGCGCACTTCGCGATTTCGTGACCACGTATACCACATTAACGTGCCAGTAACGCCTTTTACGCGAGCGTTATGATCATTTCCGCCGTTCATTATGATCTGTTCGGTTCGCCGCCGAGATTACACGAGTCGCGTCGCGAAATTGCATTTTGAGGAATTCGACGAGAGACTAGTTCAACTGTTACTCGAATAACAGGTAACGAAGTATCTTTAACTCGACTGGATTGAGTCCTTCGATCTGTTTTTAATCTTATTTCTTATCTCAAGGAGACCGATTTCCCGTCGACCAGAGCAAACAGTTTCCTTCAGTCGTTCTTTTCTGACGTGTACCAATCCACCTTCACGCATCATCGCGCGTCAATTCTACCTATGAAGGGTCCTCATAATTTTACCACAGAGATCCATGGAAACCACTTTCCGAAAGTTCTATATCTCTGGTACGACGCGTTGCCGAGGGCCGTTCCCAGTTGACAGCTTTCGCGAAACTATGCATAACGCCAGCCTCCGAACGGGTTAATTGAAACGCTCGTCGCTGAATTGTTTAATCTATGATTCGGGCAGGCGTGACACTATCAGCGAGGGGACACCGAACTGATACAAGGTGGCCGATGCAACGCTGAATTAATGAAACAGCGTCAATTTAATTCAACGTTCTTCACCGAATATACGCAACGATAAACTTCGCGCTGTGGCAAATCAGATTTCATCGAGCCTTATTTTGATATTTATGTTTATGATATTGTATTTGTGATTATGTAACAGGTAGTAAAAAAAAACTATTTTATAAACGATAGATAAAGCGTGATGCTAGCAATCGAATTAATTTTGTTCCTTTATTTTTAATTTCACTAATCTGCGTACTCGGGCGTATATTCGCGTCCCCTTTTTCACCTTGTCTTGTCACAGCTCTGCCGCGTAGACGGCGTACGGACGAATCCATCGACAATTACCCAAATTTCGGGATTGGCAAGAAACGTCGCAGTGGCGGGTATGTAAAAACAGCTCTAGCAATTAACCTCCTCGTGATCTCCTCCTCCTCCCCCCCTCTCCCTTAGGAGCAGGAAGACAGTTGAACAGTGTTGAATAACGTTATTTCGCGACGTCGTGGTCGGACAGGAAGTACACGGACGCTCTAACGGAAACGCTCGCTCGGTCGACGGTAATTCCGCAATTTTGTCCCATTTTCCATGGTTTTACGGTAATAAACTAACTACAGCTGCAAGTTTCAGCTTGTGCCACTCGGTGTACAGAAACCGTGAATTAGACTAATGAGAAGAAGTGGTTACAGGGTCGTAGCGGCGACAGCGGTAGAAAAGGAAGGGAGAAGAGGCTAAGAAGAAGTGGGAAGCAGAAGAAGAAGAGTATAAATTGGCGTAAGTGGACGATGCAAAACTGCTCGGACGACGTCGTTCCCGACGAATGTATGCATCGTTCTCTTGGATGCACGATCTCGTCATGTACCATGCATGATAGTGACGGGCTTGCGAAAGCTTTCTGCTCTCGAACCTCCCGAGATTCGAATCGCTGTATGCATTATTCGAATCTGACGAACAACTCGCAAAGATAAATAATAATCTTATAGGTTTATGTAGCTTCTTGGGAACCTTTGTTTTTCTAAATGAAGTTGGTACACTGCAATAGCAGTTTAAATTTTAATAAATCGTTTCACTTATGAAAATATTATTAACATCGACAACTTTTAACTAAACTTATATTGTACATACTGCCAGTACAAGTATAGTTCCACCAAATGCACCAAAATCTATTTAAACTAGAGTTACATAAATGATCGAATATAAAGGCATAGAATTAACTTCTACCTTGAATAAATAGAAAATATCTCAGACTTTTTAAAAGTTCCAAGGCCCTATAACGAATTCATTATCGTCCAGGTCTTGCGGTCCAGGTCTCAAGACCTTAAAGACCGATCGATGCTTCGAGACCTATCCATAGTTTCAAGTTCAATCAAGCAATTCAAGACGACTCGGTCCCGAATAACGTTCGAGGCGATTCGAATCCGTCGTTAAAGGTTCGAGGCGATCCGATCCGATCTTGAGCCCACCACTGACGACAGCACTACGGGTTTGGGAATCCCGTAAATAACATAGAGCGGCCGTGTCGTCGGAACATTAGAGGCTAGTTGCTACGTGATGGATGCGTCCATTCTCGTTACAGCGCACCGTGTCGCAAGCCTGAGCTAAGATCGTCCAAATTCCTACACGTTCCGACCAACTTGCTCTCCAGCTTTTGCTCGAGACGTACGAAAAAGCGGAGGAAGGTCTACAACTTCCGGATACTCAGAAAAAGAGACAGGCGAAGCGTTCGGTGGCGTTTAGCACGTGTTCCCGATTCGAAACTTTGACAATTTTGGGAAGGAAGTTCTTGTATAGCATCTGACGCCTGTGATTATTTATTAACACGTTGACTGCCAGATTGACACTCTTGGAAATTTCTATTGTGATTAAGTTTTGTTTCTAGGCTATTGGAAGCTACATAATCAAACATTTATTGTGGGATTTATTTTTATAACTTCGTTGAAGTTTGAGAATTTCATTCAAATTTATTTTCTTTGTTACTGAACATTCAAAATTAATTTTGTTTGTTCTTCAGTGAAAAGCACTGTCCACCCATATATGGGTGACATGGCGATCAACGTGTTAAACCGTGGATGTCCATGCAAACTGTAAATTTAAATATATCTTGATTTCTATATGTTTGTCACGAATGCACAAATGTCTGAAGTCTACTAATCTTGAGCAACAATCTTGAGCAGCTTCTATTTATTTTCCCATTGGTAGGCCTGTCGTTATTGATTGCCTCGAACCGTGCTACCACTTGATAGTTAAAGTGCAGATTGAGAGAAAGACAGAAAATACAGGAGAACAGATACAAGCATTGCTTTGGATATTATTTATTTAAATAGCAGCCCAGCATGGAAGAATCGTCAGCAAGTTCTACGCCAAGAAATCTGTTTCATATTCCATGAAGCCAGCGCGGGGCTGCCATAAAACTTTCCTTTAGTGTTGCGGAACAGCGTCACGCCATGAAAATCGTCTACCTACGGTTACCCTAATCGTGAATTCTATTAATTTTTCATACGGCGCCGGGCGTAAAGTTTTCTCAGTTTCGCGCTCGTTAAATCACCAAAGTTGGATTGCGATGACACGGGAACGTTGGCCGCAAAGTGCATCTAGTGCACGTGTACCAATTTTCCGGGAGATTAGGTTAAGTTTGAAGTTACAAAGTCGTCGTGCTGTGAAAGTCGTTCGTGTTTCGTTGAAACACGTTTTCGGTGATCGTTGCTCTTTTACGTATTTCGTCCGTGCACATGTGTTCTTTGTAATAAGATTACAGAATACAGAAATTAATATTTAAAGGTTGAATTCAGCAAAAGTAGAGGATCCCTTGTAATTGTTATTAAAACATCTCCAATAGTTACATCGATATCAAATAAATAATAAAGGATATATTGAGTAGACCAAATGAAAATGTTACCAATTGTAAAAGTCTTCACTGTCTAAAACCGGGAAAAATTCAAATATTCCCTGGAAGCCCTAAAAGTTATGAAAATACATAACTTTCTATACGACCTAATTCCCGTATATAATCATTACCGAGTCATGTACACGTTCTGGAGATTGCAGCATAGTTCCACGAGTAATACGAAATTTCAGTTCGTAATGGGTATCCAAAATGAATTATCGCAATGGAAAGTAACTTTTAACCCCCTCCGGAGAATAATCAATAATTAACAATTACGCTTGTCTCGAGCGACTCGGTGTTAAAATGAAAATAATTTTATTTGGCGTACAGCGACAAGTCGCGAATAATTAACAGGCGGGGGAAACGGCCTGATGTCGCCATGATACCGAAATTATCATCGTCGTCGTACAATTCTCGTCATAACGTGGCTGCTGTGGAACTATCGATTCAAACGGGCGCATCATCGAAACAATTTACTGTGGAAATTATTTCGCAATTCAGCAGGCTCGAAGAATCGCGGGCGCGCCGTCCGACAGAAATAAATTATAATTTCACCTCGTTTCTAAAGCGTTTCGCACTTTCACCGAGTTTCATCTCTGTAATTACGCGATAATTTCCGATAACATTTTCCGAGTCGTGTTCGTTGCGAGCTGTTAGCCAATCAAATGTTGCAATAAAGAAAAAAAGGTAATAACTACAGGAAAGGCGAAATTAAACGATGTTCAATAGCGCAATATTTTAGGCCAAAGCGAATTCCAAACGAGGTTTACAAAAGAGCTACTTTATTCTCTGACGGTATCATTCTTTTTGTACTAATTTTTTCGTCGGGAGTAGGAATAAGTTCTGGAAATACTTTGTGGGTAAGTGGATAATGGAATTTCATAGATGCCAGACTTTCCATTGACCTATTCTACCTTTGATTTAAAGTGTAATATAATTTTGGAGTTAATGAAAGTTCATTATAGTATGTTAACTCGATTACATATCGATAATGAACTCAATCTTGGATGCGGTAATTCCCAAAAAAGCCCTTCAAATTTAATTATACGATGTATAATTACATACATATCACTAATATTATATAATTCATAATACACAATTATGCACTATGTGTATCATATATTCTACCTTCGTTCAATAATAAAATAAAACACAGTACTAATTATGAATTTCAGTTCAGAGATTTCTATTCAAAAATATATTTTATTCGAAAGAATTTGTTACCTCCTTTTGCATACGTTATGTAGGTCGTTCTTCAAGAAATTCCGTGTGCCTTCTCACATTCATCATTTTCGAAAAATTTGCAATTAATTTTAACATAAAACATGGAAGAGTTCGTATCGAATGATTCCACCGCGTTCGCGCTTTTTATAGCGATATAGAGAACGGAATGTTTACACGTGAAACGTGAACGGTTAAAGTAGTTCCGAATTTCAGGGCGAATTCTCTTTGAATTTCCCATTAATTAAATCCGATCTCTTGATTCTGAACGCGTGCGCGTCCTTCAAGGATTTTAATAACCAGCGTTTATTTTCGTCGAATTTGGCGTGTCTGCGCGTTAATATGAATGAGATATGCAAAATTGTTCTTGATTGAACTCCACAAAAGCTCCCGGACGAGTGGCTGGCAAAGTTTCATCCGTTTGATCTTTCGTCAGAGTTACTGTGACAAGCTTTGTGTATCATTCGAAAGCGGTGGATTTTTCATCAAGCTGGAATGACCGAAAATAGCTGATTTTTGATGGCCTCTAAAAAGCAAGCTATACCTTTTCAATTTCGTTACAGTTAATCGTAAATACGTTTCACAAATTTCAATAGTTGAAAGTGTATATTATAGAATTTTATTTAAAAAAATTCTTGCCCTATTCAATTCAGAACGTTTCTATTTTCTAAACAAATTATCATATTTAATTAAAACTTGGTAGAAGTATTCTCGAAATTACGCATCCCCAAATACATTTGAAAAACTATTCAAATTAGAACCCTAGTACCTCTCGGAAAAATTCTCAAACATGAGCATCATTTCCAGTCCAAATGATGTTCTCCCATGACGCTTTAAAATTCTCAAGAGAAGTGCAACATTTCGATTTGCGATTCGCTCGAAAAAAAAAAAAAGAAAAAGGATAATATCTCTGATTCAGCGACAATAATGCCGCGTGTCCTGCAAACGAGGTACCGATGAATGAGTCCCGTGAAATTGCGCCGGAAACGTGTCACGTGATTTTCGAGCACAGAACACAGACTGGTCTGAGCGCGGGGCGTAATAGTAGGCAATTAAACCGGCATGCGTAGCCGTTTAATGCGTTTCATTAAAACGCCACATGAGTTGTGCGTACGCGAGCTTGATAACCGTTCGATCTCGCGGAAAATCCGCGTTTCGCACTACGCTCACGTACGGACCCCGTCTACGATACGAAATGTCTAGTTAGAAAATAATTGGTTATTATCGTTCGCGAGTGTTGCGAGTAATTACTTATTAGCTGGTACGTGTCGGGACCAAGATCGAATTGATCAAGGATCTGCTCGATTTGAAGGAAGAAGGGATGAAAGGACAAAAGAAAAAGGGAACTTACTTTCTTTTTTATGTATATACGACTCTACGTCTCGTACATTCAGAATTATCATTTCTTGACAAAAATGTGGGTCTGTCCTGTAGCATTTTGCGATCGGAAGCTTTTTTACCGAGGTTTCCCTAAAAGGACCATGTATGTATAAATCAAGCATTATTCGCTCTCTCGATAAACTCTTTCAAGATATTCGATATTTCTAATAAAAATTCAATTTAACTCGTCAACAAACGAGCCACAAATCCTCTCACTTTTGTTTCAAGGATTATTATTCCTCGAATTAAAAACACTTATCAAGCCGATGTGTCTATCGAAGGCTGACTCTTTTAACGAATAAACCACGCGCGCTCGAAACGACCATTTCCAGGACACGTGGTCGGGAGAGAGATTAGATTTTAATAGAAACAATCTCGACGGCGAGGGAATACACGTTCGCGTGGAACATTTTTCCTATTTAACCGCTCACGTTTTTAAGGTCTGTTGCGTCGTACGCGAGTTATAGTTTATCCAGCGAATCAATTCCGAAGATTATTCGTTAATTGAAGCGTAATCCATTTCGGACGATTGATTACAACGAGGGAAAAAGAGACGAAAAATGCTATGCCCTGAAAATCCATCAGTCCTGCAAAAATCCTGGCAAATTCGAGCAAAATCGATCCGTAGGAATGTCTTTTCATTAATCACGGCTCGATTCATTCACCTGAAATTTGCATTGGCGAGTTCCCTTCTGGAATTCAGTTTAATCTTCGTTCGCATCGCCATGATTTAAAAATTAATTCACCACGAACGTCGTGAGCATTTCGCAATTGTTACTTTCATTTCCGGTGTATAATTATCGGACTTCTTATTGGTGCCAGGAGCAAATCTAATTTAGCAAAAATTAAAGTCCTCCTCGGAAATAATTTAATTCACAATCGTTGCCAATTTGTAATAATTTATTATATTTATGAGTTAATTGAACGAAAGATTATTTTCTCATGTTCAATTCCGAACTGTGAGCGCATTCACCTATACAAATCAGTGATTTCGGTCAATGGAAAGTCAATGGACAGCAGTGGAGCCTCATCGTTGAACTCTGAGAGTTAAACTTGGCTATTTAACGTTTCGACGTTAGATTAAATAACAAATTTCAATATGGAAAGGATGGACATACTAAAAAAAAAAATTAGTGATTAGAACTAACTAGTTGCAACTTTTTTTATTTCGATCGCAATAACGTTAATTTACATTCATTAACTTTCTTGACTTCCTGATTTTGCAATCCGTATTTTCTCAGATAAATGTGAGCAATAATTTTATTACAAAAGACTGTTTCTTGAAGACCTTTTATAACTTGAACCTTTTCCCTTAGCACGGATAATTCTACAAGCAGTCGACGTTTACACTTTAGAGATAGAAATAGTCTATACAATATTTACCAAGGGAAAAAAACACGAATTGAAAATAAACCAACGAAATATCAATCTGTTTCAACATTCCCCAAAGTGCTCGGAGACAACTGAAATATCAGTTTCTCGTACAACTACAAAAAGAGACGAAACCCAACTTAAGGTCGAGTTTCACGGAATCGTGAAGAGTCAGTGAAGTTTTTTGCTCGAGCTTCCGTATCGATCATCTCGATTCCCAAAGACCCAAGAACATCAATGTCATCAGCGTGTCGTGATGCATCGTGTTTGTAGGCGACAGTGTAGGTAAGAAATCTAATCGCAAAGTAGGCGACAGCGACAGAGAGAAAGAGTGTTAGACAACAGGAGAGAGAGACAGAGCGAGGGTGGAGCGGTTAGAGACAGAGGTGAGTGAAAGAGCGCGAAGAAAGCGGCAGAAAGAACGAAGGATAGCGGAAAGGGGTGCGCGATCCTCTTTCTGCGATCCTGAAGTCCTGTGCGATCGACTTTCGACCCGACTTCAACGAGGCGAACTGATCCACGACGCAACACGCTCCTGGCCGTCCCTAGGGGAAGCTGACTGGCAAAATGAACAGGCCACGCGTTCATTCGCCAACAGGCGACGGGGAATCACCGGTTCGAAAACACTTCGCCAGGTAGAACTGCGACCGTACTTGGTGGAACGAACTTAGCGACTCTCGTGAGAGGGAAACCAGGACACTGCATTAACGCGATGAATACATAACAGGTTACTTTACTGAGAAACTAAAAATATTATTTTTAATTAAAATTAATTTTGATAGAATTCGAAGGTTTGAAGGGGTTGCAAATGTAAATAAATACTACGGGCTAGTGTTTGATTACGTAGTTTCCAATTGAATTTAAACAAAATTTTAGCAACGTGGACGATTTTGAAAGATTCTAGTTTGGTTATCAACAATAATTCATTTTGATTATATTAATTATGTTTCATAAAAAAATCGTCGATTTTTCTAAGGAAAGGTCCACCTACAAAGGTCACTCCGAGCTTGCGTTTCTTTAATTCTACATGATCAAATCATTTTTAAGGAAGGACTTTTTCTTAAGAGTATATGAAAATAAAATTCCTTGACGAAAAGATGCCAGTGCATTTAACCTGGATCGTCCGAGACGGCCCTGCAGATCCTGCAGGCAGCTTGACAATAGAGTATCTCTATTGTTGGTGTTTACTCAACAAGGGGATGCGTGACAGCCCGCCTTGGGGGGTCTCAAGAAAGTCACTGTAATCGTTCCACGTATTATGCACGCAGTCGCCTTATCGAGACGATCCTTACCTGATTACGATTAATGAGATACGCATTGGAACACGCGTTAAGCTGCGAGTACATTTGGCAGACATATCCTGTTACATTGCCACGCGTTCCTGGCTTATTCGTGGCACATGGCGCGGACTGTTTTCGCTTCCGCGAATCAAATTGACGTGCATGCTAGCGTTAAAAGCTATAGAATGTTGTAGAGAGGTCCTAACAAATAAATATCTAGTCAGATACATCGATTGATCCACGAAAGTCGTGACAAACACTTTTCCTCACAGCTTGTACGTGGACCATTCACTCTCCTCTCCTTCCATTTACTTTCGTGCCGGCAGCACGAGGAGAGCATTCTGCGATTCGGTTCGCGGTACGCTGAGCCCGTCTCGAAGGGCGTTTTTGAAGATCAGAAAGAAAGCTGTTCTTCCCCGTGCCGCATTTTCTCGTTACTCCGAGCGTTTCTTACCGAGCACGGAAAGGACGTGCACCCGCAGCTTCTTTGACGCTCGTCACGCCTCGCAATTTAAAGTCTTTGTTCCCGCTCGCGGTTAGTTCGTAGGTGGATAACGAATTTGTGAAAATCGATTTACGATTTCGATGCTTCGGGCACAAGTTTCGTGTTAGGTCTCATTTGTAGCGATTAGAACGATCTATAAACAGATTTTTAGTAAGTAATAGTAATTTTGATATAACAGCAAAGGCAACGTTTCGACAACTTGAATATTTAACTGTAACAAGGTAATGAATGAATAATAAAGAACGATCCAATCATTCTACGGACGCTCTGCCGTCACGTTCGTGCTCGGTAAGAATAACATCGTAGCGAAGGATAGCAAAGCGTAGTTTATGGCTACCGTAGGTGATTCCTGTACGAGCGAACCAGTACTGAAACAAACGGCGCATTGCCCAGGACACGGATTCGTTCGTGTATTCGCAGGATCGCGTGGGAGACAATTTCCAGAGCGCGAACCCGTTGGAAGGGAGGTCCTTCCGTGTTGAGAAATAGATGTGCGAGAGTAGGCGGCGTTGTTGCCGCAAGCGACTAGCAGGAGAAACGCAGAGAGATGAAGGACAGACCAGTTGGTAATTCTAATGCAGGTTAGAGAACGCTTAGGGAGTTTTCTCCGGCTTATCGAGTCGAGCCTAGTCGAGACATTTCGAAGAATCGATTTCATATTTGTTTTCATCTTTCGATGTAGAAAATGCAAAATGTATTTCTACGATCGGCATAAGAGGAGTTAGAAGAATTTAAAAGCAAAGTTAGAGGTAAGATGAACAATGTTTTCTGGAACACTGAATTATTATGAAGGGTGTTTAAAGGAGAATAGTTAAGTACCTTGAGAGGGGACGAAGCTATCAAAGAAACGAAACAATTATCGTTTACGATCGTCGGTAACCAATAAATACCGAATTTCAGTGCAGTTTCTTCTGATTCTACGATCTCAAAATTGCGACTATCCCCGTTCGACGTTTGAAAATGTCGCCGAAGCGTTGAAAATGAATCACTGGACGCGGGATAAGCGTCGGAAAAAACTCCCGGTTAAATCTCCCATGAGAGGGTGCAGGTAGGAAAGGTGGATCGGTACCTATAAGTGGCACCGCCTCGGAGGTTCGCGTCAACATATGGGCCACCAGCAGGGAAAACACCGTCTGTGATAACAGGATGGTCACACCTGGAACATCGTACACACACACACACGGCTGATTCGGTGTCTGGATCAGCGTAGACGACGTGCATCCGTGCGTCTATGCGAGCGGATCGATCGTCGACGGATAAATGTTTCGTCGCGTTCAAACCGTGGATGGAAGATACTTCAAAAATAAGGGAGGGGTTAAGGAAGGACTACAGGAAGTTCTGTGCATGTCGAGATAATACTAGCTTGGGATTAGCTTTCATTCAAGAAAAATATATTTAAAGTCTTATTGAAATCTCTGATCGAGAAACTGATATCGAATCAGGAAGGAAATTGGCGAACGAACTAATAGTTGGGGTAGGTCAGTCGCGGGGGAGGATTTGAGGGGGACAAGGAGCGCGTTGGTGGAACGCATCCGGATAAATGTTTTGTGTGCCGAAGCTAGCGAGATCCTCGTGAAAGATTCTCGAAAGACAGAAGGGAACGAGGAAGAAGCGGGCAGGAGGAGACGGAAAAGGATCCTTTGTTCAAGACTCCCGCGTTGTTTGTTCGTTCTCGCGACGAGCGTGGAGACTAGCATTACCATCGAGCCTTCCGACGCAGGGTTCTTCCACCTTCCTCCACCTTCCCCGTGATTCTTGCTCTGCTTTCTCTCTCTCCCTTTGTCTACCTTTCCACCCTTTCAGCCATCCCAAGTGTCAAGCGCCGCGATCGAATCTCCCACGCGCGAGGGTCGTACCAGGATACAGATGCCAAATCGCGGGAGGATTGCGAGGATCTTTTGAGAAATGTCGGAGCTAGGCGCAAGGGAGGTTGGGAGGAACGATCCGAACGATTCGACGAAGACGAGGTAGGGAGACGCTAATGAACCTGGCGAGGGAGTGGGTGATTTGTTACACGGAGTTAAAGGCGAGTTTTTGCGACGCGACGTTTTGCGACTCGAAGCTGATGACGAGCTTTAATCCTCTATAATCCATTCAGAGTGTTCAGAAACGTGTCATATATTTCTATTCTCCTCGGGCGTAAATTTACCGAAGGTTTCACTTGATAACGACTGGTTCTAAGGTCATTTTTCATGGTAGAACTTTAACCCATTCACTGGCAACTATGAGATGTCTCATAGGTCAATTTCATTGGAATTATTCAAGGGATAAGTTTATAGCCTTTTCAGTCATGAATTATTGCAAAAGAAAGATGGTAAATTTTCTTTTTAAAACAACACATTCATCTTCATAGTAGTTTAATAATTGTTATGTTTTGGTGAGAACTTTGAAGATAGAATGGAATATATTGGCGAAGGTATGAAGAGAATCCTTGAGAATATATTCTGTGAGGTTTTAGATATCGATAGAATTCGCTGGCAATGAAGGTCAATTGATAATTGAAGGTCACGAATTTTTATCATAACCCGGAGTGTAATTGTAGGTGAGGTTGTTACCTCGAAGTAACAGAAGGAAGGTTTCAGATTAATTAAAGAAAATTATGTGAACCGAAAGCGACGTGACTCGCTATGCTCGTATGCATATATTAATTCATTCGACATATACAGACTTTATATTAGACTCTAACCCAGTCAGAGGGAATTATTGATTTTGAATTAGGCTTATTCGTGGGTCTTCGATATTCCAACGGCAGCCATGAAATTATATGATTTATTAAACTGTCGTGAAAGTTTAATTATATCGAAGTTTAATGCACAATGAACGCTTTGTGCATAACCGCTTCCAACTATTATAGCCTTATGTACACGTAATAATTCATCGAAAGTATACGGGCCAAGTTTAAAGTGAGTATCACAGTGTGTTCCTGAGATATGGAAAGTTATGCAAATTGGTTTAAATATCGCGAGCAGTACACCGTGTATACGTGTACACACGACGGGTAGCATTCTTGAATGTAAGGTCAGACCAAAAAATCCATCGCGATTTATTTACAACATAGATTACAGCTTACTATGGAATAAAATCAGTATGGAATACTTACTGGAATAGAATTTGAAGTGACGTGAATTTCCGTCAGCGGTCGCGAATATGTTAAAAATCACAACAAAATTCATTCTATAGCCCTAGTATCCACGCGAATAATAGCGATCGACGCCCACGTCCAATTTTTCGCCAGAACCGCGTAGAACCACCATCGAACCAGGCGCCGATTATAGAGGATTAAAGCCTATCGAATTCGCGCGCAACTTTCTACATTCGTTACCTACACGCGTCTCAACGCTCCAGCATTTCCCTCGAAGCTTTCCCAAACGCGAAGCTTCGACAACGCTTCGTTTCCCAATAACGCGATCACCGTCGCGCGGAGCAACGTCGTGCACGTCGTCTGTGCTTGCAAACAGAAATGCAAACAAAAAAACAAAAAAATACAAACGAAACGGAAGGGACAAAGGCGGGAACAACAGTTCCGTATACGCGGGGAGAAAAAAACGTTATCTCGCGATTACTCGCGGGAAGTAATTCCATCGATTTCAATCCAGCCGGTTCGAGATTTTCACGGGACGGATTGAAACGTGCCGGCGACGTCGGACTTTTAGATTAAACTTTATCGGACACGGTCCGGCGACCCAGCCCCTCGTGTAATTCCGTTGCTCCGACACGGAATTTCGCGAGGATCAAAGAGATCGTGCACCGATTACACTCGCGATCTGCCAACTTCGCTGACCGGCGGACAGCGAGGATACACTTGAAAGCTCGTCAGCTCAACGGAAAGTCGGCCGGATACGGGCTCGCTTTACCTACCCCCTAAATCGCAAAAATCGTCACCGTTCTTCCTTCCCGTCCTCCGAGCGACAGCGTTCGTTTCGCGGTTAGGCCTCTTTATCTAGCGTGTCCGTCCCTAAAACCGATATTCTCCGTCGATCGCACGGACGGGGACTTTTAACTCGTTCCGAGATCTGACAATTCTTGCCGAGGATCGGACGCGATAACGAATTCTTTGTTATCGAGCCTTTCACTCGTACTTACTCCTCTTGACGTCTTTGAAGTCTCTGGAGAATTGTAATTAACGAGGTCGAGTTTGTCCCTTTATTGGAAGAGTGAATTTATACTTTTGACGGGAAGGTAATTAAAGCTTGTCGGGTCAGACTATGCTATGGTCATACAATTTTCGTGGGTAATGTAATATTGCTGTTTAACCCCTTCAAACCTGATGCGCGTTGTAATGAACATTAACTTGTAGATTAAAAAAAAAAAAAAAAAATAGTAGTTTTACACTGTTGATGATAGAAACGTAATTTTGAACAAAAAGAAACATAATAGCAGGGACAAATCGTACTATTACAGATTAGTATTGTCCTGTTTTGCATGTAAGAGGAATAGGAAACACTAAAAACCTGCAGAATTATAACAATATATTTTTTATCGGATGAACACAAATAGAAGGAGGTTCATCTATGCTGCAGCCTATTTCTGAGGTTTCCTTTTATATTTGAACCATTTGAAAAACTTTTTTACAAACGTGTAAATTTTCATCCGTTTGGTATGTATCCATTGAAAAATAATGTTTTTTTTCTGTTAAATAAAAATACAGTAAGTAAGGTCTGAAGGGGTTAAAATATATAAAAAAAATTTGTGAAATTCTGTACAATGAGAATTTCCAATCAAGAATGGAAACGTTAGGACGCAACTGATATTCGTTATAAATGTAGAATTGGCATCGGACGGGAAACGTTGCATCGACGTTCCACGATGGCGTATTGGAACGAAAGGTCTTTCCGATTTTTCGTGCGCAGACAGCTCGAATCCTTTTTCGCCAGCAGTTTGGGCGAAATGTCTGACATGAATGTCGATAAAAGCCAGGAGTCGGGCATTTATGCGCTTAAGCTTTCCCAAGAAAATAATACGCCGGATACCAATCACTGTACGTTCGATTCCCCGTTTCAACAGCGACATGGATGACAGTCGTTGACTCGACTTTGCTTTCATATTGTCTTTAAGGCGTCGACTGCCACGGTTTGCATCGTTCAGGGTTGTCCTTTACAAGGATCATTGAATGAAGAATGAAAATTCATTCTACAGTACGCCTTGTTTTATGATGTTTCTAATTTTATTCACGTTATTTTACAGTGCTGCTAATTTAATTACCATTGTAATATTCCTATATGCCACTCTTTTTATTCACCTTCGTTCCTCCATGGCATTCAACGCTTTAAAGGTTACATTTCGCATGGCACCTGCACGGGTTTCCTCTTATTCGCGTGTTCATGGTCCAGGTAATTCCACGATAGGTTTATCTCTCCGCCCGCAGCGTTTTTTTACGCCCTTTTTCGTCCCGCCCTCCGCGAGGCCGAGGGAAGGAGCATATTTTTTCGGGGATGGGCGAGGAATTTATGTGGCACGGTCGTATAAATACAGAAAAAAATTCAATTTCTCTTCCTTCGTTTTACGATACGGCTTCCCTTCTTCCTCCTCTGCGCCTCCTACGCGTGGTCGTCTAATCTACTCCCGTTTCCTCGGGTTCCTTTTCGCACAACGAGTTTCCGCGCCGTGGGGTGCGACGTCGCGAGGGAAAACAACGAATTTTCGTGCGAGCACCTCGCCAAACGACGCGCGAACACGCGATCGCGTTTTCCCCTCTCTCTAAAACCTGTTTTTCGTTTTCATTTGTTGGACAACGAATGATGGACTTGCATCGTCAAGGATTCGCCAACGATTGATGGCGTTGGAGCGGTGGCAACCTTTATCCGTAGTTGGGACAGATTTGATAAATAATATTCCCCTCTGTGATTCGCGGGTCGGTTGTATCGTTTGACGCGTCGGAAAAGTTGAAATCATTTATCAAGCGCTGCAAAATGGTAGCTTCACTGTTGAGCTTTGAAACTAATGAAACAAACTACTACGCTGTACTCTGTTAATTTTTGTGACACTTTTGAAAGACGTTCGACTTCTTTATCTAATTTGGACAGGATACTTCGATTTCGGATGTTCTGCTTTCTCTGTGACGACCGCTTGACTCGTTAGACAATGGTCGCATTGTAAAAGACGTTCGCCACAAAATACTCGAGGCAATTATTTTTCAAAGGCCACTCTTTCGAGTTTTATAGGTTGTCTTCGAGCAATTTCAAAGTTACACAATCGCGATGTTTACGCTCTAACCAAAGCACCGTCGCGTAATTTGTCGCCAGGATGCGATAACCCTTCTAACAAACAATGAATGTTTAATATGTTTGCACTCGTCAAACTGTTAATCGTACTAGAAACGTTTACTGCGAGCCGCGTCTTACCTCCGTTTCCACGGGTCGTTATTAGAGTGCACAGAGTGGTTGGCCGAGATAAGGAGTAATAACGCGTAAACAGTCGAAAACCGGAAGCGACACAATTAACCCCTTCCTAACCCATCTAAACGCAGAGATTTCCTTGTCTTTTCTATCGCTCTCTTTGTCGCGAATATAATGAAATTACAGAGGAAGTCCAGGCTTAATAAAACGCGCAAGAGCAGTACTAATAACAGGTAAGATGAGATTGAAACGCAAATACAGTAAAGTGAACTGTTATCCCAAATCCAAGCGTCAAAGTTCGAAAGTTCGAAAACCGACATTAGATTCTTACCAACCTAATAGATAGCGTTGGAGACACGAAGGGCGATCAAAGTAGGGATTCAGTGAAAAAACGATGGTCAGGGAGCACCGGGTAGAGAAATGCTGGAACGAAACGGTGGCGAGGAATGAACGAGAAATGAAACGGAACGTTAAAGAATCGTCGAAGAGGGAAAAAGTGTGGGAGGGGGGAATAAGGAAATCGGCGATATGATAACGACCTTAAAAACGAATCGCGGCGGGTAGCACAGTAACGAAATAAAGTGAGCCACGGTGAAATGTCACTGAACGATGTGATTAAATCAGAAACAGGAGGGGCTCGAGAGGCGAGAATAAATTAAAGCGATGGCTTATTATCGCAGTGGTTAGAGATGAGTTGATGGCGAAGTGATTGGGGAAGGTGTGCTGCTGAAAGTTGAATGAAAAACGAGATAAAATGCTAAAATATTGAAAATTCTTTGCAATTACATTCGACTAGCTTAAGGACTCGAGGGATGAAACTATAAATTATCAGTAAGGGTTTAAGCTTCCTCGGCGTGACGATATTTTAAACAATTTGTCAAGACAGAGAAGTTACGAACGATATTATCCTTTCTCCGATTACTCTCACCTGACCGTACGAACTTTCGTACAAAAGCAGAGTCCAGAGTTACTTCATTGGCCGTCTACCCAATGTCAACTTTCCGGAAAATGAAGCCTCGCACTGAAAATATTTACTATACGTTCCCCTTCCATTTTTTCCTTCGCGAAATAGCTTTATAATCTCGCTGCGCTACCTGCTGCTAAGCTTCTTGCATAAACAATGGAGAAATCTTGCGAAATAAGAGCCTTCGCAGTTAAGATGTCTTGCAGAGGTCTCGGGAACATGAACGAAGAAGGAAGCTTGGAAGAAACACAGAAATTAAGACCGATCAAGACTGAAACAAGAAGATCAGGAAATACAGAGCGTCGATGGGGGGTCAGGAAGAGAGAAGGGGGAAGGCTCGAGCCAATTTCATTTACCTGCGCCCGGTAATTCTGGCAGGTGCCGCGGCATATTCCACTAAACGTCGCTGTCGGCACGGAGAAAGACAGATATGGTTTATAAAGCTCGAATTAATGCGACTGTTCAATTGCGGCTGGACCTTGTAATTATTGCCATGGGTGTCGTGAAGTCGAAACTCTCGTGTCGTTCCCTAAATATGTTTCTGCGCGCAAGTGGTTCCCCAATGATGGAACGCTTTGCAACACTGTGGTTAGGTCAGACGGCGACCACTGGGAACGATAGTAGTTAACATTAGGCAACACGAAGGTTTTAAACTATTTAAAGTCTTGCATCGGGAAGACTTTTAAGGAAAAAATGGTCAATTTTTTGTACTTGTCAAAAAACGATATCTGCATGATATAGAAGTATAAAAATTTTCATTTGTAAAATGCGTTTTTCTGACAGTGATGTTAACCGATGGTCAATAGAAAAGTAACTTCTCTCAAAAAAGAATCATTGTCATAAAGACGGAATGTGTTTTGAGTAATTAGGACCGTCCAGAATCCTATTAAGTTCACTGTTTCATGGTTTCAAAGTTGCATGAGGTGCATCGAACGCTACATTTAAGCTGGCGATTACATCTCATATTGATCAGGGTATTACGGATAGGATGCTCTAGTGTCCGGTGCAAGATAACCATTTATCCGAATTAGTGCGTTCAAAGAACTTAAATATGCAGGGATCACAATTCGAGCACATACAAATCGCATCAATTAAACTGTTCTCTTTGTTCGAGAAAAACTATATTTTTTTAAACGATGTTTTGAATCAATTACGTGAAATGAAATTTCAAACAGTGTTGCATTTCGTTGATTCTAACTTTACCATCGCAATTCGAACGAATGCTTATTCTTTTCTGATCCCTTTTCCCACACAAAACTACATTTTCCGTAGGAATGTATTTTTCCAACGAGCTCCAAAATTGACCATTTTCACGTCAATTTCGACGGCAGTTTCACGTGTCTGTGATTTCGTCTTCTCCGAGGAGCTACTTCCTTCTCTTCTCACAATTGCTTCCGCACGTGAAATCTTCATAGATGTTCGAAGAAGATTCCCATTTACTCTCTACGAATAATAGTTTCCTCCGAATCGAAGACGACTCTACGCGCGAAAGTAAATCGAAAACGTGGAACGAAATTTCGTTCCGAGCAGCGTCGATTTCGATAAAGTCGATTCTGAAAGTGGCGTTTATTTGCATGAACGGCGTCGTGTTTATACTCGAACCACGTAAAGTTCATTTAGTAAGGAAACAGTATTTCTGATCATAAATTATAACTTTTGTATACTGTGTACGGGCATTCATTTCTAATTAACACGGACCACGAGATCTAACGAATTGAATTTTGGTAAATTGCTTGCCTCGAGTGGCTTCATACTTGATTTTCTCGAAAACGCAATCTCGTTCAAAGATATTTCATTCTACATTTTTTTTTTTAAATAAGTTAATGTTGTTAAATCCAGCACATTTTCGATTAATTAATATTTTACCTGCAGTGCGAATAGACGCGATAATATTCCTAGACTGTAATAGGAGAATTAATTTTTCTAAAGAGATTATTATTTAAGTATACTGTCTACTGAATTAGTAAATGCGATACTAGGATGCATCTGTTATTATCGTTTAATATTAAGAGACCCTAAAAGGTATGGTTCATAACAAAACTTGGAGCTGTACTGCAAATTTTAAATATAGCGAATATAAATCACCGTGTCCAGTAATTATTACGTGTAGAAAATCACTATGTTGCAAAATAGTAATTGCACAGCACGAGGCTACAGAATTGCTTTAATCACAGCCTACAAACTCGGCTGTGTTATTCGTCAAACGATTGATTCAATCTTGCGCCACTTTATTTTAGAGGTGGACAAAATTCCGCTGCAATAATAAATAACAAGCAAGGCTTTCTCTAAAAATAGCAAAATATTTTATATCTACAATTCAAGCTGTAATTTTTCAAGTTTCAATTTTTCGAATCTTTATTTAAAAGAGAATTGTGTCCACCTCCGTTTCGTTCCACAAGTCTGCGTCGAATGGGCGAACAATGAACATAACGGTGAACGATTCCTCTAAAAGTATATCACAATACCGTGCACGAAACCGGTCACCGACGGTTGATAATTAGATATACGTAATTATGAACTATAAATAGGCACGATAACAATTCTCATATCAAATGTATGTAAATAACACACATAGTATACATAACCAATATAAATAAGTTGCTATTTATATATATATATATATGTATAGAATTTATAATATACTATGACGCATGTACGGAACATATCAACACCAATCAACAGACATTACACGTGTATACTTAACGTAGATGTGGAAAGCGTATAGTGTTACAGGCAAATTTTCGAGTATTACAGGCACTTTCAGAAAACCTAACGAGCCAGCAGCTTGCATAGACGAAACCAAATTCAGAGTAGATAAGTAGCGAGAAAGAGAGAGAGAGAAAGAGAGAGAGAGAGAGTGAGTAAAGAAGAGCAAGAGAGACAGAGTGATAGATAAAGGTAAGAAGACCTATGAAGAAGAGAAGTGTCAGTAGTTATTAATGAAGGCTGAAAGAGAAAGAGAGAAAAGGGGATAGAGGCAGCGAGAAATATTAAGACGAAAGACAAGAAGAGACAGGCGTTATACGAAAACGTTGCAGAACGTTCGATATCTCGTTGTCGATAATCATTATGCAGCAGCAGACCGAGGCCAACTAAAGACACGACAAGAAAGAAAAGAAAAGCTCACACCAGTTACACAAAATCGATCAGACCATCGGACAGCTTCGATACAAGAAACCGTGGTCGTTCGTGTATCATCGACAGGAAAACATAATTGATCTAGGTGTTTCCTTTCAATGCTAAGTGTATCGAATTGACAAGAGTAATAGTTGTAGTTATAAAAAATAATAAGAGTAGAGTAATAATAGTAGTACGACGTCATGCAAGAGTGAGCAGAGATCGTCAGAGCTAGTGGTAGTACGTGATGCGAGTAGCGTTCGTATTAATTAACAAGCAATGACCTTTACTACGCTGAACGTCGCCGTGTGGGCGTGGAGTTGTACTGTTGGTGAGCGAGAAGAACGCCACTGACTCCCGCCCACGAGGCAAACCAATTGCGTTCAGTGCACCCTTTCACTGATAGGTAAACTACAACCTGTACCTTGCCTCGTACACGCGTGATTAAATGATGCACGAGTACCAAGTCACGTGCGAGTATTTCGCTGTTTTTAAGGTGCCAGTTACTTCCTTCTCGTGCGATAACAGTACATACAGCGAGTCCTCGAGTTACGCGGCTGTAGTTCTTCCCATATATATTTCGTATACGTCTACATGTTGAAAGCAAGGTTTATTTTAGATTTGTTTAACTTTGATTAATAACTTTTTGAAAGATCTAAATATAAAAATATATATTTACGTACTGCTCAGAAAATCCGAAAAATACACTTCATTGTGCAGAGAACAAGTCAATTAATGGCGCAAATCGAGGACTTACTATTAAAGTGTTTGTGCGTATTTTATATACGTGTTTATACGAGTCGAGATCGTGCAGCAGGACTGCTGCTTCCCTCGCGACAAAACTGGGGAAAATCTTGTTGCCGGACGACGTTTCGAAACAGTGTGCAGTTACGGGTAACACTGTTTATGGCACAATCTCTGTCCTGCAAAGAACGCCGTAATCCGCGAAATCGTTGGTGCGCTTCGAAATATCGCGCTACTGAAATTCAATTTGTCGCAGAATTTCAGGGATATCGACAATACCAGCGAATGGAAAAACCATTAGATTTAATGTTTTTGGATTTACCGTACCGACGTAAGAATATGTCGACGGCAACGTGGAATGAATCGAGGTTTTTAGTTCAAAGTGGTTCGAACTGTCGTCGCCATTTCGTCTTGTACAATATCTAACGTGAATTTGACAATACATGCTATATACCATAAGAGTAGATAAGGAATTCTTATTTATAGTAGAGAATTCTGTCATAAAAAATATTAATTTTTATTAAAAGTGGTCATTTCTAATATTCATCGAAAGAGTTTGTTTTTATGTTTATTTTCCACCATAAATCAGGTATGTTATATAAAAATTGTGGTTTCTTTTCGCTTAATAAATAAAGAAAAAAATTGCCGTTTGCAGCCAACGTAAAAGAAGTAAAGTCTTTCACAGCAGAGTTCGATCGAGTTAGAAAACTTTGCCAAGCTATCGAAGTACTTGTATTGTGTGATAAAAAATGACTTATCTTGGGTGCATTCGAGTGCATGGAAATACCACCACGGAACCATAAGTTAAAAGACTTTAGTAGGAAGTGGGTAATAGGATTTAATATGTTGACTGTCGTGTCACTTGAATTCAAGTGACACGTAGAGTCTGCAGAGGGCCATGTCACTCGTATTCAAGTGACGCTCATATTTAGTGGGTTACGAATTATATTAGTACGTATTTCTGACAGGCTGTGATTGAGCTAATAAACTGATAATTATTATGAAAGCAATTATGGCAAATACCTCAAATATGGCAAATACGATTTTTTTTTAAACACTGACACGCTGTCTGTCACATCACGAGTGAATTTATTAAGTATTAAAAAGAGTATCGAGTAAAAGCAACACGATATTTCTTATTGTTTCCTTTATTTCTAATAGTGAATAATGCATGTTTGAAGTTTTCTCACCGAAGAACGAAAGTGGAATTAGTATGCATTAGGTTTGGCCTTGTAACGGATGCTTTTAGACGTTGGCCATCAACTTCATAGCTTACATTAGAAGAGATTAATATTACAGTATCAGACTGGGTGGATATAGGGTAATGTTCTAGAAGATCGAAAACCGTTTTATTAAATTATTCGCGTGTGGTGTCCAGGAAACCGTGGCCAGTTGGTGCGCGTGAATTTATCGTGGCAGGCAACGTGTTAATTGGGCACATAACATTTATGACCCGTCAGATCGAGAATCATTTGAAGCAACGAAACAGAGGGACTATCAATTGGTTCTTGATCTGTTATTTCAAACTTTATACATAACTTGTGTGTCAGATCGCATTTGCGAATGAATTTCATCATCGTTTCTAAAATTTGAATTTGAGGGCGCAATCGTTGAACTTGTAATTCAAAGATCGATTAAGTTAACGCTGATGAAAATTTCAGCTGTTCGAAAGGGCAGTAACGTCGAATCAAGATTCGAGCGTCTATCGAGCGAGAATGCGATTATAATTAACGAAGATGAGGCGCGATTCTTGCATCGATTACTTCTAGCCAGCTGGTCGCTGAAGATTCAAACCGACAGCTCCCTTCTATCCAGTGAAACAACGTCGTCTTTCTTTCCTCATTATAGAACCTGGAAAATGGGGCAAGTGTGACGAGGAGCAGCGAAAAATTCAATCTCTTTTTGCCTTCTTCGAAGCTGCAACGTTACCCCGACCTCTTTTTAGTTACCGCGACACTTCGAGCTCGAATTTACCATCGTATTCGTTTTCATTCAGTGTTTTCGCCCGTGACGACGTCCCTGACGAAACAAATGTCGCTAGAGGAAGTCTTCGGGGCAACGTAATCTTAATCAAGGCTTCAAGAAACGATTCGTTATGAAAGTGGTACTGGTCCCCTTGATTACAATGTTCTTCGTGCAAATCGAACAAGACATCTTACAGGTAAAATGGTCTCTAATCGACACTCGCCCCTTTCTTGTCAATAACAAGATAGCAGTCTGTTTCCTCTCTCCTCGTTGATTATTTTTTATATGAACAAATGGATTCGTCGTTGCGTTGGAAACTTTCAATGCACTCTAATGACACAGAGTTCATTATGAACTGCGAACCAAGTAAATTACAGCGGACAAATGTGCAATCTCCTAGCAGTCCGTTACAAATAAAAAAGGAGGGAACGAAATCGAATCACATGCGAAACAAAGTTGGATTATTCCATTACCAACTTTTGTATTCGTTTAACAGAGATTGGTAGAGAATTTATGCGTTCAGAAGCAATTGGAAATGTCCGAATATATATATATGCCGTTTTAATGCACCCGTGAATCTTTAAAATTTAAATCGGATTCATTTTTCCAAATCGGTGCTAATTAAACGCGCATTCGTACGCTGACCACGCGATTAAATTTCATTCGCAATGCAGGGAATTAATAGCGAGAGCACCGTTTCCCCTAAATTGTCTAGTAATAAATTTCTGTCGGAGTCGTTTAATCTTCTTTACCAGTTCTGTTATTGCGTCCTTATTGTTCCCTGTTTAATTATACCGTAATCTTTTTCAGGCGTTGGAAAAAAAATTGGTTCATAGCGTAAGAATAATGTAGGCGCATTTAGCTGCTAAAACGATGCTATCTTGGCCGGAAGCTCCAGTTTATTTCGGTCAGATCAATATTTTAATTAATCCCTGGCGGTCAAACGAAGTTCTTGGATGAATTCAAAGCTTGTGACATCAAATCGATAAAACCTGAAAAGGTGCATTGAATTTGATAGACATTGTAATTTAAAGTAGTTCAGAAGGAATACGTGTGCAACACGAACAGGGAGAAATGAATATATACAGAATAATTTGTTGCAAAGATTCTCTACGAAAAGTAGCAAGTGTGAAATGAAATATTTTTGTGTAAGATTTTAATTCGATCGAAAATCCAGCAATAAGTTGGTAACAGAATTAATATCGCTCAACCTATCCAGAAAATAATGTCGCTTAATCGCTATCACTGTCAGAATTAAAAAAACTGAGAACTCTTCGTTATGGCACACTGTTTAATCACAATGCATTACAGATTCAAGTGTATTCGATTGGTTGATCAGAGTTGACTCGAAGCGAGAACGTGAAAACTTAAAACCTATCACGTGCGCGCTGTTGCATCGAACCTAACAGGTGGCAGGACATTCAGATACTAACTCAATTTGCCTGGTTCGCATTGATCGGGATAATGAAGGAAATCATGAGGATGCGCTCGATGCGAGCCGAGCTCATTGCGTTTCATTAGCATCAATTACTTTTAATCAAAAGTCAGTGAACGCTGATGGACGTGCTCGGCTGTGTCTTTATGTTTCGTGTCTCTCTGCGCGCGCAGATGTTCCAAGGAATAATTCGATTCTCTTCGATAAAGGAAAGGGAAACCTGGATCAATAAATTTCAACGATAATCGAATATGTTTCTTATGTATAA
The DNA here is from genome assembly GCF_026283585.1 of Hylaeus volcanicus. Taxonomy (NCBI): domain Eukaryota; kingdom Metazoa; phylum Arthropoda; class Insecta; order Hymenoptera; family Colletidae; genus Hylaeus; species Hylaeus volcanicus. The sequence goes on along the minus strand of NC_071978.1, from coordinate 26,071,701 downwards.
ACTTTCAAACGTTGTTGCGAGTTATTTATTTGAGAATTTATTCTGTTGACGACTTTATTTTATAAATATAAATATATAATATATACTTCTAATATAAAGAACGAATGAATCGATCTTTAAATAAATTTATTTTCAGAAGTAGTAACTAAACTAGAAGAATGCAAACAAAGTTTTTATTATTCTCACGGTCGTCCGCGACACAGAATTACTGATTTTATGCTTGAAAAATGGCAGCAACTGTAACAAACTTCTAGAATTGTTAATAACGAAACCCGTACCTTTTTATCTTTATATAAATAAATATAATTCTGGTAGGGACATTTTTCGCGTTGTTTGAGAATAAATTGAACACTTTCTGGACTAATGTCTGCAGTTATTATTACAATGAAAGTTAAACCGTACAAATGCAATAATAAGTTTGAAGAGACGAAATAAAAATTTGCTAAACAAAATAGAAAATATGTACGTATTTCCTGTCGGCATTACACTCAATTGACGCTATACAAATATTTGTGACACATTCTATGTCTGCAGCTGTCAAACTACTCTGTGCAACATTCCAAAAATAAAAAAATTTCCTCTATTCCACGTTTTACATTTTCGAATTTCAATTACTCGACAACTTCAGGCAAAAACAAATATTCGACTCCCGAAAGGCACTCCTGTGTAACAAAAAATTTGAATGCACGTGTTCGTTTTTAAAAATACGATTGTGTAATCAAGCTGATAAACTACAAAGCAAGGTGCTGCTGAATTATTTATTTCTAATGCTTTTAATTCGTTCGGAATCTTGTTTGGTTCGGTAGATTCTGGCAGTCATTCCCTCATTTGGGTCAGACAGATGTCCGGAAGGACGTTCCTTGAAACTCCACAAGACACGGAAGCACATGGCGTCGAGAGTAAACTCTGCCAACGGATGCAGTAAGATGTTGAGGAGCAACTTAACAATTGTCTCTTTGATGGTTCGCGAGGTCTTGGGTCTGGCGTTGTCGTGAAGCAGCAGAAATTTCCGTCCTGTGTTTCCAAACTCTACGTAATCATCGTCAGAGAAAAGGAAGGGATCCTCGGGACCTGGTTTAGGTCAAGGTGTGATGTTCCTTTGCGGTGGTTTTAAGAGACATCGTCGACAGGATTACGAGGAAAAATATATGCAAGTCAAAATCCTGTCGAAGAACTGTAGTCCTGTTTTATTTATAACAATATCTTTTTTTAAAGCTAAAGTATGCAATTGAAGTTGTAGCTCTTCTACCAACTCTCCTTAGTCGACGAAATAGTTAGGACGGACGATATAGTTTTCTAACGTCATTCGCTTAAAAGAAAACATTGTCTTGTCAAATTCACGTTTTTTGAAGTTCCATTATCCACTGGGTTATAATTTTTATGTAATCGTGTATGTACGTTTGTGTTTGTTGTGTTGTTTGTGTTTCGGCGACGCATTGCTTGACAATCATACGAGATACGAAGCGAACGAAGAGAACATACTTGAGTGTATTGTGCGGAACAGTATGTAAGAAATAAACGCACAGACACGCAAACTCGAAGAGAGAAAAAAGCGTAGCAGAACGGCAATTGAATTTTCTAGAATAGGAAAAGGGAAACGAGAGTCGCTACAGCAACAAAAATAATCTGTCGTTCATCTGGGTTGAGCCTGGATTCGTCCTCGTTCGGGATCGTTACAGGGAACCACGATATTTTTAAAGATACCCGTCTTGTAAATTCAACGGTGCGGCTTTCTAATGACGGTCGAATCTCTCTTCGAAACTCTAAACGTTTCCGTTCACTAAATATTCGATTGCATTTCTAGGCAAGCTCGACTCTTGTTATTTATCCAAAATCGATAGTTCCATCAGTGAAACGTATTTCAACTTTTAATTGTGCGTACTTCAGTTTATCTCCCAAAATTGAATTTATTTTTTCAATTACGTACATGAAAGTTGCCATTGAATTTACGTAGCTGTTAAATCACGTTGACAATATTACTTTCCTCAGATAAATAAACACGTTGCAACCTGTAACCGACAGTATGTTTAAAACTTTTCGCTTCGCTTACTTCGTTACATCGACATGTTCAATTGCATTTTCGATAGTAACTCTATTCAATTAACAGTTCGACTCAGTCGAATTCGTAAAACTTCGATATAGTTTAATTCTGCGAAACGTTTAAAACTTTTTTCGCAGCTCGCCTCATTCCGCTCGACTGTCCCTTCCTGGTCCAGCTTAACCCTTCAAGGCGAGAAAATGAATTTGGAAGTAAGGCGAAATTAAAAACATTCGAAACTTTTTCTAAATTTATCTGTTCCCAATATCCATCGCATGAAAGTGTCTTCAGTGGGATTCGTGAATAAATTTGCCCAGGCGTTTCCTAATTTATTTCCTCGATATAATTGCTAAAGAACAGGAATTCGCTCCAATGAGAAAAACGGTCTGACGCACGAACGATCTCTTTTAAAAATAAAAGGCAAGTCAGGTTGCGAAGATAGAGGATCGATGGGCCGAGCGTCTACGAGATCGCGGTAACGAGATATCAGGTTGGGTCAGGTGACAAGGCCAAGGTACGCGTAACATAAAAATACCGGGGATTCAAGGGCTGCGAAGCATGGCAGAGGAGCACGTGAAAACGAAGGGAGGAAAACGAGCGTCAAGTGTTCTTAGCGGCAACCCAGGCGAAACGTTTCGAACGTGACTGGGTAAACGAACAATGCGTCTACAGCTTGCGCGAGTACGTTCTGGAGACACCGCGGGGGATCGAGTCAGTATTCTTGCCCAGCCTTTTCACCTTTGCCCTTTTATTATCACGACGGACACCCATTTATTCTTGTGTGTCAACTTCCAAGATTGGTGCACGCGTGATATAAACTACATCTCGGGTTTGTCGTTAGTTGGAGTTTACGCAAACGATCGATCCAGTGCATGAGATCAAGCTTTGTTGAACACTCGTAGTATGAATCCACGTATAATTCTCGATTTTTGAATCTTTAATTTACTTGATTACGTATACTCTTCGGTGCTTTCCAGAGAGCCAATTTTAAATTCAGACAATTTCTTTTTCTGATATATCGACCATTTTGAAATCAAACGTATTTTCAATGAGATTTGCATAGATCGCTGTGGCGTCGGTATTTATTATTAATAAATCTTTAACAGCATTGTCGGAGCGTATTTCATATATTCAATTGTTTCGTTTGTTCAAGATATGTCGCACCGCAGTCATCGAATTTCGATTCATAAATCACACAATAGCCTTTCAAACTCTGGAATCCCATCTCTTCCCGTTTTTTTTTTCCAAACCGAGCTTGTTTATTGGTTGGCAGCCAATGTGTATATCATGTTTCACCGATAAATGTTTTAGCCTGAAATCGAGTTTTGCAATATATGAGTTTGGCATGTAGTTTTGAAAGTACTGTGCTTATCGTAGCGTTTTACGAACTCTTTTGGTCTTGATACACTTTTCATTTCATAATGAATGTTTTGGATGCGTACTATTATTCTTCTGTATTTACGAGGGTTTTGTTATGAATACTTTATCCTTCGAAGCGGAAATCAAAATAGAATGTGCTTTACAATTGATAAGATTACTTGAAAATTGAAGTGGTATTCGAGACCCAATTGTCCTTAAGGAGGGTTGCTTTTATTAAGTGGATGGATACGATAGTTTCAAAGTTTACGACGAATGGACAACTATGAACAGAAAACTCCATTTCTCACCAAAAAAATAGAAAGAAAAAATCTTCCAAATTCTACACAACAACTTTCCAAATTTATATATTCCACGAATCAGTCATTGTACCATCTGTTTAGCAGCAAATGAGAATCTCATCGAAAATAATTTACGATACCGATGCAATTTTACCGAAACAATGGCCAGGATCCGCGCGCACGTGCAGCCAATCTTTCGACCGGAATTTTGTATCATAAGCTCTTAACACAGTATCGCAGGGCGTCGTTTGCATTCCATGGGGGGAGGGTTGAAACTCCGCCAGACTTACTCGACGCATTTCATCGCTCGTTGCATCCTCGCAATTCTCAAGCGTTCGCAAACATTTGCCTGCACGCGTCTACGTCAGGCCACGGCGGTTTATTGGAAAATCAATTGCTCTTAAGATGAATTATTCTGTTCGCGGAACATTGTCGAGGCCGCAGGAACGCCGGAACACTCGACTTTGTTATCCCGCGGTGGTATGTACGGTTTCGAGCTCGAAAAGTCGAGTCGTTTGCGCGACGCGCGAAAACGGAGACGTTTCGAATGGGGATAAATTGTTTCCGTGCGAGTTTTGCTGCTCTCTTCGTCTTCTGGGGGCTCGGAGAAGTCAACGGGGGATTGATTGCTACGGGTACAATAGGATAGTGGGTCTGTCGGTCTGAAAACGCGCAGTAAAATTCGCGCGACGGTTTCGCGACATTGACTGTGGAACATGGAAACGCTTCTGAATAGCGAGATTAATGTGGCGATGTGTGAAATCGAAATTCATTGGAAATTCTGTTACGAGGGAATATTCTTAAATAGTATGAATGATATCGGTTGGAACGGAAAATAAAATATACGAGGCAGAGATTAAATCAGTGGAGATGAAAAGAGGGGTAAAATGGGGAATTCATACATTTTAATATATTCGCTTATTTTAAAAAAAAATGGAATCGTTTGCGAAAAGGTTTTTTAGGATTTCTAAAATTTACATTCAATTGCAAAAATATTTTCAAGCACCTGAACAGACTCGATGCACAAACTGAAGTACTAATTGTAAAAGTATTTAATCCTTTTATCTAAATTCTAACCACAAACGGTACGACGTGCATCAATTTTCGCAGTACAATCGAACGCGAAATGCAGTAACAGTATACGATTGTCATCGATACGCGTGCTTTTATATCAAATTAATCTCTCGTCTCCAGAAAGCGTTGTTGAAATCGCAAACACGAGTACTGCGCTATTGTAGTGGAAACACGATTCACCGTAAAGGGATCCACTTTCGAATTCCAGTTTCGAATTCAACAGTGAAGAGGTTCGTGTCATCGTTCATCTTCAAAAACATACATTCCCTGTTTCTCGTTCAGGAGTACAACTTTTGATCGAAATCAGGTTGCGGCGTGCCGAATATATCAAATTTTTCGACCGCCTTGCAGATGACACTTTCATGCGACGATACATCGATTATCCGACTCACGAGGGACATTCACGAACTTCCCCTCATTCGGTTTTGATGAAACTTTGTAAGTTTGTAGTGCTGGCAAAAATAGGAACAGTTTCTTGTGGCGGCGATATCTCAAGTTTAAGACGGGGTGAAACTTCTCTCGAGAACTGCATCCCTTAATGCTATTTTGAAAGGTATCGGGGATCCGTAGAAGTTTTCGAAACAAATTCCACGTGACTTTATCGCGGATGATAACAGGATGTATCCAGCAGAATTGGGAAATTGATCAAAAAGCTTGGAAATCAATGTTACTGTTAACATTATTGTAATTCTTGTATAGATTCTTTAAAATTTTACTGTATATTTGAAGACCATTAGTACGATGAAAAGCGTTCACGCGAAAGGATTAAAATCCTCAATGAATATTAAATGCACTGTTTGCAGGAGCTATATTGTGTTTAATAATATTAATTCATGAAATCCATTTTACATACACTTTGTATGAAATCCACAGTTTAATAATTAGTCGTACAGGCATAATGCATGTCACAGTGTTTACTTCTGTTTTATCTAACGGTTATTGAAAAATTATAAAGAATTTGTATGAGAAGTTCCTTTCTATCTGAAACAGTTTTCAAGATAACAGTACAACTTAGGGGGTAGTTTCGCCCCTTAAATTTAACTTTTCTTCCATAAAAAAAAAACATTCCTCATTCTCTGGCCACTGTACAAACTCGCAAAGTTTTGCCAAAATGGCAGGATATTTAACAGAGGATCCTTGTCAGTCATTTTTACGATGTTCCTAGATCAACAGGTATCATTGGCAGCTGACAATGAGAAGAATGCCTCTGAGAGGTATGCTCGGTTCAAATGATTCTGCATATCGCGTATAGTACGAGCAGAATCATTAGACCCAAGTGTACCCCTCAGCCGTATTCTTCTCAAATGACAATGACACAATGGACGAGCACAAACGCTGCATCGCGTCACAGAAGCGTGAAATCTTCCGGTGGAATGACATGGATGACTCCCAATGGGTAGAATGTGGCATCACCTAAGCCATTTCACCAATGGGAAGTCTCGAGTCCTGCGTAGATCCGTAACGCGTCAACTTCTATGCTCTTCGTCATTGAGGTCTGAAAATGATACATCTGAGCAGTTCGAGCTACCACGATCGAAGAACATCTCTTCAGAGGCCATTAGTTTTTAGGGGGCACTAATTGGTAGAATACTATGTCGCTAATGTCATTCCGGGGTAATAGGACCAGAATGGTTTGATTTTAAATGTATAGTTCCCTAAGCATTCTTCTCAACGAATAATCACGTTTAGTTTCAGAAAAATATAAGGTCGGTTTCGTGTTTCTTTCTCTCAGATGTGTATAATGCACGATTTATTAATAGAATAAATTGATACCGCGACTACTTTCGATCTATTATTTATTAGCTGACACCGAGGGGTGGAAAAGACCAACGATAATAATAACGTTCGCGAAGGGTGGCTGAAGTTTGAGACTCGAAATGTGAGACTACGATAACTACGAGTCCCTCGTCTCGTTGCTGTTTCCTCTCGAGGAGGCACGAAGCCAGGCAATTATTGTTCGCGCGTAAAGAAGAAAGCAGAGTTCGCGGAGGAATGATTATTCCAGCACGGGAGCAACAGAGAAAAAAAAATAGAACCGAAGAACAGAAGCGATGAAGCAAGAAGAGGAATTTATTCTCGTCGATAGAACGGTCTGCGATGTCGAGTCGCCTCGCTTACACGGAATCCCTTTTAATTGTTCGATGTTCGTTAGCGTATCAATCGTCCTAGAACGTGGATATCATTAACGTTAATGGGCGTTAGGTCACAGAATGCGACTCCTGTTTGCACCCATTTAGCATTTATTATTAATTGTTCCATTTTCATTTTATGGTAGGTTCTCTTTCATCAATTTTAAAGGTGTGCTTTTATTTATTATCTTTAATTTAATCGATTTTAGGAATAATAAGTGGAAGCATGTGCAATGCGTATATAAAATGTATTGAATTTAACTGTAGAGAACCAGCGACAACGTAATAACGATTAATAGTAAATGTCCAATGGCTGGAAGCACGAGCTGCATTCATTACTAATGTTAAGTTTCCGACCGCCACCTGGAAACCATTTTGCGAGACATTAGATTAATGTCTGTCGGAGTAATTTAGGCGATTAATACGCTCCGAAGCAACGATTGAAAAGGCATTCGACTGTACGATTAAACATAGATTCACATTCTCCCACGCGCGTCTCACAGACACAGACACTCGTACGCTCGGGATGCTGCGAAGAGCAATTTAATATAGATGGACCTGTCTCGCGAACATATCCGTGGAATTCGATAAACTCACTTTGCTTAATTTCATGATCAATTGCATCGAACGATACACTCATTTTTAATATAAGTCAGTTTCGTTTGGGACAGTCTAAATAATTTGTTATTATTTTTACAAGTTAATCCTGAACTTGAAGAGACTTGATCCTTGACTGCACGATTTATCCAAGTTTAATGAAACGTGATGGACTTGTTTGAAAAGTCAAGTATTCATGATCTGAATCAGATTTTGTGGAACATTATTTGCATATGGTACTTTTTGGGAGGGCAAACGAAACATTTTAACCACACACATATACGCAATTAAACAAATATTTTTCTAATCCTTCAGAGACCTCCACGTATTACGCCAAAGGAAAACTCCATAGCGTCACTCATTTCCTCGGAATTAAATCCCAAAGAAGCCTCCTCGATCAGGTCGTCGACTTTCGATGGTTGACGGGCGTATTCATGGCGGAACTTCCGAGTCGCCTTAACGGGATTAGAGTTAGGACACGATAACCACATTCAGCGCACTTAAGCAGCGTGAAATGTCCGCCGATTCCCGCGACAAAGGAAACGACGCCTTACGGTCGAATTGTCCCGCCAAGGCGAATGAATGAAAATGATCGGAAGTCGTCGACGAAAGCGTCGGGATACGGTCTGCGGCGGGCACCGGCCAGGCTTGGACGTTTTGAATATAATTGAAGCTCTACAGATGCGACCGTTTCGCGCTTTTAATATCGCGCGCGAACACAAAGCCCGGGATAATTAAAGTAGTCGTCGCTGCCCAGAAAGAAGATTCGCCCAAGGAGACGTCGTTGCGTCGTAATAACCGGAGATGAAAGAGTGCGAATTGAAAAGCTGCGGAAAAGCTCGAGGAAGGAGCGTAATATCTGAGATCGGAATCCGACGACTGCTGCCAGGACCTGTTTTTTTTTATGTTATCGATAAGTGCCTCTCCTGCGTCGATCCATTTGGAAGCACTTTCCAAATGCACTTCCATTTGTAGTGGTTCATGCTCGTGACACTGCTTCGGGACAGTGGTAGCATGTTTTGGAATCTTTTCTCGTTCGTTTTTAGTTTTAGCTAATTTTTTGTTTGTAACAGATTGGTTTGAAAATGGGAATTTGTATTGAAATTGGTATTGAAAAATAGAAATAGAAATTTCTATAAGTACAACTAAAATATAATTTAAATTTAATTGTACATTATTCAAGTAATTGAAGCACATATACTTCCATCAATTAGGTGCAAGATTATATCGAACGAATTTCAACGCGACTCGTATATTTCTAATGAAGCTCTATATATATTCCATTCCTGTGGCATGAATTCTAGTCACAAGATCGTTAGAGTAGAAAGCACGTCTGTTACAACGCCAAAGAGGTTCGATCTCGAGACGAGAGAAGAGTAAATACGTTTAACGTCACTTTGCCGTACATGTCCCCAAGCTGAGTACGATAATTAAGTGAACCTATCCCACGACATGGCACTTTATACACCTTTCGAACTTCTCTGACACGCCGTGGTCCGACATTGTCAATTAACGAGCACTTTGCAATCGCGAAGACGACTTTACGTTGCATTGATTTTTTAGCCCAGCATTCGCGATATTTCAGGTGCAGCCTTTAATTCGAGCCAAAGACATAAAATAATTAAAATTATAAATTTTAAAGAAAGAATGGAAAATTCTTTACAGGATTATCATGTATAATTATATATTTGTTGGATTTTCTACAACACATCATTAATTTGAATATTGAAATTTGAAATATTGAAACATTATTCTCCACATTAATATCAATATTTGGGGAAAAGACTCACAGCACATATCCACATCTCTTAGTTGAAATTATTCTAGACTTCACTGCGTACTTCGCGTAGAAAAAAAAATGGCGTGGCCGTCCGAGGGTTAAGGTTTTACGAACCTTTCAATCCGCCCTCTCCCCCGAGACAAGATTACTCTCGTTTCGCTTGCTCCTTTCCTCTCTCGAGCCCATCCACGCCACTGTCGCGTCTCGATTCCTCTTCGATTAATTTCTCGAACGATCCGCGCTTCGATATCGCGGCTGGCATGCACGACGAAGAATATGCCGACTTCCTTGGCACCGAGGCATCGACAGGAACGCGTTGACGCGAAAATCGGACCGGGTCGAGGGAAACAGAACACGCCATTGGAACAAAAAACAGCCTCGACGACGAACCCATGACTACAGGGAACGACTGAAGCATTTTAATTTACTTCCATCACAGACGACAGAGCAAAAAGTGTGAGTACGCGAACCGAGACTGAGGACTTGTCGAATTTTCGACGTATATTTGAATTTCGTTAAATATTAATCACACATTAATGAACCACGATGCCAAATCTGAATTTCATCAAATAGCTTTACTTCGAAAAAGCAATTTTTCGAAGACACTTCGCTTTATTATCCAATAAACCAGAATCCTGTCAGGTTTCGCTTTTCTTATTGTCGTTTAACGCACGCACTTACACGTGGGAGGAAGGAAAACATCCGAATGCGCCCGAGTTAGTGGATTTTGGGTACGTCGAAGTGACAGCGACCTGTCGCGTTTCAGACGCGAACTTATTCAATTAAATCCCGGTAAGTTGGCGCCGAAGTTTCCAAACTGTGGGGCAGGGCCGGGTCGTTTCGAGCTGAAGAAAGGAAATTTCTTCCGTCGTCGTTCCTTTGTTTCTGCCTTTACGACAGTAACAACGCGTGAATTCGAGCATTGTCGCGAAAAACTTTCTCAGCGAAGAGAATTCGGCATTGTAGTCCAACATGCTGGCCGCGATTAGATTTGCGTGAGACGATTGTGCGCCAGGAGACCAATATCACGAGTAACGTTTCGTCACTTGCAGGTTCCACTGCGCAGTGATTGTACAAAACAATTTCATATCATCGTATCATATCGTAAAGCTTTTCATCCTTTTAGTTTCATTCATTTTTAATTTTTATTTGTGATGTTTCTTCGATTAAACTTGGATAAGTATTTATTGCTCCCTAATCACAGTCCTTCTAAGGCTACCTTTCTACAGACAGTAATGAGTGCACCGTTCCAAAATTACCTTACGCTCGCAACTTTTCATATTTGCCTTTGCGTATCCTCTTGCCAAGAAAGTAAATACAAAAACCAACAAAATATTTCCACCCTTCAGAAACACATCGTCCATTCCAAAAAAGTACTAAAACTGTAAATCTTCAATGCCACACATCCAAGCGAAGATCAAAGATAAAACGTTCGCTCCGAAATAAAAGGCGAGCCAATAAAAAGAAAAATAAAGGTTTGCGTTACATCGTAAAGAAACGTGTCCGATCAGAGGCGGCGATCGTTCACGAGTAAGAAGGGAACGAGGCAGGAAAAATCAAGGCGGGCAAAAAGCACCCTTCGGAACCCCTCCCAAGCGGTAAAGTAACTCACACTGGCACACAAGTTTTATTTGCAGAAACTCAATGTACCTAACAGGGGTATAGCGTCGGAGACCTGGGGCAGGGTCTCGGCGACGAGGTTCAGGAACACCGTCAGCGATAACAAGATGGTCACTCCTGAAACAGTCGTAGCCCAGCGTGCTCAATGATCCGTAAACGTATTCGCATTTGAAGCAAGTAAGCCGACGATCGTGCTCGCCCATTGGCACGAGCGTCGGGTCCCTTTGCTCTCTTCGCGTTGTCCAGACGACTGACAATCCGGGGATCAAGACGCAAGGTGAATCCTCGGTTTTAAAACAGCCGTCCGATAAAAGTGAAGAATGGGAATCGAAGCGAGCGGGTCTACTTCGGGATCGAGTGGCCGATCCTCGTTCGGATGCGATTCATCTTTAAACTGCTATCCGAGAATTACTTTGACACCGTGAATAGTAAGAGCTCAACGATGCTCGGAATATCATCGATCCTGATCCATAAGAATATGGAGTCGAAACGGGAATTATTGTTCGCGTGGATGCGATAGGAGGTGCGTTGACACTTTATCTTTATTATAATTAATATATATTAACATAGGCAGACATTGACTCGTGCATACAACATATATCAAATTACGTGTTACAAGACATAAACAGCATTCGTTTCCTCGAGTATATTTTAAGATGACCAACGACACAGTTAACAGGTAGACACTGAAAGTAAAAAGGCTACGAATGCTCCTGGTAGATAAAGTGTCAAGGGAAAACACGGGGGTTCACCTGTGCTCGAAACCAAGAACTACTCCGATTTTCTGGAATTTTCTTCCTCCGTCGAAAATTCAGCTCAAAATGTAACAGCGTCTTCAGAGGGAGGATTAAGATACTCGACGGACGCGAATTGGGCCCTGCGATGAATTCGTTCACCAGCTCGGGGATGATCGGAATGTACGCGTAAACGTTTAAAAAATGATAACTGGGGTATGACTATCCGAGATGAGTGGAGTCTTGGTGACAGAAGATTGTATCAAAAAATGACCAGTTCGGTTAACAGGCTGTTTGGATGAGCGCCAAAAGTAATATGAAACGAAATTGGACTTGGAGTGAATTAGGAAGAACTTCGTACCTAGAAAGTGCACGAAAATCAGAACCACCGAATACCTAGAAAGTGTACGAAACTAATAATCTAAAAGGGATCGACTAACTTTTAAACCTTCATAATTGTACGCAGACGAAGAAGATACTTTCTGATCAGAGGCAAGACAACAATTGTTATTGTTATTCTTAATAAATTTCTTTCAGAAAAAAAAAACAAGTATACTCAAAGACTCATTAATTTGATCACCTCGCAATCTTTGGCACCTTATCGGTATTAGAAACAGGCATCCATTACGTAACGCAGCATTGGAGACTTCAAGCTATAGAGATTTTATTACAGGTAAACAGCGAGTGTTCATCGAGTCTCTCGAGAGGAATGAGTTAAATAATAAATAATACGAATGCGGGGGGCGGGGGGAGGGAGGGGGGGCCGAGAGAGGGGTCTGGTGCAACAGGGCGAATTCGCGGCTGCCGAGATTCAGTGTAGCGACATTTTTATCAGGGAAAACGTAACGACCGAGCTTTTCTCTGCAATGTCGTTTCTTCCTGAATATTAATGCCAGCAAAAAGGCGCGTCCCCGCCCACCTCGGAAGAATGTCGTGCATGGCAATTCCCCCTCTGCGTCCAATAAGCTTGAATCGCGAGATATTTACGGGGGAAACTTTTTCGTGGCTTCGTTAGCGACGGAGATTGATTTCGCGACGAATGGGACGCGATAAAAATGGATGTACGGAGGCAATCGAGTGGGACTAATGTTACGTTTAATTGTTGTTATACATGCACGAAAGCGAGAGTGGAATGACTATTTATTTACTGGTTTCGAAGAAAAATTAAATGTTCCTTATGTTCTTCTTCCTAAATTGAAATCTATATTATCTATTAGATTTACTACGTGTCTAGCAATTCTCTTGAAACATTTTGAAACAAAATACATAGTTTGCAGGCTAAAATGTGACACCCTGTATGCATATTTCAGGCACAGTACGTTCAACTTTGTTAACGTATAATATTTTATAACTTCAATTTTAGGCACGTAATTTAATAGTCGAACTATGCGAGTCGTTACGTTGCCTCGGGAAGAAGCTAAAATAAAATAGGAATATAAATTATTTTACGGTGTACACTTTTTTTTTTATCTATCAATTCTGAGTGTGACAATCACCTCTTCCACGAATATATATTTTTTTTAGTATTTTATCAAACACGTAGCTGTTTTTATTAGTTTGTGAGCCAGATTAGAAAATTCAATAACAAAATAACTCTTTGAAAAACGATTATTTGATTTCGCTTATATGAACGCTGAATAATCGATAACCGTCAGGTTTTACATGATTCTTGATAGAATATTGAAGCACCATAACAAAATTTGTTTCTGTAGATTTTTTTACATGAAAATTCAAATAATAAAATATATTTTTCTTTTTTATTATTGGTCGCTATTATTACTAGACACAATTGGGGTATTAATATTCGTAAAATTAAGGATCATTGATTTTATTTTATTATTTGCGACCGTGACGTATAGTTATATTGAAATGTTTTTAATACGAATGGATAAGTTTAAGTATTATATCTATTTTCAATCGAAATAAATAAATCGCACTCAAGGAAGCACTTTACATTCAATGTAAAAGAGCGGGTTTCTGGGTGCTGTAGAATTAATGGCGCATTTAATCGGGAGCGGATTGGGGCGGTCCGTGAAACACCAGAAAAATCGTCGGTTTCCCCAACGCGACAATGCACTGCATTGTTTTTCGTTCAACAGAAGCTTCCTATTTTCACTCGAACTTCTGTATTTGCATCGACGAATGCGTTAATATCTGACTTCGAGCACCAGCACTTTTCATAGACGCGAAACACTTTATTCGAATAATGAATGACAAATAAATCCACCGTATAATATGATACTCTATTTTGTGGAAATATGAAACACTAAATCAACAATTCACTGAAACTTTACGTATGCACATCGAGAGGAAAATAAAGATATTTCTATCCATTTATTTCAAAAATCTTTCATCCCTTATTCGAAATTTTTATCTAGACAAAAAGATGCCCATTTTCAGGGTCGACGCGATACAATTTCCAGATAGATTGCATTTGCAATGTCGACGGTCTGTCGTTCGAAACAAAATTTCGAGACGTTGAGCTCTGACAGGTGAAAGCCCAAAAAGAAAGATCGAGGAAGAAAATAGATAAAAGAGGGAGGAAAATGGGTGAAAGATGGTGGAAAATTTATAGGCTGAAACTGAGAGGCGGTAAAATATTAGAAAAAGAGAAGCTAAAAGAGAGAGAGAGAGAGACAAAAAGTAAGTGACAAGAGAAGCTAAACGAAGAGCAGAGAGAGGGAGACAGAAAATAGGTCGGCAAGAAAAATTGCGAAGAGTAGTCGAAGATAAAGTTAAATGTGAGAAGAAAGGACTTGTGAGAAAGAAAAAAAACGACACAAATTCAAGGGTTGAAACATTGCTAGATTTTCAAATAATAGACTGGATCATTCCATATTTGTTTTCATTGAATTCAAACGCAATTGAACACAGTGTCCAGTTTTACGATTGACATCGACGCGGCAAGCTCATCCTTTGGAAAAATCATTCCCCTGTTACACGAGATTCGACCGGTGGACACAGCATCCGACTATTCGCGAACAGCAAACCGTCGTTGGGGATAACAGATTTCGCCTCGTCACCGGATTCATAGCCAGATATTTTTGTACGGATTAACGAACTAGCCAAAAACTGTACCCGAACACCGGCGACGATGTAGGCGTTCGTTATCGTGAAAACCGTGCGATTCAAACTTCACCCCTGGGATGTATCGTTCTGGAACTCGCGAGGCGCGTCGACTCCTTTGCCAACGATACGGGATTTGGAATTTAATCGTGGCTATTGCCAGAGAAAATCACTTGTTCGACTGATGCGGTACGGTAAAATCATGTGAACTTTTCATACTTCACAGATTAACTCTTTGACCATGATCTCAACCAAAATATTAAAGTACCCATAAATGCTTGCTCAAAAAACGATCAATCGTTTCTCGTAACGAAAATTTTCCAGCTTCGAATTCAATGCGAATTGGTGCTAATGATAAGCGATACTTGCAATGCTCCAATAAACGTTCACTTTGAAAACGATGTGGCTTTTGTTGTTTGCAATGTTTCTTAACACAATTTTCCCCGAAATTCGATTGGAAAACAACCGACTGATTATACGTTTTCACGAAATTAAAGGACTCGAATGCGATAAATAATTACATTGCTGTCCCTGGGTTCTCTCATTAACTTCTACAGGGTGTCACATTTTTTCCTACTTTGCGAATGTTTGCAACGTGATCAAAAGTTAATGTAAACAAATCTAAGAAAAGTCTTTCGAAACGTAGAATTTATCAACTTTTTAGACTCCGTCGCCGAGGTACGTCCATTTTTCTGGCCCCGTCCTTCGCTCCAATAAAACAGAATATCCGCAGTGATATCATTCCGCGTTTCATACACACCATGGGCATGTTCTAAAACCCACCATGCTTACAACGGACGAAATTAATCATCGTTCTTAGGGAGCACTGAAACTTCAGCTACCAAAAGAGACGTTTAATCTCATTAATAATTCTTTTTTTGGCTGTACCAGCAACACGGAACTTTTCAACCGTAAAAGCGGCTACTTTTCCAACATTAACCCACCAAGATCGTTAGAGCTCGGAGTGCTATGAATTTCCTATGGAAGCCACGAACCGCATTGGCGTAGAAAAAAAGATATAAATTGCGGTCAGCTGGACATCGAATTTCATCGAGGTTTTGAAATACTTCCTACCCTGGTAAAAAGCAAAGAAGAAAGAGTAAAAAGAGAGAAAGGAGCGAGTCCTGATATACGGACTTCAGAAGAAGAGGATTTGAGATAGATAAGTACAGGTATCGTTGAAAGTTTCGCGAGAAAAAATATCCAAGACAAGAACGGAATGCCGGGTATCTGCGAGACGAAGGGAAGTATTTTCATCCTGAGCTCGATAATCCTCTGATACGCGGGAGTATGTTTGGAAACAGTATTTCGGAAAGAAACTCCCTTGGCACGGGCCTGGGATCCACGCGAGAAACACCAAAAGTTAGGGAAAAGTTTCGCGGTGTTTATTTCTATTGGTAGAAATTGGAGTACCGAGAAATTTTGTTTTCTTGTGACAATTCGAATTGTTCTTAAAATTATTATTCAACAAGATTAACTCAAACATTCGTTATACCTGTAGAGCATTTTACAGTTTCTATCAGCAATCGAATATAGTATTTAAAGTATCGCAATTATTTTTCCCCTCTCTTGCCACGTAAATCATACTATAAATTTCTGTCTTAATAAAAATAAAATAAATCAAATTATAAGGGACGCTCGCCAATAGGATCATTCCGTACGAAAAATAAAGTACTCCGCGAGTTGATCGAGTAAAATCGTGGTTAACCTCATTCCGTGATAAAAAAAAAAATAATTCCTATCAGCGTTCATTCATGGGTAATGTAACGAATCGAACGGTTGCCGCGCATTTCCAAAACCGCAGAGGGACAATACCATTCCCAACGGAAATTATTTCTCGCTGTAATTTAACCAGTCGACATTTTGCGTTACAATTCCGCCAATGCTGCGAAGTGAATGCCTGTTAACACCTAAATCGGTGAATATCGAGTAACAGTAAGCGACCATCGCCCTATCGTTCCCCAACAAATCGAAAGCTTCGATTTCTCATACAGCGAACGTCCGAGACTCTTTGTCTCCGTATTTCCTAAGGCGTTCGCAAAGACGACCACGTTTCCGTTAGCAAAGCCACCTCGGTTGAACACGAAACGCAGAGATGCATTCTTCATCTTTGCTCCGCAGCCTTCGAAACCCTATCCTCCTGTGTATCGCCGTACCTCTACAACCTCATTCGTACCAATCTCTGGTACCACTCTGCTAATGCCCATCCCACTCGTTCCCAAACACATACAGCGTGTCCTTAAAACAAACAGCTGAACTTTAGCGATATATTCTACTCATTTTAACGACTGGAAAGTGTCATCTGTCCATGGACTCTCAAATGTCACGCTTCCAAGTTACCGATGTTGATATTTAGATTGCGATATTGTAGAATAGCGACAGCCTATCGACAAGAATTATAGTCTCTGGCGAGTAGATGCTCGAGTACTGGTTCGGCGAGATCGTAATTCGGAAAGAAAGCATTCGTGGACCCATATTTACGACATTTGTTTATCATTACAATGAGTAGAATATATTTTAAAATTCTGGCCGTTTATTTTAGGAACACCCTGTATATCTATCCCAGGTCACCAAACGTCCAAGTGTCGAGCCTTCTTTTCGTACACGTCTGCATACTACTGGATACTACCCTTCCGTCCGATACACGCAACTCCAAATCCTTTATCCTGCAACACTAATCTTGATGTTTCTACCTAGTTCATTGTTACTGTTAACACCTTTTACCATTATCATATTTGTACGTATAAATCAAGCATGTCGTCGGGGTTAGGTTTTAATTATAGCTGCATCTTCGTCTCTCGCATACTTATCTATATACTCGCTTCAAACGATCCTGTCCATACTATGTCAAGTGTAACGAGACTTCGAGGACTCCTATTGGTTAATTGAGATAGGCGATCCGCGTTCTATCAATTGAGAGTTTGCGTGGTATAGACGGAATCCTTTGAGACGAGTGTACACCGAGGATGGACGGAATGTTCTTGTTGGTAATGAATTTCGAGTACCGTAACAAAGTTATAATTAAAATTAGTGTTATAATTATATATTAGGTTTCGATAACCTGAAAAATGGTTATTCGTTGGACGAAACGCGAGCAAATCGCATTACCCTTGAAACCTATTCGCGTGGATGCGCGTCCACGGCTGGCGCAAACGCGGGCACCCTCTTATTAATTCGATTACATCTTGGGCCGGAAACCGGCACGAAATGGACAGCAAGACCATTGAAGATAATCCACCTCCGCTCGGAACTTATAGCTTGCATTAGCCGCGCCTTTAATGGCCCATAAAGTATCACGGATAACCGAACGAACTTTCCCCGAGCTGGCGTTTATCATCCCCTTTCCTCCACCCTCTTGTGTCTTTCTTCCTCTCGTCAGCGCCTCGTAAAGGATCCATATTCTTCGTCTGCAATCTGCGAATTCAAATTACGGTGGACGCGACACATGATTCAAAATCGTTTCCTCGAATCCAATCCTCGATTACCCGTGATCTTTGCTGCGTGACGTCGCGCAATTTATCAAATTGTATGGTTCAGCAACTATCGGAATCTTTACTTACGCGCTACAGGCTGGCGTTGTAAAATAAGCTGGGTGGGAAATGGGGTGAAAATGGAAGTAGTTTGGTTGCCTGTGATCTGATTAGTCGTTGCTTGTGCTGTAAATTGAAGTAAACACCCGTAATAAAAAGCAGGAGTTTTGTGACACGTGGAAAGTAATTTTCATGCGAAGATCTTCGAAGTGAAGCTTGAAGTGAAATTTGTTGATACGATCTTTCCTGCTGGATTATGTATATTCTATTTGACAATAGAACACCTTCTTCTTTATTATTGGAAGAGAATAGTCCCGGAGGCTAAGTGTCTTGAACTAACCATCCACAATCAAACGTAATCAAAAGTAACCCGAAACCGAGAGTTACCTGCTGAAAATATTGTTGTCCATAGATTACTTTCCTCCTTCTCAAAAAGACACTTATCTTTTCTCCTAATCACAGCACGATCAAATAAAATGCGAACCCGAATAACGAGTACTGCGACAGAGTCCCGATCCATTTGGAAAATTGTTCGAGTCCCAAATTCGATTTTTAAATGAGTTCCTGCCTCTTGTATGTATTTGCCAACGACAAACACCAGCGATAAAATGCTGGCCAGCTTTCATCCTCATTTTCGACCCTAGTCGATGGAACACCCGTATCGTCGTACACCTCGCGAAATTGCGATACAAAATTTCGACGGGAACCTAACACAGCGATAGAGAATCAACGCGGGCCGTTTTCCCAGCTTGACCCACATTTTCCGCGTGGGTGGTTATAACGGATGAGAAAACGAACGAAGAAGACTCGAAGAATAGTCCTCGCGCGACAAACACGCCACTTTGAATGAGAATGAAGAAGATCCAGACGCGCTCGGAACGGGAGACTAATTAGAGGGGCTTGCGCGTGACGCTTAAACGCGTGACTAATTCCAAGTTCGTCCTGAACTTCTGCTAATCGCGTCTATTACCTAATCAGAAAGTTCGCAACTTGGCGCGCCCAATCGAGCGTGCAGTGTCGGATGTTGTTTGAAACGACGCTCGTTTCGGGGTTAAGTGCTGAATTATTTGCGAAATCTCTTCGCGTAGAAACCTGTCCGAAACCAGCGTCGCAGTATTTCGTTGCTGAAGAATTTCGACGGTTCGTGGATACGAAATATTTCCTCGACATTCTGCCAACAGAAATTGTAAAAGCTCTGCCTTGTGTCGGTCAGGATAAATCGGTATTGGATTATCTGACGTGTCAAGAAATTGTATGTTGCTTGGACATTGTCCGAATGATTATTCTGTAGATTATAATAACGACAATAATGGTGCATGATTATTTCAAAGTCAATGTTCATACTTTACCATCACATCAATGAAATAATAAATTCTTCTCCTATTCACCCAGATGCTCTCTGAAAATTGCTCTCTGACTCTCCCAGAAAATTCAGAAACGACTCGTCTGCACGATAAATTCATCCAGTGATCTGTCGAGGGCTCTTCGGGGTCAAACGATAGAATGCAAAAAAGTTCGTGTCAAGAGACATCGCGTTGAAATGTCGCAACATCGTTTCACCAAGCTCAACTTCCATTTCCTCGTCACTCTCGGCTTCGCTAGGTGCCAAGGCAGGCGGAACCAAAGTTCTCGGTCGGCTTCGATTTCGAGCGACGTGTTTATATGCGTCTCGACGTGTCCGTTTCGAAGAACACCAGATGAAACCCTGGGAGCGACGATGGCGAGACGGCGACGCCCCGAAGACGAGAATCGCGAAAACGGATCACGTTCGCGGTTGTTGAGCGTTACACATGTCGGTGGAATTGCTTGGACGCAGCATTCGGTGGAAATTGTCGCGTTTGTACATTTACCTAGACACCTATAGCAGCCATTAAAATCGATTCGGTGGGTGTTACGGCGCCGCGAATTGAATCTATCGTGGACATTCTTCGGGAAAAATTCGCTGTAATACCACAGTGTGCTTGAATAGCGGCGAAACTCACGCGCATTTAGAACCAGGGCCTGAAAAACGGAGTTTCGCCTCTGTGAAAGTACTTTGTAATAATCTTGCAGCGAACAAACTTTCCATCACGGTTTTTCGCGACGAGTAAAATTTCTTTCCGTCGCGCTAATGGCCTCAACATTTAACTCTTTCAATCCGGAGAGCCTTTCAAGTCACCCGTCGATTTTCCAAGGACGCGATTTTGTAATTAAGTTCAAACTGCATCGAGGACGTCAACTGCGATTTAATTACAAGCAATTATTCTCGCGTGAAAATGGCGCGAGTGAGGAACGATAGGAATTTGAAATTTTGCAGCCTTTCGTCTAGCCCATTGCGTCGCGGGATTTTTCAGCACTT
Source organism: Hylaeus volcanicus (assembly GCF_026283585.1). Taxonomy (NCBI): domain Eukaryota; kingdom Metazoa; phylum Arthropoda; class Insecta; order Hymenoptera; family Colletidae; genus Hylaeus; species Hylaeus volcanicus. The sequence goes on along the minus strand of NC_071978.1, from coordinate 26,051,137 downwards.
ATTTCGATTAGGTTCGGTACAAAAAGGCAGGTTTTAATCGAAACGGGGGAGGGTAAGTTAAAAGAAACGCGACGGGAAATTAATTACAGCTTAAGATTGAAAACTGGGCTTTGTCCGACAGGGAACTACTCCGTCTCATTTAGAGGGATTTGTGTCGCTTTTGTTTTGCAACGGACTTTAATGAATTAGATTCTAGTTTCGTTTAAATGAAACGTGTGGGGCGATGATAAACGTACAGTTTTTGAATTCTTGATGATGAACGCGAAGGAAAATTTCAATGGTATTTAGCATTGAGTATAAATTAAATTGGAATTCTCCTATTGTTTACGGTTATGGATCAATTTATTTTTTGTATTAAAAGAAACAAAATTGAAAATCAAAGAGTTAAGGAAACATAATATTACCGAAGAGCTGTAAGGTAAAGAAGCATGAGAGGGAAAGATAATAAATGCATGTACCGGATCGTGCAAATTTCGTTTTAAATAATAAAATGAACCTGTCAACTGCTAGCTTAGTTAAAACTTCGTCAAAGGTACTATATCAACATCCTTGAAACGATGTAATAAAATTTTGCTTCCCCTCGTTTTACTACGGCGTCTCGAGAATGTCGATTTAATAGCTTTAAAAAACTTTGATGAAACGTTCCATTTAACAAGTTCCTATTAATTCTAAATAAATTTTAAATTGTACGTAGGTACATTTATTACTGCTTCGTCTCATGTTCCTTCGCTAATTATTTTCACTTTGGTAATGTTAAATTTATTTAATTCATCAACGCTATCAATAGCTAATGTTAGCTAACTAAATTGTATTTTCGACTGTATCAACTATTAATTTGTTGGAGTTCTACTTTTGAATAATTTTGTTCTTTAAATTAATCTTCTTGTTAATTGAAAAAAACCAAGTTGCACCCTGTTCCATATTTAGCTACGGGCTCTAACGAATGTCGCGTTTATGGTTGTTTATACCGCGGGCGTTTCTGATATTTCACAAAGTTTTATATCGCTCGATTTCTCTACACCAGCTCGAATCTCTCCGATTCAATATCGTGGGTCTCGAACTGTGATGGAAATTGAAATTTTGCAACGTCGATGGTGCACACACGTACGCGCGCTTGCGTACGTGTGCGCAGAGATACACCAGTACTTTCAGGATTGAGTCGAATAAGCGAAAAGATCAGACGGCTTGAGTTCCGTACGATGTTTTTTCGTCGGATTAATGGAAATCCGTGAAATCGGAATAAATTTTCAAATAATGCTGAAAATTCGATCGAACAAGTTCGCCAAAATACGGATTCGAATACGAAATTGTCGTCTTTGTTTATTACTTGAGAGAAGTGTATGATGGTGTATGAGAGCATGCACCATGCATGATTATAAATATAATCACCAGGTACACGAAAGGACAGTACATTTCAATTTAAAGATTCAGAAATTCCAGGTGACAGACTTGTTTAAAAAAAAAAAAAAATAATATTCCTCATTCAATAAATACCAAAGTACCTCCATTTTTGCTGAATTTATGGAAACAATGCGACTTCTTGCCCTTAAAAATTTATTTGAATGCGTAGCCTGGGGATATTGGCATAAATACTGCGTCACATGTGCAGTATCAGGTCGTATGCGTTGACGAGACGTCTTCCGAGTCAACCGTTTCGCGCAACGGTGCCAGGCTTCCGCATAAATTTGCATGTCGTGACGATCGAGGCAACGTCCGACTCATTCTAAAAAAGTATCACCGCTATGCGACCGGTTCGTCGATCGTGTATCAGCTTTTTCCACCCGAGCGCTATTTTCTTGCCCGTGTTATGCATTATTCTATCGGGTTCCGAGCGAGACCGCCAAGAAACTGGGTTACTGCCGAATTAATAAATGGACCGCCATAAGAAGTAAATGGAACGCGCTAAAAGGAACAGATAAACGGTGGAACAAGTAATTACGAATTTTTCATAAGCCGGGGAAAAACAGATTGGGGAGGTTTCAGTCATGAATTTTAGTGGTTTCATTCGTTTTCTTCTTTATTAAACAAATAACAATGAAATATCAACCTTTTTCTAATTTATTATCACGTATGTGTGAAAGGAATCCAATCGTGTCTTTAGTCATAAAATTCTACCAGCTTTCGTTGTATAAATATTAAATTCGATTCAACCCTTTCTAAACGACCCCATAGATTGAAACAAACAGTTGAACAGTTTCGTAATAATATTCATTAAACGATCGTTCCAACGGCAAAAGATCCACTGGAACAATTTTAATGAAAGGTCCTGCAAAACTGAAGACTGCGGAAGATTAAATTCAGAGCATCAAAGTAAGCGCGCCGGTACAAAGTCAAAGGGGGCCTCGCCTCTCTTTAACGCGACTCCGATGCAAAAACTAGCGTAGCGTTACGCTGTCAAGAGCTGAATTGATACTGTCACATTCAAGGAAAAGAAAACGAAAAAACAGAGGCCATTTGGTTAGTCGACGTCCTCGATGGAATCTTCAGAACCGACCTTATCCCTCCATTTGCAAACGTACCGGAAAAAGCATGTTTCAAGCTAACGAAATGGATTTTCTGTACTCCGTTGGAAACTAATAAAGGTATTCTTTTCTAGAAGAAAAAGAGGAAAGAAAAATAAGAGGAAAGAAGGAAAAAAAGAAAAACGCGAACAAGGAATCGGTCCCCCTTAGGATTTATTTTTCCCAGCATTTCACCATGCGAGTATTTTGCAGATAGCGAAAGACATCAGCTATCGATGGGATAACATTAATTGCGCGGGACAGCCGGCCATAACGAGGGTCGAGGAATCATCCATCGCTTCGAAGCAGCGCGGAGGACCGCGCGCTGACAAGCACCCTCTCGTTTTCTACCAGCGAATCGACAATTTTGTTTATCGCCCCAACGCGACCGACACCGGTTATCGGAAACGCTGTCTTGATTTATTCCCATTTTACCGTTTCAATACAGTGACGTGGCTGCGGCTTGCTGTTGCGGCCGGGGTCCGATGTCGAATTGGGAAAATAATGGTGTTTGATTGCCGAATAATGGAAATCAAAGGTACCATTGAACGGTGGCTACGCTATACGTGACGTTTTCGCAGCGAAACGATCTTTTCAAGCCACGATGGGAATGATATACAGACACGGTGTCGACAAATTATGGAATCTTCTTGATACGAAGTCTCGAAACTGCACCATCTTAAGAGACTTTTTTTAGAAAGAATCAAATTAGAGAAATAATGAAATAGCTAAGTCTTCCACAACATCCATGATACTCAAAACCACCGATACTGCAAGCATTTCCAAGACTTCCAAGATACCCAAGATATTCAAAACTTTCAAGACTTCGTACACACTTTCAGGGTTATCCATGTTACCAAGTCTGTTAAGATTCCCCTTTGAAACTTCCAAGACTTTAATACCTATCACAATTCGTAGGACTTCCACCATGCCCAAACTATGAGAACTTCCAAGAGTTCGAAGAATTTAAAGGCTTCGATATCCAAAAAACGAACATCACAAAACATTCCCAATTACACGTCTCCAATAAACGTCCCGCCGTTCCTCGAGCGTTGCACCGTAGAATTTCATCGCTGAGCGCGTCTCCGCGAAACGAGCGACGGTTTCCGCGTCTCATGTTTCCCATTAAATATCAATTAGTCCCCCGTACAATCTTCGCGGGCAATGTAATCATCGAGGCAAAGTATTCAACAGGAGCGGAACTTCCTTCTCTCTCTCTTTCTCTCTCGACGCGGTAGTAACTCGTTCCGCCGGAAGGATGAACCAATAAATCACCCGCGGTTCCTAATTGCCCGCGATTTCGATGCTCATTAACGACTCCCTGGAAAATCCCATTCCTCGGGCAAATAGCGAGCCGGGAGTAACGCGGGTCCAATCGAGGGCTCCCGAAAAAGGAGTTTCTTCTACAGCTCGTTAGAAATTAATTTCACAAACGGTATGCGCGTTGTAAGTGCTTGAAGATGTCCAAGAAACAAATATTAGGTTGTCCCGAAAGTCTTTTCGCGAGTTGCACTCAATTACTTTATGTGGTCGTGTTTATAGAAATAGACAATCTAATTTCATAGATATTCATGTTGTAACGGAGCAAAATGAATCGTGAAACATAAAACATAAACTATTGTGCATGTACTTCTTATTAATAAAACGAAAGAAACTTTTGGGACAACCTGATACTATACATAGTGAATCGTCGAATCAAATTAGCCGTACCAAATCCAATATCAGGAACTGTCATTATCGGCTAAGGTCGGCTAAGAATCTGTAGCTGAGGATTTCTGCGAGTTGGATCGGGCGGAATGAGTGGCTTATTCCCTGGACTCGAAAAGTTTGCGGATCCCGGGCAACTTACGCTCTCTGTAGACCTCCGATACAGCCCTCGGACTTCCAGCTTAGAAGCTTGATCCTTCTAGAATCCAACGTTTAAGGCCCGAGTTACGACTCTAGTACCGACACCTTATTTTAACTACCCTAGATATAAAAGAATCCCACTCTGATGTATCGACGGACCCTAAACGCGTCTTCAGTCGCCATTGAGTTACTAATCACCCGAGGAAAGAAACGCTTACGGTTTCTGGTCTGCGGAATGTCACTGCTGGCAGTCAGCTGGGAGCAATTTCCAGGAGCCTGGCCACATCGTGGTTACTGGTTTCTTTGGGCGGTTGATGCCCACGCGAAAGAACAGAGCAAACGAGCAGGGGAGAAACGAGCGGTGGTAGGTCTCGCGAAGAGAAAAGATAAACTGGCCACGCGACCAGAGGAAAATAACTCCTGGTGGAAATAAAGAACCACCCGGTTCCAGAGGTTGAACACCTCATAGACGTATTCGTCGCCAGCTAGAGTGGAGACCCTGTTTCAGGATGCTACTCGTAGGGGTTGCACGTGCATCCTACCCCCCCCCCCCCGTGCGTGCCTCTTAGAGTTTAATTAAACTTTCTTTGGTAGGGGCTCGACTGGTGCTTCGAAACGGAGCCTGAACTCTGGCTAATGTTCCACTTCTTCTCTTCCCACTGTTCCCCTCCGTTATTTATTTGACTCGCTGCCCTCGCGGTGGGGCCGATCGGCAAACGAATGGATCGTCGAGTGACACGGAGATCAATCGATTCGCGAGTCGCTTTTTATTGTTTCGCTCGTCCGTAGTTTGCTCGGAGATCGCTGAAGACAGGTCAGTTTATCTTTTTCAGCGAGTTCAGTCGTTTATTAGTTCGACCGGAGGTCAGGATAGGGACTAGAATTTTTTGAATTAAATACTGGTTAAGGTGCGATGAGTGTAAGCAAATATTGGAATATTAGTTGCGAATTTTGCGAAATGGAATTTTCTTTAGGAATTAATTCCAAAGTTCGTGGGAATGCAAAAGTTATTTTTAATACAGTGTTTGTGTGCATTTTAAAAACTGAGAGTACTTCTTTTCAGACTCATACATACGTGTTTTAAGAATATTTTTTAAGTTTTGGAGTCATTTGAGCTTTGGTAATAGAAATATCAAAATTTCCTTGAAAATTGTTATTTTATAGACACAGAAACGTTACACGAATGTTTCTGTGTAAGATTCGAAATATTTAATAGAATATTTCTGAGTTATCGTCGCAATGCATCCACCGTCCGCCTCTGTGCGACTTGCAGGCACGTTCCTGCATTTCAGACAATATTCTTGAGACGGAGGCACTATTTCCAAAATATTCAAGAAATATACGCTTTTATCGTTTTGGAGAATTTGCAGAATTCTCAGTCATTCTCAATAATATCGTTTATAATGTATGCTTTAAGGAGTCTAATAATTACGTATTAAATTAAATGTCAAATTTTCAAAATTATATAAATTGTATATTCAATCTGCTTACACTCATAGTACCTTGCACTAAATTATTAAGTAATTGTACTATGACTCACTATTTTAATCACTATACTGCTTTTTCTGCTACATATTAATTTTCATATTCCATCGGTTATACTCCTCTACCTACAGATCGTTCTAATTATGAGAACTGAATTTTTTTATTAGTGTATGTATGCTTCGATACCGAATCCAGGGAATCGTGTATCCTCGTTATTTGTACAGGTTAAATTTGGGAGCAGCAAATAAATAGCGTTTCTACGTTAAGCATTTTGCATCGGAATACGACGAAGGCCGTTCAGATCAACATCGACTCGTTTAATATGAACGAGTTCTGGGTCTCTCCTGTAAATATTCAATCCTTTACATCATAAAAATTCTCATTTTCTTCCTGCAAATATATCATTCGTAGTTTCTCCATCGTATACACACGAAACCAGTCCAACGAAACTCGTTGGTTCTATCAGACGCATCTTGTTCGATGAAAACCGATCTCTGTAATTACTTTAATCTTCCCAACTCAAATTACTATTATTTCAAACAAAAATTGTATCTCTATCGCGAATGTGCGCAGTCCATCGAATTCGACCTGTTCGAATTCCATTGGTCGAGTAAAAATATTATTTTTTTTCCCCCTGGCAAAAAAAGGGAATAACCGACGTGAGCATCGTTCGATGACGTTATGACGGAAGTAGTGCGTATCAGTCCGTGAAATTGAACTTACTGTTTGCACGAGCTTCCCGATAAACTGATGGAATATCCCTTGCTAAACCCCCCCAGGGGGAGAACGGCAGACTATGAGTAAACTATGGGACCTTTCAACAGGCAATTAACACAGCAATATACCTAGGAGTTCGGTGCTACGAGTAATTCTCTAAAGTATGACACGGGGACACAGAAAACAGTTAAGTCAATTAGGGTACTCTTCTAAAACACTCGAGCTTCCGTTCGAGGTTTAACAATTAGTACAACACACCAAAACTGGAAAGAACCGTGCATGTTTTCGGGGGTATGAACAACGCAAGTACCAGCAACACAGATGCCCAAGAAATTAGATATTTTAAGAACCTAAATTGCCAAATTAGATCTTCTCTGAAGGGTAGTTTTTGATTAAAAATTTTCTTTCATGTTTTCGTTGATGAAAGATCTCGAGATCTATTCTGTCAAAACGGCCGAATAAAGTGAATTATCAATAGTTAAGTTTATATTAACTAAGAACTCTTTGAAATGTATGAACTTGAACTTGAACGCGAAGTGAATCGAACTTGTTACAATTTGGCGGTGTAAAATTGTTTCGCCTGCATTTTCACTTCAACTTCTTGGGCAGTTATGGTTTTTGATACTTTCTTACTTCGTGGTAAATAACATTGTGGAACGAGGTGGTAGTCTAAACATTAATGTAACACAAGCCTGGAGGTTTTATTCGTGGCGAAGGGTTCAGAAAGGAACGTTAAAGAAAGAAAAATGTCGATGCGAAAGAGAATAAACTACCGCGTTCTCCTTTAATCACCCACCTGCTTGTTTTGCATTTTCGTTCTGAAATAATCTACCACTGCCGGTAGCAAAAAATAAAAATATTTAAGCTTGAATCCCCATTATGCGTTAAAAAAATGGAGAATGCAAGGAAATATTTCTCGGACGTGTAATAATCAACCACAGGATTTAATCAAGTTTAAAGTTACAAGTTTACATTCGTAATCAGTAAAATATTGAGAATGCAGGAAACGTGATGTTTTTTGAACTGTATTCATTAATTATTCACAGGAAGTGAATAAAACCGAAGGCTCTACTCGAAAGCTCTACTATTTACTCAACCATCTACAAACAACATCGACCCTTTAACCGATGATAACAGACAGTGTGAACTTTTACCACGAGATTTTGCGTGTCCGTTCCTATCCCTGAAACCAATGTAGCCGCCAAATTGTTGATCGATATCGCGATCCAGCGTCCGTGGATACGGATCTGGCGCCACGCGACGCGTCTCTCATTCGTAAACGTTCACAGTCGCAGAAAGAGTTCCCGACGGAACCAGCCATTATCGCGTCCTGCGCGCGAAAGCGTGTGCAAGTTTTAAGGACCATCGCGGCGGCCCAGGACCGCCGTTTCGAAAGTTATAACGCGTTTACGCCGAACAACTTTCCCGTCGCCCGTTGCAAATCCTGTTTACGACGAAATCCCGAGCTCACGGTGTCGTCGCGCGCGGACAGCGCGAGGTGCACGCGTAAATGACCGACTCGAAACGCTTTTCAAGCCTTTAATCCGTTCGCAGCGAGAACACCGTACGTGTGATCCTTTTTTTCTCACGGAAACCATGGTAAACGCAGCTAGAAAGAAGGATCTATGTTAAAAGAGGCTTTCAAGCGTAAACAGTGGACCTTTGAAGGAAATAATACGGAGAAGTAAATATATATTTTAAGGATCAATTGAACTAATCCAGACTTAACCTGGTAGATGGTTTTTATCAAGTGTAAACGTCAACTCTGTGTCTTCGGTTTCACACATTTATAATTGAAGTTCGTCATTCTCAATGCTTCCGAACCGATATCTCGTCCAAACGTGATAGTCTCTGGCGCAAACCTCGGCAATTAACACGCAGAAACGGTAAGCAGCGGTAACAGCTATCCTTGCCTTAATTAACAACGCTTGCCCCAGCTGCAATTACTTCCCATTATCGAGCTGGCGCCCGTGCACCGTAACCGACGCTATAGGAAACGGAACACGGTGCAATCTTCTGGTAAAACTTCTCAGAAAAGATCCGAATCCCCACGAGGGTAACACTCCGACAGATATGTGGCTCGCGTCGCGAAAATGTCAATACAATTTGCCAGACATGAAAAAGTATTTCTCCAAGCTGCGCGACCGTGTTTCACCGGTTGATCAATCACCCTCGAGGAATCTCATCATCGAACGTTCGCTGCTGTTTCACGCTAGGACCACTTACATCCTCTGTCTTTGGCGCAATTGTTAATGCTCGCGGTCTCGGAGTGGTTCTGGAATAAAAGGCATTGCCGTGTCTAGGTACTTCAGTGCCCAAGGCGGGAATACAGTCTGTGCAATGAATATTCGTACTTTTAGGTCTATAGAAAAAATTTGTTAACATTAAATGATAGGTTGAACGATTCCAGATAAATTTTTCATTATACATATATTCGTTTTACATGTTTGTGATAAACGACCATTTCATTTAATTTAACTAATTTGTGGCAACTGATATGAAGTAAAATACAAGAATTCAGAACTTGCTTCGATATTGCTGCATAAAAATATCTCTGTTTATGTGACGAAAGAATTTTTATTTTTATTTTCATACACTATTCGCATTCAGCTCTATTTCAAACCGTTTCCTCTTTTCGAGTAAATTTCTCCATGGTTTTACCTTTATTTGTGTTGGCAAATTGTTCAGCTATATACTACCAAAGTAAACGAGGCTGCGAATCCCAATTTTACACTTGACACATTTAGGTAAGAACTATATTTCACGTTTGACTTCGCCCCGACGCGCGACACGTTTCCTGCATTGTCACCATCCTCGCTTATTTTCATTCTAAATCATCGGGATGATGAATGGCCGACGGAATCAGCCGTCTTTCGAAATATACTGTGTGCTCCATTGAAAACGGGACAATTTCATACTTGAAATACGAAGACACTGCATTTCTAATCAGGAAGAAATTAAACTAATTCTAAACTAATTAAATCTTTTCTCAACTTCTCTAATAATCGAACGTTTACTTGAAAGGTGTTACATTCTGATCGTTTAAATTATTTCTTGGTTGCGATTAAACTAATAAAACCAATCCTGCAAGTAACAGAGACAAACACTTTTCCTTAACGGGTGGAGAATATATCAACATAAAATCCATATTCGTAAAGAAAATTGAGAACAACAGTAAACAGAGCGTAAAAATTGTTTGCCTGGGCACATTCGTACGACCCTATAGATAGGAAACCGTTGGAGCGAACTTTCAAGTGCAATCTATGCAAATGGGAGACAATTTGAAAATTTGCATCGGCTGAAACAGTGGATCGCAACCGAGTGGAATAGCTTATCTGGAAAATAGAGCTCATGAATTGCGCAGATCGCTGTCAAAACCATCGATTGAAGTAACAGAAAATAAAGGCGGTTCACCGTTTCGCGCTCAATTTCTATTCATGCACTGCAAGTATGCTATCACTTTGTTCCGGCCATTCATCATTTTACTTCTCCATTCGCACCAGCTTTTGTCCGCGCTCATGAAAGAAAGAGTCACGTGTGTTTCCAGTGCGCTATTTAACCCTATTCAGTCTAGTTAGAAAATAATATCTACGTGACACGAAGATTCAGAATAAAACTAATTAGTAGGTTATTTAAAATGGAAAGTTATTAATAATCCTAATGTTCCAAGATATAAGTGACTTCAAAAAGTAGACAAGATCCATGATTTATCGTTTGCGAAAATCCCTATCCGGATAGGATAATGTCACGTGAACGAACAGTCGCGAGACAAGCAGGGGGGCGGGGGGCGCCAGAAAAAACTATTAAAGCAAAGAATAAAATCGTTTCCCGAGGTCGAAGCCGTGTAATCGGGGCTCGCAACGTTCGAAGCCGCTCTTCGGCTTCGTCGAAACCGAAGAATGGTTTCGCGCTGGTCGTCACTCACTGTAATGCCGACCGCTTCGACTACCCCCAATCGAGATTGTCCTTTTCTCACCACCGTCCCCCGGAAATTGATTTCGACGGGCTCAACCCGCCGATAATAACAAAATTGTCCCGTAAGTCTGAACGACCTTCGAGGTTCTTACCGTCCCGCATGATTTTTCTTTCACGCTTTCCCTTCTTGTGATTCTCGGGGTTGCTTCCTGAAGGGGATGCTTAACGACAAGCACAAATATAGTGTATATATATATATAGTGTCCCAAGAATCGAGGCACGCCCAAGAAGGGGATGATTTTTCATGCGAATGTGATTCGAAAAGGTGGAACAAAATAGTCTCGTATGACTTGTCTATGTCGAGGAAAACAACTTTGAAATTGTCCGGAGCGCCTGAGTACTTTTATTTGACGCATGCCATTGTACCCATCGCGCGTGGGTACACCGTGTGGGAGTATCAATTCATAAGTTTGAGTTGGATAGTGACACAGAGAGATTTCAGACGTTCAGATTTGTCACTGGAACATGCGCGTGTTCTGCATGTTTTCGAAATCGATTTTCTCGAAAACAATGCCTGGTACGGAAGAATGCTCATTTTTCGTTCATTTTAACACGTAGAATCTCTGAGGGGTATTCGTTACCTATCAAAATTATTTTATATATTTTACTACTAAACTCGCTTACAATTGAGTGTTCGTTTCATTGATATATCTCAGACGACATAGCTGTGCGATCAAGTCATACTTTCTCTTAAAAAAAATATATATATGTTCCACATGAACGAATATCCAATTTGAACGAGCTATTGTCAACACGTATTCAAGTATAAAAATTAAAAAAGTATCTTATAGTATTTAAATGAAATTTTCCTCGACAACGTAAAGCCACATTAGAAACTATGTATCATTCCTCGATTTCGATTCCTTGGCGCATACAAACATCTCCGAGTCTCGATTGCGCTGCGATTATGGCGACGTTCTGTACACGTGTACATATATATGTATTTACAGACATATAGAACACATATGATAACACACGCTTGCCAGTGCGAGATGCGTAATTATCTTGTTGATTGTTAGAGGTACCTATTAGAGGGACAGCGTCCGAGGTCGTCGGCATGCTTTCTGCCACGAGGTTCAGGAAAACTGTCAGCGACAGCAGAATGGTCACCCCTGCGATAGTTGGACAAAAATATGCAAAATCAAGATGAATTCCTCCTCGTGGGCGTCTGGAGAGCGGAGCTGCGGATACGTGTCGCGATAAGATCAAAGTCTCTGAGAAATTCGAGGATAATTTTATCGTTCGCGGGGGGGTTTCTCGGGGTTGGGACCTATTCTAATCCACGGTTACGTTCTCAGAATTTCCGAGTTTCACGGAATAGCGTTCCAAGTTTTGGAAAACCGTAACAACGGGCGCGTGCTTTGTGCATTCGTGCGCTTCGAGGAACACGAGGCAGCGGTTGTTTTTCAAATTGATTTTCCTGGATACCTTTGTTGGACCAAACGAAATTCGAATTTCGAGACCGTTTCCACAATTCCGAACGCTTTCGGTTTGGATAGATGAACGTGTTCACCCTTGGAGGACATTTTTGGTGTATTAAATATTTCTGCATTCGAGGTGTGAATATTATTAGTTTCCTTTTGTACATTTTATAAATTTAGAATTACTTCTGTATATATCCTCCAGAAGGGGACCATGAAACTGCATAAATAAGGGATTTGAAAACGAATATTTCATATCCAATAATAACCACAGCTTCGACTGAATTCTTTATATATTTTTGAGAAATTATCATTTATTGCTAGGAGAACATAAAGTAATTTATTCCCTATCCGACATTCAAGTATGTCAACACCAAGTTGGATCTCAAGAAATCGAAGCGGATAATCGAAATCGAGACGCGTGTAGACCGACCCCTTCATATTCGTTATAAATTAGTTTCCTGGATCGAAGAAAGTTGTCGCCTTTGGTGGATTCCGTTCAGAAATCTCATCAGAGCTTATATTAGAAACCGAGCTTACATCCGTGGTTCCACGGAATGTTCCAGCATTCGACGTTTCCTTCTCGAAAAGTCTCGGTCAATTTTCCAAACTTTGCCAGCAAGTTCGTACAGAGTACAGCAACAACTTTCCTCTATTACGAGGGTGCCTTGCACTTGACACTCGAGTCCCATCAGCTTTTTACGAGCAAGTTTTAATAATCAGGGCAGGGAAATCGAAGATCGAGATTACTGTTTAAGGATCCTGTAATTTTGTGACCGAAGGGAAAGTTTAAATGTTAGTAGGCTCGTTATAATTGTCCACGTTACGGAAAGGATTGACGCCATCGTACGAGGTTATTTAATTATCAACATCTGAAAAAAATTGAAATTTTACATAGATTCACTGCGCCTGCAACTCCGTTTCACGGGAACTACGCGAAATAAATTATTTAAATGAACAAGTGTCTGCGCCCGCGCCAACCGCGATCTTGCGCAATCTGTGCACGCGTTTCTCCCTTAAATATTCATCAAACGACGTATTTACGCTCAACAGAAATTCCGTTGCAGCTGTCGAGTTTTGCAATTTGCGTAATTCTCCGATTGGAGCCCGCCGTGGAAGGATTATCTCGGCGAGTTCAGAAAGCTGCGACTTCTCGCCGCGGCCACGTGCGTCTCGAGTACTGCGCAATTAGTAACAGTAGAGGAGGTAATTCGTTCTGGAGCCTCCATTTTGTTCCGTGTGACGATCTCTCGACGTCGAAAGCAAATATTTTCCGCCATTAGCTTCTTTTTTCTTTTCACGGCCCGCGCCCCTGACGAATGATTAATGCACCGATTAGGGTCGACGAAAATGGGATCGCGAAGCCCTTCGATCATCGTTACGCAGGCTATCTTGTATTTGAATTTGATCAGGATTCCTGACATTGATCTTAAAAAGTGGAATGCCAAAAATAACAATCTTCTACTCTCTATTTGGTGTAAATTCTAGCTTGCAAGGCTATCCAATATCGATCGAATGGCACAGACATCGATACTCGACGAAAGATTACATAGGAGTCGCGAAAATATCGTTTGAAATTGATATTGATAACAAAAGATTCGAACTAAAGTTGGTGAAAAACACACAATACCGACGAAAGAGAAATGAGGAATGTAGTGGTACTCCGCACGTCGATGCGTCGCTATGCAACACGTTTTCCGATGAAGGGTATTTCAAAAAGGAAGGAAGCGCTTTGTATTCGTTTAAAAATATTTTAACAGCCGCAGTTCCCGAAATTCCCATCCAGCGGCTGCTGATTGTTTTCTTTTTATAAAAATAATACCGACAGCGAAACCAGTTGTCACCAGTTCACGCAAATTCCGTGGTGGTCATTAAACTCTGTCGAAACCTAATCGCGATGTATTAGTTTTGCTAATAAGGACACGACAAAATGGGTGGTTAATTAGCGTTCGACCGGAATTTTATTAGCACCGCGCCGTTCCGTTCAACAGCCTTTGACTGAAACGTGTTCGATTCAACAGACCACGTGTATACGTAATTTCCTAGGTTATGCAGTTGCGCGACCATAATCCCACGCGTGAATGAGTACTTCGGGCCGCGTAACCTATTCCCATGCTGCAAACACAGAATCACCTCAGTCGTTAATAACTTTATCCGGTGCGGTTAAAGTGTTCGAAATTCCATTACGGCGTGGTACAACAATCATTTAAGGGAGACTCGATCGTTAATATACGATAGAGTCATTTTTGCGTCGACACTTTTTTCTCTGACTCTGAATTATTTTAAGGCGCATTAAATTAATTTTGTCACTATCTTCTATAGTTACCGAGGAAATGGTTTGTATCGCGTAGTGATATCATCAGTTACTCAGATTATAACATAAATTTTCTTTAAAAAGTGGTTACTACATCAACGAGATTAGTCGAACGTGAATGGCGTTTATGCAGCCCAGGGGAGCATCCAGATGGCATCCATTATCAGACCATTCACGTGGAAGAGGATAAACATTAATTGGCTGTCCACGTTCAACAAATATTGCGGACATTGTGCAAGCGCATGCACAGAGACTATACGCAGATTTGCATAATTCCCATGGTGGAGAACTTCGAAGACGGATTAACTCGTCGCGGTTATAATATTTTGAGCGGATGAATGTTTCCCAACGTCGAGTTGCTTGGTTTCCGACATCCTTGTCGCGTACATCAAGTTTCGACAACTCTGTTTTCAACCCGAGACAATTGCGAACTCAGTGGCCATTGTTTGCTGGGACAAAGCATTAGATTCACCCTTTAATTTAAAATTAACATAAATTGCTAGCGCGCGATCAAAATTATATTTACGTAATTTTTGCAATTTGGACAGGTAATGTTTAAATGTTTGGAATTTTTTCAAGTTTTTATTATAAATGTTAAGTTTTGGGACTAAGTCATGGCATAGCTGATCTCTTTCTAGAAATAAAATGATAAAAAGTACGACTCGGTGAACATGTCTGATCATAATCTACTATTTCCACTTGCTAAAAGGTAATTTTCTATTGTAATAATTTTTCTCACTTTCATAACGAAAAACTAAAAATGCAGCTGTTCGATAGAATAAATGGAACGAATGAAATGTTTGCCCAAGCGATTGTTAATGAATTAAATCTCCAAAGTTTATCGCACTAAATTATTCACTATCAGCAACTTTATTCGCAGCGATGAACAGAATTTGGTATTGAGTATTCTCTAACGCGAAACCGTGTTGATTTCTTTTAATTAAAGTACAACGCCTGAAAACAAATGGGTGCTTTGTTAATCTCTGTGACAGTAGCAATTATACGTAATTTGTGTTACGTTAAACGACGAAATGCCCGAAGATGGATTAATACGTCGCATTAGGGACACAATAGTGCTGATGCCACGAGCACGCGTACGTCCAAGTCATTAATAACATTAGTCCAGTTAGTTGACTCGAAACTCGAAAACTGCTGTCCGTATTTAAACGATAGCCGCACCTATTTATTCATTAATTCTGTCATTTCTGCATTAAATATTCCACGAACAGATTACATTTTCCTGTGTCATCTGTTACCTTATATTTCATCAATATTTTAACACCACGAAATTTTGATGGGAGCATTTGATGCGTGTCAAGACTTAATCCGTTGGATTATATATGTAACGTTATACAAATCTGTAATAAAACCTTTGCCGATGAATAACTTGCGATCACAGCGATGAGAAAGCTTATGAATATAGGTTAAATCATTTAAATGTAATCACGAAATACGTCCAGATTGCAGCGGGGAAACTTTCTATCCGACATTGAATAATTTCGGACTACGGTGACACGCTAATTATGGGCAGATATTAAGATATTATGAATAATACGATTTTTGCCATTTTTGAAACTTATAAAAATCTAAATGACTCTGAAAACATTCCTCATAGGAAAATATATTTGGGTATGAAGTTTTGAGATTCGCCACTTCGTGAAATTTGAAAAAAAAAAAAAAAAGAACTGTGGTTACTGGTATGTACAGAGAGGAATGCGGTTTCATGCTGCTTGGTGCTCGAAGCGAAGTTCAAACCCACCCTAACGCGTGCCGCAGGACACTATTAGGACGTTCCATCGAAGCTGCCTTTCAAACGCAAACCTTTTCAAGTGCTTCCAGGTGGAAGAACGCGGCATAGCGTCACAAGTTATCTGAATCTTCCAATGAACGGAGCTTCAGAAGCCCTTTGTGGATTGAATTCACTTTCAGAAAATCGCTCTATCTGTTATTACGGATAAAGCATTTTCTATCATTTATTTAGACCACCATTATCCTAGATAACGGTACTATCAAAAGATTACGACAGAAGGTTGGATAAAGGCGAATTAAAAATTCAAGTGGTCGGTAAAAGAATTATTTTTTAAGATAACAAAATAGTCTTGTACATTGAGTCACTACTTCGGTTTTATTTATAAATATTCGTCAATCGATAAACTGGAATATATATTAAGTATTTAATTTCCAGACAATTTACAAGATTCATTTCTTTACGAATTTTCACATAAAAAGTTGATTTCACGATTTCACACCTTCCTACATTTAATGATATATTATTCCAGAAACATTCAGTTTAACGAATCTCCATTAAAATTACTGCCCCATTGATCACTGTAAATTTCGAAATTCGAGTAAATATGTGCGTCGCTAATGAAGTTAAAACACAGTCGGGAAAAACGGAGCTTAATTAGCTCATTCCGTTTCGCGCGATTTTTTGCGCTGATATTGTTACGAGATACGCAACCACGATTCAATTGATTCGACTGACACGACAAAAACGAGATACATACCAGTAGATGGAAATTACATTTAAATCACAAATTCAGTTCAGCAGAGCGTTCGCTTTTCGCGCAAAGGGAACTCCGTTCGAACCTGTTTGTTATTTTCCTATTTTTCCCACGTCGGCATTCATCTCATTTGACTACATGGAATTTGTAATAACGCTCGTATTTGTTCTGTCCTAGTTGAAGAACTTTTTGCTGATTTTGTATGCGTGCACCGATAACGTTACCCGAAAATCAAACACTGTTCTTTGCCTGATGTTCCCAGCGAGCGAAAACATAGGAGCAAGAACTGCTCGCGTTTTCGATACACGCTCGTTCAATCCAACAGGTACAGCCTCGATAATTCGCTTGACACGGATTCTCCGCAGGAGTTTGGATCCTCCTATCCTCCCCACCCTACCCCCGGAAGGGGACTTTAATTCGTTTGAAGCCTGTTTTCGACACGGGTCGGATAAGAGTTTGAGGTCACATCTCGATGAGATCGTGGGACGCAAACCGCGACAAGATGCATCCGTTGCAGGGTGGCAAACCGCCAATAACATTCAGGGTTGCTGGTCAGGTAGCGGGGAATGGGGTCAGGGGCCGCGGAAAGCCAGCAATTAGTTCCTTACAATTAGTTCCGAACGTTCGTTCCGTAGCTGCGTAACGACTCCCGTACGCGGCGGATGCCACCGCAATTAATATGCAAAATTGATTCACGACGACTTCAGCCGCGAGTCGAACTCCGGAGGGGGCGGGAGGGGATTTATGTTTTTAATTTTGGCGCGATTAGTCGTCGCCGGGGGAGCAACCACGCTTAAATTCCCAGGTGCTCTGTCTCTGAATGGATGCAAACTGCTCGCATTTCCGCGAATTTTTGGCGTAAATGGGTCGCTAAGATATGTTGGCCCAATGAATTAATTCCAGATTAATTCTGCACCGACGCAGTAAGCGAGGCTGTTCGCGGAAAGGATCTATAACAGACGCAGGTAGCAAGTACTTTCGATAGAGTAAAGTTCGTCGCTTCCGTAGTTGGCTAGCTGCAGACAGATTACGCTCGGTTGCTCGGTTGATAAATCACTTTGTCTCACGGATCATTTACGAATTGTCCTGAAATCGCTGGTTACACTAGCTCGGGAACAACCCGATCGCGCAAATTGTGCCAAGGTGAAAGACCGCCAGGCACGACGATGTTATGTATGTTCTCTGCATATTTCGTGTATTTATATTGGCTTGTCTAGAAAGTCCATGCCGATGTTTAGTAGGCGGTACAGGTCTGAATATATCGGAATGGCTAAAAACAAATAATATGTGTACATTTCTTAACAGGTTTAAAGATTGTGGAACAAAATGGTACATATATAATTCAATAAATATATATTGAAATTCAAACGTGTCTTTGAATGTTTCTTAAAAATCGGCACGAACTTTCTGGACAACCCAACAACTTTTCTCGCACGCCCCGAAACGTTCGGTAGGTCACCGAAATCAAGAATCCTCCTCCAAAAACTTGTCCGTAGTTTGCGTCAACAAATCTTAGCGAATTTGCCTAGGTAAATGCACGTGGGTGCGAGAACGGAGAGCGCGAAAGAGGATCCGTGGAAAATCGTGTCAAGGTGAGAGGCGATTCTCTTAGCAAGGGCCAGAGCTTGTGTGTTGACGGCCCCGAAACCCTTTGTCATGCTAATGTTCAATCAAATACACTCCCCGCGAAGAGGACGGTGTCGCTTTGCGGGTTGAACGCGGGACGCGGGTTGTGCATTTCCTCCGGTATTTATCCGGTTAATGAAATTCGAGTCCAGCGAAAGCCCACGCCGCGTGGAATTTACAACGGCGTAATAATATGGAAATTTCATTCATAGACGTCGCAATAATGCCCGTGCCTAAAGAGCTACACTTTTACCCATAATAATAAGCTCTCGACGGCGGTGAAAATTGTTCCGCTGGCGGATAACCGACACTTTGAGGAGACAGGCGTGAACTCGCGCCTCGAGTCGTCTGCCATGCTTAAAACGTGCCCTCGATAGGCGGAAAATAATATTAGCTCGTGGAACCGGCCAAATAGAACCGTCTTTGCACTCTTTGCGACGTGGTATTGGCGTTGATGGGCACGGTACGTGAAAGATTAACGCGTTGCTTTTGAAATTAATAACCCGAGAGCTACAATCTTGTTTCGTGACAACGCTCGGTTGCACAGAGTGCACGGAACCGTAAAAAAGATAAATCGATTGAATATTAAAGTTCTATCACATTTACCGTGCTCGATCGATCTTCCCCTCTCCCAACATCACGTTTTTCCAAGTTCGGAGTAACTACGTTCACGAAGTCAATAACGTTCGTTGTTTTCGCAACAATGGTTATCGATTTTCCTTCGGCGAACTTTGTCCCCCTTTTATCCCCATATTTTCAGTTGTTCGGGATGACAATAAAACACACAAATTTCGATTTTTAATCCAACGTTAACCATTTATCGTCCTACGTCGAGTGAGATTTTTCGTTAGCCTAACATCCATAAAAATGATTTTCAATTCCAATACCACTCACCAAAAACATCTTTAGAAAACGAAAGGTCGAGAGGTCGAGTCGAAGTCAGCTAAACACTTGCTCCAAGCGGAAGAGACGCTCAGAAATGTTGCATTCCAGGATACAGAGAACGCTTGCTCCAGCCAAGATGACTCTAGAAGCGTGTTTGCTGTAACTTCGTCCTCGCCCCGATAGCGTCGCATCTTCCATTCCTGGCGTGAACAGAGCGCCTTAACTACGGATCAGGGCGCCGTCTCCTTGATCCGTAAAACAGTTACCAGAACTATTTAACTTCGTTGGAATAACACTGAGCGGATTTCGCCAAGTTTCGTCTCGGGGCCTCCGTCTTAGGCGCGAAGGGAATTCGGTATCCCGAGTGGAGTTTAACCGACCGACGCGACGGTGGTGGGCGACGTAAAGCGACAACAATGGCACGAAAACGCGAAAAAGGGATGAAGTGGGGAGAATTGGAAAGACGGGCCGATAACAATGGTTGCGAAGTAGGAAAATGAGGCGAGCAAGGAGCGCGGATACCGCGAGATTCGATCTTTCTCCTTCGGATTTCCTGTCCTGGATTCCATCGACGGGATATCGCGTAATTACTATGAATGGCGGTGGGGTTCGAAAGATGTACAGCAGAACCTCCATTATCTGTACCGATGGAAGTATAAGATGAGGGTAAAGACAATTTCTCAGGACGCGAACAAAAGGACGTGGTTAAAAGTTAAACTTCGGTTAACCAGTGCTCATCCAGCAAAATGATAGGAGAGTCTGCTTCATTAAAACGGTGGCAAGAGCATAGCGAACGCAATAGAATTATGTTTCGCGTGGAAAAACGAATAAAACATATACCGCCACGTGACTTCCGCCCTGTTGCTCGGCCCTCATTACCACGCGGTTGTATGAAAAATAATTTGTCTCGTTACTTTGTGACTGACTTTGAATTTCTTACTTTTTAAACTTCTCTCCTCAGACCTTCCCACGCACTTCTGACTGCTTCGGTTTCCTTTTCTACAATTTAAATACTAGCACTCTTAACAGCAAGTCGAAATAATGTCGAGTATTTCTTTCGCAAGGTTTCAATTAAAAATTTTTAGGTTCTTTCAAGTTCAAATATAACATGAAAACACAAAGAAATAGTCGGACTTGTACAGTTGCAGAAAAAGTAAATATTTTTACTTGTTTTTCGCCTTATTATTTCTCCCAAACAATTTTTGCACGGTCCAGCACCATCGCGCGCCATTTTCCAAGCAGCCCAAAGTTCGGCGTGTTCCGATCCGGAGGCCGGAAACTCGTACCGGAAATACCGGACGGTATTCTCGAACGTAATCGCGCACAATCAAGGGCACCACTCAAGACATATGTACCGTAAGAAGTTCCATCCGCTAAAAAGGGATTCGAGAAGCGCGGTGCTTCGCGGAAGCACGGAAATGCGCCGGGACGTTGCTTGAATTCCTAATGAGCTACCGGTTTCTGGATCGAACACGCTCGAAGTCCGAAAAAATTCACGTTGCTTTCCGCGTGGAGTCGGGCAGCCGGAAATTTTGCGTCGTTCGACACCGGGAGTGGTTTCAATACCTCCACCGTTTTATGTGCTCTTGTTTTGTTGGACCAGTGATTCTCAAACGGGAGCCAAGCCATAGTCGAGCATATAGACTAAGCAGACTTTGAAATATACGAAAGTGGCCATAGAAATTGCAATATTTCCTAAAAATGTAGTTGCACCGAAACCCAAAAGTGCACGGAATATGTGGAATTGCGTGATTTTAGCATTCTGGTCTACGTTGCCGGGCACATAGCAGTACTACAATAAAGCGAATTACCTTCATTTGTATACTGAATTTTTATACGAATTTTCATACCGCAAGGAATTCAGCAAAAATTGCTTCTACGTAGAAAGCTTTTAACCTTTCTATGCGAATATTAGTTTTTAATTTTTCAAGTAATTAAAATTTCATTTACTTTAATCTTCGCATTCGTTACATTTTTTCGGAAAAATTCGGAATTCTTTATAGGAACATTGTAAATGTTTAACTGGCCCACGAATTTGATTGAATTTGCTTTTAATTAAAAAAATTCGTTCGAGAACTCTTCATCACTTGTAATTGTTCGTGTCGATATTCCCGAAGAAGCCAATACGGAAGTGTCGAAATAACAAAGCACACTTGCACCAGAAGTTAGATGTCCCCGAACAGTTCGATATCTCGCACGGTTCAGCTCCTTGAGCTCTCGGGATCACCGAGTTCTTCGCCGTACTGAAAATTGCACGGGACGAGGGCAATTTTTAATAAGTCCCTCCTCCGCCCGAGCGACTGCGGCTCTGACATACATAGTCTGACAAACGACCCGCAGTTATGTTTTAATTGCGCTGTTCCGACCATTTCCAACTCTATATACCTTGTTCTTCGTCGACGCGCCAACACCCGTACGACCCCGCGCGTATCACGGGCACAATCGCGAGAGCGCGCGTCTCCCGTGACGGGTACACGGATACATTCCGTTCATTCTGCAAAGGGATTTGATTATGCAACGTTTCGCGTTTTGTTCTCTCCTTTCGGGCCACTTTTCGCGCCTCGTTTTTTTCGGAGATTTATTCATACATACGCCGAGGCAGAAGTATTCTTAATAAATCACGGCTGCGCTGAAACGGATAGATTTACCGCCCGGTGCCATTTCAGTTCCCTCCGGCCGCGAGAAAGACGATTACCGTTTCTTTCTTCTGTACTTCTGGGGGTAGTTTGGTCGCTGGAAACCATTGGACGTTAACCCTTCGCGGTTCGAGCCCTTGGGTGGACGAAATTACTTTTCCTTTGAATTTTCAAGATTTTTACTCGACACTTCGTAAGGAGCGCCTTACTTCTGGGCGAGGTTCGAACGGAATTCGTTTTACATTGGGTCTTCCTAAGGCTACAGCGATGATGAGACTTCGCTGGAATGGAATTTCTATGATATTATACTCCCCATCGACCACTGACCCGTAGAACCGGCGCGGCGTAAGGTTGTAGTGAATCCACATTGGCGCAATATTTGGAATAATCTGGCGCCATCAACATGGTTGGGAAATTTCATAACCTACTAGGAAACTCAGATATTTAATTCGCGGTGTTCGAGCTCGTCTCTGAAGGGTTATGGACCAACAGAGAAATATTTCCAGGATGTTTTCCCAGTTGGCCGAAAAATCATGTACCAACGCAGGGTCACGGGTCACGCGGCATGCAGGACACGTTTCTATTTGTTGATATACGTTCAGCCGTGTGGATAGCGGCGATTGTACAGAACAACGTTGACGTGGGCTCGAATCTCTGCCAACATCGATCCCGACCTGTCGTTCGCCACGAAGCGCCGAATGGAAATTGAATTTCCGCGCTCTCCGGTCGATGCCGGTTTCTCAGATCCGCAACCACCCGGACGAAATCGTCCGTCATAAGAAACCCCGTGTTTGCAGCATGGTTTCCCCCGTTTCCTACCCATTCTCCGTCTTCAATTCGCGGCTCGCGTGCGCACCGGAATCCACACTTGATTTGCATCGCGGGAACAAATCGCGCAATTGTTGATTCAACGACGTGGACGTCGATCACGACGTAGCTCCGTTTCGTGGACTTCCTTTATCGAATTAATTTGGATTAATTCGAGAATTCATTATAAATCTTGAATTATTTAGGGGAATAGGATAGAAATATTTAGGATAGAGATTCACAATACTTGAATTAATGTAACAAATACAAAATTACAGGATCCTTTTATCAAGATATAAAATTGTATTTGCATAAGCAGCGCTCTTTCAGTTTTAACGATACTGACGATTATAAATGGAATGCTTCCAATTAAACTATTATTGGTGATCAACAATAATAATATCGTATAAAAATGTAAAGGTTAAAGCGATACATTTTGCATAAATGCATAAAGTTCTAGCAACAAAAGGTTCATAATTCCCCACCTAAGCCTCGATCGAACTGGAACGAAACTTGTCCAGAAAACATTCCAACAATACCACCAGAAATATCTTCCATTGCCTTGTCTTAGTATGAAAACTCACGTACTCGAAACCTGAAAGACCTTGTGTCTGCTCAAAACCACTTCCAATAATTGCACTGAATCTACCCTAAGTGGTCGACGATTGGCGAAGAAATCGCAGTAAGGCTCCCACGTCTAGAACGCGATAAATGAGGAAACGTCTTGGGAGTTCCAGTACGACGTTTCGGGCCATAAATCCATCACAATTATGAACGCTCAGAAATTGGGTTATTTCGAATGAAAGGCATTTTATCTCCAGTGCCAGGACGAAGCACAGGAGAATCAGACTTCTCAGCAGCGGCATTAAAGAATGATGGAGCTCGACTGCTGGAATAAGTGAGGCCAATCACGCGCGGCTCTTCGAATACACGGCGAAAGGTGAAATCCAGCCACGGCTGTATCAAGCGGACTTTGGAATCGACGTCAATGTTTCTAACGGGACGGCTCCTACTACGATTGGTCTGTATCGGAAGCCATCGTGCCGTTTTTCGATTACACGTTCCATCGAAAGCTGCAGGTCAAAACGATCCCCTGGATGTGTCAATAATTCTCGAACCTCCCTCGTCTTAACCCTCTATTGCAGCAGTTTCATCTCAAACGAAATTATTTCTCAATTCTACGTACTTCTACGTTTTCATTTGTTTCTCGACTTGAGACAACGTTTACACGATCTTACCATATTAAATAATAATACCAAGTCTCTCTCTCTTGAACAACTTTTAGCATTTCACATCGAAAGATCAAATTTTCCACAACCACCCTTCCTTATAATCCCGTAAAATATTACTTTACTCGGCCAGGGTTGAATACCCTATATTCTCATGAATTATTTAACGTTGAGGCTAAACAACAAGTGGCCGAATCAGCAATGCAAGTGCATGTCTCCGCGGGGAAGCATCAAGGGTTCAAGTCCTGTAAGTCCAGTGAATCCTGTAAAATTTCCTCGGAGATTTTTAGAGGGATTCTTTCTCTCGGCTATCCGATTCGGTTCATTATGCAATACAGGGTTAACGCGCCCGACTACGTGAAAGATAAATCACAAGCTGGAGGG
Organism: Hylaeus volcanicus; assembly: GCF_026283585.1. NCBI lineage: Eukaryota > Metazoa > Arthropoda > Insecta > Hymenoptera > Colletidae > Hylaeus > Hylaeus volcanicus. Next base: position 26,026,805 of record NC_071978.1, on the reverse strand, counting down.
AAGTTTCCCCTGTAGCATGAGAACGAGAACGACGAGCCAACAATGACCAGCGACTTTGTGTAATCAACTTTGGGCTTGACTTCTGAAGACCAGCATCTACCTGCGAGTTTCCAAAACTTGCGGAGGCAAGGGTCTTCACTTTTCAAGGGCTCGTTACGAGCGGGGCGTGCTGCCGACGACGCTCTCGGAGAGTTTCCAAGTTTCCCTACGCGTTAATCATTCTTGTTATTTGGTGAAGGTAAAGATTAGTATAACGATTCGGTGGAGGTGGCTCTTTTAGTGGATTTAAGGAGCGAATCCGGGACAGGAATTTTAGTCACTTCTACGTCAAAAGAAACCGAGTGTTTTATATCGAAACTTTTCTTGCTGATAAAGGTGTGTAGATTTTCGGTGAGGTATCGAATAAAATACCTTTTAAGAGGGTAAGGACCACCTATACTTAATCAGAGGTGAAAATGTCTATCCAAATTACTTTCTGTAAGTTTCATTTCTCCATTGCGCTCTTTATATGACGACAAGAAGAGGACACTGTAAAAGTGTAATTCAAAGTACAGACGGACATCGATTTCCTAGCAATCTAATACATACGCCACGTCGAAGAGAGCATTCTTCTGAGCGTGTTCCTAGGAACGGTTCCTACCTTGGCAATGTGTCATGGCGAATAATTAATCGGCTATCCGCGGTCTGGCAGCCAGAGCCGCGCTCCCGGAAGATGTATTCCAGCCAATCGCTCCAACCTCGCGAAGGTTAGAAGCGGCATGAATAATGCACATGGTGCCGTGCAACGCAGAGATTTTCCAATGTTGTAATCCGCGGGATGCAGTCCCATCCAAAATTGAAATCACGCGACGGTCCCCCGACGGGGCGCAGCCACCGTAAGACGACCGAGGATACCAACGGAAACCAGAAGGCTCCGATAGATATTGCTGCATTACGAGAAAGCGTAAGATGGTATCCGTGCACCTCGTGCGAGGAATGCGAACAAGGCTTTCGCGTTTACGCGCGTCTCTTATTTCTGTTGGGTATATGTCGGGGGATAGACGACCGCGGGAACTTCGAGACACCAGAGGAATTACTATACTCCTGGCGAAATCTCACGGTTGGATACATCCGTTAGGACCCAGAATAGGATTCGAAGTATATGATAATCGTGTGATTTTTTATTGGTAACGTCTGGTTTTAGTGATTTTTACGACGATTTTTGGCGAGGTATACAGGATGAATAGAAGATATCAATAATAAAGACTGTGTGGTAATCAAAAATTTAACACAGATATTTTTTAATACAACTTTCCTTTTATAGTAAATTGAAAAATTCTTATTGTGACTTCGAAAGGTCGTTCAAGATTCTGTAACCTCCTTGTATCCACACCTAGGGCCAAGATAAACGAACGAACAATTAAAAACATTTTCACGATTTCGCAACATCGATCAAAGAATAAGAAAATTGCTCGAAGCAATTGAATGAACAAAGGAATGTCTCGAAACCCACAGATTCTCTTGGGTCAACTACGGGGGTCCTTAGATCCTCTCGGTACCCCCCATATATCCACCACCGACTCCAGACTAGCAACAATCTCAGAACTCGTCATCACAGCGCCATGAGCAACCAATGAAAAGTATCTCGACAGTTCGAGGCGATCGACGACGATAGAGAAAGCGTCATCCAAAGTTTCGCAATGTCGTTGATCGACAAAACAAAACGGTCGTGACGACTCCGTGTATGTGTACATAATCGTATATACACAAAAGGAAAAACGAGAGGAAAATATAGTGATAGAGAGATAATAGATACGCATGTGTACACAATCGAAAGATACCAACGGAAAGAAGATAGAGCGAGATAGAAGAAACATATTAACAGAATAGACAGTGTCTGGCTGGTGTAATACGCAGGCAAGCCATGCTACGAGTTACGTTACCTAAGGTGAGCTTCTCCCCGGAGTCTGGCGGCAATGTGAAGCCCAGAAGCGCCATGCTGGATATCAACACGCACGGCACGATCAGGTTGAAAAAATAATACAGCGTTCTCCTCCGGATCTGTATGGTGAATGTGACGTCGAAGTACGGCTCCGGGCAGCACTGGTAGGTCAGTGTGTTCTTCTTGCCAGGCATCCCTGCAACGAAACCCCAGACGGCGTTATTGCCGATACAGAGGGAACTGATAGTTTTGGAATGGGTAAGCTCGAAGGGGGGAAATCGAAGGACAGTTTGTCCTTATTTCGGGGTTTCGTATACGACTCGTTAGGGTTCCAAGGGGTTGTATCGCGCCAGCGTGTAATTTGGTGCGATTAAGTGACACTTCTTTGCTCGGGAAACAGGGACCGTGGAGGGATTAGGGTACCGAGCTGTTCATTGGCTCAAGATAAAGGGTCTCCTTTGGGAATCAATTCCTTGAGAAAGGAGCGATAGTCGGAACTTTTTTTTTTGCGTGCAATGTTTATGCGTATTTTGAAGATTAAGGCAGATTTTGTTCAATTGCACGGGTAAATTGTAGTAAAGGGTCATTTTTAAGAACTGTTGGAGTTTCAGTGAGCTGAGCTCTAAAAATAAAGATATTAAATTTTACTGTCGGATGGTTATTCTAGAAAGTTTGATTTTAGACTGAATATTTGTGAAAAGATTCTGAATATAGTGTAGGAAACGGGACATCGAGTTATTGTATCGAATGTTTACGTGATTTGTAGAATAAAACGGTACGTAGTATAAAATGAAAGATGTTCCATAAAATACTCACGTCTTGATGTTATTACCTGAACACTTTTATGAGCAGACAGATAAAAAGTACGGATTTCTATAAAGGATTCTGTCGCAACATTAAAACAAATAACAAGTTTAGTACGTAGATGTATTGGTTGTGTCTTCCAACAAACGTGGCGAAAGACTTTCTTCAATCGACTCCTTCAATCTTCGTTTGAGAAAGAGCTGTAGTCAGTCCTAATTCCTAGAATCATCTGCACATTTATTAATTTGAAATTGATCGCTTAATATATCAATAAATGCTGTAAATGGTAAATAGAAATAAATTACAGCCACTGTATTCGATCCCCAAGCAAAGGAACGTAAGTCAACGAATTTTATTCCTGATCTCGGATTCGTGATTTTTCGTTCACTGTATTCGCTACAAATTACACGCTTCTGTGACTCCACTACTAATAGATTTCTCTTACTAATAAAACCTAAATTAAATTAGTTAACATTTTTCTTAAGAAATTTGAAAGCGGGTAATTTTCTAATATTATCCTCCTTTTAACAGATGTTCAAGCGACAAATGACATCTGCTAGCGCAGAAAAGGGAATCTATCGTATCCGTCTATAAAAAAAGTTAGTGTCGACAAATACGGTGCATCCGGTGACACGTGCGAGGACCATAGCAATTAAACGAAGGAGCTCGAGGTATACTTACCCGGCCACGGGTCGCGTTAATAATCGCACTAAAGGGAACGAGCCATTTTAATTACTTTCAATCGAACGGAATCGTACCCATCGAATCCGATAATACGGATAAGAAAGTGTCAGGCTCGATCACTTGTTGCTGCGCTGGCGGGACTCTTTTCCGCCACGTATTTTTGCTCTAATTTTCCCCTAACGCTGCGCGGGATCTACTCGCGAGAATTATGACAGCTCCGCGGCTACTTTATTCCGTGCTATCTTTAATTGTCTCGATGGCGTGTGCGCGTCAGGTGCAGGCGGTGTTTATCTTTGGCTCGTTAAAAGGCGACAGTTTCATTCGAGGAACCATCGCGATGGGTACGCGATTATCTTCCAACTTCTCGCATCTCTCCGCGCATCGAGGTGAAAAATCTCAAATGCAAAGCTTCGCGATGGGTTTTAATAGAGCATCTTGATGAGAATCTTTTCATACTTTGAAACGGGAGATCCTTGCTTTAATTCATTTGACGACTCGCGCATTCCATGAGTTGGTAGTCGCGAAACAGAAAGGTATTCAGGTTAGGGGTCGAAGCAACTTCGGTGTCGCGCCGCGCTGCACCCTATCAGCGTCAAAGAAATCAGAATTTGTTAATGCAATTTCGCGCCGGGCATATTCGCAAGATTCTCTTCGAGCTTTCACTCCATTCCTCATCCCAGGGCATTTGGAATTCCTTCACGCGCGTTTTCACCCACGAAGTGGAAGAGTTTCGAGATCGTGATGGTCGTTTCGCGGACGGATGAGGCGCCGACCTGGGAAAACGGAGTCTCGAACGGGCAATGAAAAAGAGGAGCCGAGGCTGGTGTCGACGGGTAGAGCGAGAAAGGATCTTCTTATGGCTTTATAGCCACGGGGCGCCGTGAGATTCGAGATGGCACCGCGAAACAGGAGCCTTGCGAAGGCGCTCGTTCAATCGCTGCATCGATTGGAAACTTCATGGGTATGCGCGACAGCGATACCCGTGAGAGAGCTTCGGGAGCGTCTTCGTGTTTCCAGGACCACGAAAGTGACTTCTTAACGACTTCCATCAACATTCCTTTACGTGTCGGCGACGCCACGCGATGCCCTGAATATCGCGTGCCTCGAGACGATGGCACCTAAAAGTGCTCATTTGTAAATATCAGGTTCTGTCGAGACAGTTGGGGGATTTTAATCGTTGGAATAGGTAGATAATTAAAATGAATTTCAACATATGTACATGGATCAAATTCGCTTGCTAAATTTCAAATATTTTATTTAATTATATTATATGAAATTTTATATATACGTACTGAATAGTTCCATCGAGTACAGCGTTTAAATATTTTTCTGAGCATTGTCCTATTGTGATCCAGTATGCAAAATCTACGTTTCCTAATGTGCTGTGGTTGGAGTGGAATTAGTGGTCGAGAGGAATCGATGCAACTTATGTCGTATCTCAGTGTTGATACGCGTGAGTGCTTGTAACTGACGTCGAAGCGCGGCAGTCTATTAAGGCACTAAAATCGACGTTGAATGGAGAATGGATTTTCGATAATCCCACAGTGGTACTAGAACCAAGTCGATCTCGATTTACAATGCAATCTCGTTAGAGAATGCCAACAAAGGGCCTTTAAATAATGCGTAAATTGATTCTGAAGTACGCGTATTAGAAATAACAAAGAGGCGTTGAAGAACGTATACAATCATTTGCGCTGGACTTGTTCTGTCCTGTTTCTTATTTTCTATCGACCACATTTATTTTCGCGATACTTTCGTTATTTCCAATTCTTAATTTTTAATCTTCGTTTATTTCGAAATTATTTATCATTACAATATTAAATTATTTATCTTCAATTAAAACACAATATTTTGTACTAAACTACACGAATGAGTGGTATGTCTAAAAAAATCTATGAGTAGTCTATAACCAATTTATTTTAATTCGTAATAGTTATCCCCATTTGATCCAGAGATTTGTATCTTCCCTTATCGAATATCCTGTTTCTCCTGGATTAATTAAAAATGTATGGTAGACATCAACTGGAACGAGATTGCGCTTAGAAACACCGTAATGCTCTTCGTTGTGGAAATTCGTTATTTATGATTCTAGTTTAATTTGGGACAATTCTGAATTAATTTCCTTTGTTATTTAATTCCGTCTAATCTATGAATGGAAAAACGCATACACCGAACAACTTGTCTAAATTCCACCTGCCAGTAATTCAATTCCTTTTCCTGTCTGTAGCATAATCTCGTTCACCGGAATACAAAGAGATTCGTAAATGAGGATTAACGTATATTACCATTGCTCTAGCGTACAAACGCCGAATACAATATGAGCGAGGCAGTCTCGAAGTGCATTAAACTTAACGGTTTTCTTTTGTGCTCTCCTTTGTTCGGTATTCTTTATCTTAATTTGACCTGCCGCAGTTCTGACGTGAGCAAACACGCCGACGATAATATAATGTTTACGTGAAAGTACTTTCTTGCGCGAAACTTTCATATTTTAGAAACGAGATCTCAAACAGGCTTGCACGATGAAGTATAAGACATTTCAAGACTGGTTATTCTTTACTTTCTTTGCAATATTAAGAATACTTGGTAATTAAAGTAAATATGTATGTTATTCATGATGTAAATATTACGTGAAAGCATGTATATTACATGAAGGCCAATATTTTATCTTTTGACTAATGAAATTTGCATACTTGGAACTGGTTGCATGAATATTTAATCCATAAAACGGTGAATATAAATGTATTCCAAATAAGTGTTCTCCATTTTTATAAAAATACCACTTTTCAGTTTCTATGCAAAATTTCTAATCCTAGACCGTGATTGTAGTTTCGGTAATAAATTATATTGAACTTTATTCGTCACTATATGGGCTGCGTCTGACCAGGTACGGACTCGTTTTACTGCCGGCTGCAGCGCCGCGAGTCAAATTATTCGAATATTGTATTTAACTCGTAGAGTTAGATTTATAGCTGCATAAAGCAATTTTCAAATTGCACTTGAATATAAAAAAACTCTATCATGTTAACAACATTCTATAAACTTCTCGAGCTGAACATTACAAAAACATTTCACCTGTAAAGAAATTATCAAACACCAGGGGCGAAACTTCGCAAACTTTCCATCGCTTCCGCAGTTTCGCGAATAATATAAATTCCCCTAGCAACATTCTCTATTTTCCCTGTAATAATGAACAACCCTAGGCGCTCTTGAAATAACATTTTCTAAAATATTACTTCAAGTATCGTTATTTCATTTTCTAATAATTTTCGTACCTGCTTTTCAAATAACATTATTTAAAATATTGCGTCAAAAAAAACATATTATTTAGACACAAATGATTTTAAATATGTATTCCTTATTTTCGTTACAATTAAAATTTGGCAACGAAGAACACCTTTATTAAATTCTTCTACAACCTTTCAATTTCACCTCGATGCGCAGCGCTGCTTCGACCAATGAATCTTATCAGTGGTTATCGTCCGTACTTATTCCCTAGACATTTATAGCCCGCATTCTCGCCGCGCACACGTAAAAACTCGGTCCATCTCGATATCGAGCAAACGCCAATCAGAAACTTGCGTTCAGAGAAACTCACCTAGCAGGTGCCATTCCCCGTTCATGATGAAATCCGACAAGTCGCCGCCCTCCTCTGAGTTGAGTACCAGATCCAGCTATCAAGGTCAAAGTTTGATTAAGACAGGCACGTATCTACGATTAGGTCGATCCGCTAGGAAACGGGAAGCAGACATACGTGCGCATGCGACAGCTCCGTATCTCGCTAGTTTCTATGTTACATTGGGCAACACGCGGGCACATGTACATTTGCGACTACACAGATTACGAACGGTAGCATCACCTCATGAATCGTGCAAGGAGTAGACTGAAGGGAGTGGTGGTGTGTTGTGAAGGGTGTCTGGTATGCGTGTCTGGCAGATAAAAGGGAAAGCAAATTCGCGACGAAAGACAGAACGGAGTCTTGGAAGAGAAACACGCTTATTCGCCTGGTTCGGTTCAGGGTTTTCAAACGAGCTCGTTTCGTGACGTTTCGAAAACATTTCGATGCGCTTCTGTATTCTAAGATTTATTCTAGGCTCTGTTCCAAAAGATTTGGAGTTGTTGACTCTGAGGTACACCGAGATAAATTGTCGAGGTAAAGCTGAAAATGGATGGTACAGTTCTCGAAGCATCTTCGATTCGTCTTCCCCTATCATTAGCTCCTGTTACACGTTCTACGTTCACTTTTGCAAAGTGCTCGTATGAATCAGTAACACGTGAAATTATTATTCCGGAGCCGAATTGGATTTCTCGCAGACCGACCACGCTCGTCTAAGCTCAAAGGAAGCTTTCGCTTCTCTGTCTTTGACTCTTTTCCTTATCTCCTCGAGTCATTCTAGTTAGAAAGGCAAATTGTAAGAAGGGTTCTTCGAAAGATACTTGTTAGTCTGTCCTGAGTCGCTTCTTAAACGGTCCCGTGATTTCTTTCAAGCATCGTACCTTCCCCGCTTATCTGTTGCTCTTTGATCGAGAGCCAAACGAGCCGTGGTTTAGCGTTCTGACTTTTACGACCGCCATTTCTATCTCCGCGGCATCTTTAACTGCGCCCCGGAATCGCTGGGGATCTTGATCGTTTAAGTGATTCAGACTCGTGTTTTCCGACCGGGACACTTGTTTTAATGCCCGAGAAACTGATATCTCGAACGCGATGAAGTTTCTCTTATCGGTAGCAAGGCTGGACAATATCGACCTGGGAAGTCCTCTTTGGGCGAAATTAATTTTTTTTATTGTACTCTTACTCTATTCAATTTCAAATGTGCGTATTAGTGCTTGCCAAGGAATATATTAATTAAAAAAAGGAAAATACTAATTTTATGGACATTTTTATTTTTATTTTATCCCGAACAAGCTTCGCGAGTTACTGATAATTAATTACAAAATGGTAGCTCCTTTTCTAGGTTCCACTAGGGCATCGTGGTAACGATTCCATTCCCAAGGGCTGTGGGATCGAAACGATCGTCCAGCGTCCAACGTTTCGCGTTTGGAATTTTTTTAAATTTCAACGAGCACGGACGAAAGTCGAGCGAGCGACGTTTCGAAAAAAGGAATACAGTAAAATCCCGGTCCGAGGCTATTTATTTCGCGCGTGAAATGGACCCTTCGTTTTTCCGCCACGACCGGACGTGCTCTATATTATTATTTCTCTTTCGCGTCGGCTGACTGCCTCCTCTTTTTGCGATAGCCGCGGAGAACTGGCACTCGGCTGCATTTTGCATACTGTGAAAGACAACGAGACTCGATATAATTCATCGTGAAACGTATCGTTCGACAAGCCAAACAATATCATTTATACCTTGGGATTTGAATAATTGATGTTTATCGGCACGATTTATGATTCATTGTGTTACAAAGTCGACACATCTGAAAATAAGGGTAATTTTGCTTGCTCGAGACTGGAATAAAATTCTTTTAGATTGAATAAGACAACTTGGAATATATATAGAATAATAAAGCAAAACTAAAATTGGAGCTTAATGAAGTTTAAAATGAAACTATTCATTCTTGACTTTTGTCTCATTGTGGTCAATAGAATCATCTATTAAAGTATCAGATGACAGTAGCCAAGTTATAGGCCTGAGCGATAATCCAATCGTTTGATCTGGCATCCCACTGTTCACCTATACACGCCCAGGTTGCCACCTCGGGGATCTTATTAAACTTGTCGAGCTATATATTTCATGAA